>NC_091640.1:3137500-3437500 GCF_027580195.1 Bos mutus | reverse complement strand
TTGGCCCACTCTGCTGACAGACGGTGAAACAAACCCAGAAAATAGCACCGTGTTTATCTACCCCCTTGACAACCTGGGGGCTGGAGCAGGAACTGGAAAGGTGACGAGACTAACCCGTTCTTGTCAAAAATAATTGTAAAGAGTGGCCTCCATGCGTCCTTTGACAATGACCCCCCAGGTGATTACCTGCGTGAACCTCAGACGTGTCTGAGGGATGGCACCCTTTCGGGCTTCACTGTTCAGTTCTTGGTCAGGTCATGTGAACATTAACAAGTTCTAATCTTACAGACTGGGAAGAGTGACCGTCATTCCACATCAGCTCTTGTTTGATGACCTCAAAGTGCTTTGACTATCGGACTTATGAAAAGAGAACTTGTAAGAGGTATGAAAACAAATACCATATATTAATGCATATATGTGGAACCTGAAAAAGAATTGGTATTGACCATTTTATTTACAAAGCAGAAGTAGATATAGAGAACAGATGTATGGATAATTGTTCAGTCGCTTGGTCATGTCCAGCTCTTTGCAACCCCATGGACTGCAGCACGCCCGGCCTCCCTGTCCTTCACCATCTCCCAGAGCTTGCTCAAACTCATGTCCATTGAGTCAGTGATGCCATCCAACCATCTCATCCTCTGTCACCATCCAAGCATCTAGTCCTGTGCCATATTTATGAATACCAAGGGGAAAAGGGGAGGATGGGATGAATTGTGAGATTGCGATTGACACATATACACTGTTGATACTATGTATAAAATAGATAGCTAATAGAACGTACTGTGTAGCACAGAGAACTCTACTGGGTGCGCTGCGAGGACCTAAATAGGAAGAAAATCCAAAAAAGAGGGAGCATATGTATACATACTGCTGATTCACTTTGCTGTACAGCAGAAACTAACACAACATTATAAAGCAACTACAGGGCAACAAAATTTTTTTAAAAAGTTTTAAAAAGGGCTAACATAGATTTTAATGGATTAACAATTTTGGCTGAGGTACCTTGGAGAATAAAACCATCTCTGAATGATTTAGACCAGCTAGTCAAAATGCCTTATCATCTATTGTTCTAAATTACTCATCACCAGAGCAAGTTATGCTATGGATAACAGTGTAATCCTATTCCAGAGCTCATATCAACGGTAGGTGATGACCTTGATGCTGAAACAGGACAGCTCAATGATATAACTGCTATTAATGGTCTGTTTGTTTAACAATTAAGCCCTATGTGATCTGAGCTCAAAAACAATAGTGGTGCATACTCTCATTTTTGAAGTGTCTGTCAGGCCAGCAAATGAGGAAAGACGTGAAGGACGAGGCATTTCTGACTCAGTGAAACACACTGAGATTCTGTGCCATATATGCTGCTGTATATTTCTTACAAATATGCTGCTGCAGTTTTTAGAAAAAATAGAGTTTTTCAGCCTATTATCACTGAGCCAGTATCTATTCTTCAGCAGAAATTAACATAACACTGTAAAGCAACTATAATACAATAAAATTTTTTATTTAGTTAGTTGCCCTGTGTGAACTCACAGGTACTCTCAAACATGTCATCGAGGGGCACGGATGCACCAGCCGGATAAGCATTTATTATAGGGCTTCTCAATGGTTTGGAACCACTGGTGCTGGTTGTGATCAAATGGGAGTCTTCAAATGGGAGTCAGGAGTACACATCTGGACAACGGGATGCTATCCTGAACTCACAGAAGCTTGAGAAGCATTGATTTGCTGTGTGCAGAGGTGCTGGTTTGAAGAACATGGATTTATGAATCCTAATGAGAGGCCCCACTCACTCACTCTTTTCTGCTAAGATGGCAAGTTTCCACTGATGAATAAGCATCACAGGGCCAAGTTTTGATGTCAATTCAGGTGCCAGTCAGCTTTCACTGGGCTTCTAATAATTATTGATGAGTGATTGAATGACAGTGACTAGGAATAATGGCTTGCTGTGCTTGGCTGGCAACTCTAGAGAAAATACAGAAATGAAGCCCCTCCAAGTGTCATTAGTGGTTTTCATTATGAGGGACCTGGAGCTGTCTCATCTTTCTTGTCTACCTGCTTATTTACTGTTCCAACTGAGTTGGCTGTTATTGAGTATTAGGAAGGGAAGATGTCTTTTGTTTGTTTGTTGAGATTAGGACAATTTTTTCGTCAGTGTATTTCTCAAACAATTGGATACTAGGCTGAATTCTAACATTTTCTCCCAGTTTCTACGTGTTATCCCATGTCTCTTGCTGGTGACACAGACATTCTTGTGTTTTTTGCAGAACTCAAGGGTTTGAATCAAGGTTGCAAGGCTTTGGCCAAGGCTCTACCTAGGTTCTGTGTCTTTCATGCTCACCTTCTTTTGGAACGAGTTGGTCATGGGATGACTACATTAGTATTGATTTTGTGTTGTTTCCTCAGGTCCTCTCTCTGGGTTCCTCTCTCTGTATCAGTGACATTAAAGGTCTGAATATTTTCCATCAAGCTGGAGGTCAGGCCATTGCCGAAGTAACCACCACAGGAGTCTACAAAGACTGCTCTTAGGTTAACACGAATTTTGTTGTATGACAAACTTTCACTATTGTGTATTTTATTCCAACAATTCTGGGTGGCCCAGGAGCCCAGAAATTGGATGCAAGGTTAGAGATTTTTCAGATCAATGTCAGCAGACTTGCCTGAGGTTGAAGAGAGTGTAGGGGGCGGAGGAGGCAACTTTCCAGAGGTAACCTCAATTCAGGGTCCGGCAAAGTCAGGAGGCTAAGAGTTTGGTTGAGTTGGGAGGAGTTGAGTGATAGGTAAGGACAGGGTTTCTTCCTGTTTGTTAGGCTGGGAGAGAGAGAGGAAGAGAGAGCATGTGAGGGAGAAAAAGAGACAGACCAACAAGAAAACATCATCCGAAATGGAAGGCGATGATTGAGTCACTTCTCGGCGTTCCTTTTTTAGCTTAAATTATCTTCTGTGTCTTTTAACCTTTGTTGGAGGAATCCAACTCCTTCTTACTCATCCTTGTCAATCTTTTCTGCACCTCTGCAGGTTTCTCCATACGTTCAGAAGTGCTATCTTATTTTATTTTACTTTTTTCACTGCATACCCATGAGGTAACTAAGGGTCATTGTTTAGCTCAAATTTACAAACTGGGTGAAAGTAAGGCATAGGGCAGGAGCCAATTTACTCAAGGTCAAATTGCAAGGTCAAGGCAAGCCTTAGAGTGGGTCCTCCGATTCTGTCCTGCAGGCACCCTACCCCTCTCCTGCTCCAGAGAGTGACTCCATTTCCAAACCCCTTCAAAAAGACTTTTGTTGGTTCCATTCAGGATCTCATCTATGAAAAGCTAAACAAATGTGGAAAGTGCTCTCACATGGCTGCATGTTCCCGATTCCCCTTTGCACACTACTGTAGCCCGTGTTTACACAGACATCATTTCTGCACACATACCTGCTTTGTGACAGAGGTCAGCCAAACAAAAGGTTAATTCTACATCTCCAGGTAGTAAATGATTCCTAAAGAATTTTGACGACCACATCATTCTTGGCAGATAGGTTTGTGGGTGTGTTGTTTAGGACAGTCCTAGAAAAGATTCCAAGTCTGAGAGGGGGTGGGCTCATGTCCAATTTCAGACCTGAAGACAATCAGCATACTTGAAGGTCAGTTTCATTTGCATATGAGATATGCCTTTATTCCAAAATTCTTCCTTACAGATCGCCAATCCAGGAGAAATGTCAATGTAGAAAATAACCAGAGAGTTGTCCAGAATTTTTCCTGTAATGAAACATTGCTGTCTTGGAAACCGCGTGGCATGTAGCAAGTTGTCAGGCCTGTATCCTGTGGGGTTTACAGCAGTGATGTGTTGTCAAAACAGGCTTTGCCGGAGCTATGCGCCCGTGTCCGATATCACTGAGTACACAGGTCACACTCCGTGAACTGTTAGGAGACACTTGGCCACAGTCTTCTGTTGTGTCTGCATGGGCAGAAGCCCCATGATTTTGGGGTATCTTAGTGATTCCTTGCCTAATGTTTCTTGCCCCGACTCTTTAATGAGCTCTGTCACGGAAGGCAGGATTTCTCTTCTGCCCATCATTGTACCCCTATGCTGAGCACCAAGCCCTGCACAGTGTAGATTCTCAACAAAGATGTGTTTGGAGGATGAATTCTGGAATGAATGAACAAATGAGCCTACTTGCCATCATCTCCAGATTTGGGGAGGAAGGTAAAGCTGTTCTTGTCACTTCTTTGCCTAAAATTCTCTGCCTGTGGTGTGTACATGCTGGACCAGGAAGAAGAGGTGGGACAGGAGGAGGATGGGGAGGGGGAGGAGGAGGAGGATGGGGGGAGGAGGAGGGGGAGGAGGAGGCTAGGGCTGCTACCCTACAGCAGAAAATAACCAGAGAGGGTGGGAGGTCGTGTCCACCAGGTGTCCAGTAGCAGGTCGTGTCCACCAGGTGGGACGAATGGAGCTGAGTGGTCCCTGGGTGAGGTCTCCAGGGTGCAGTGCGTGGAACAGAGCTGATGGGGGAGCAGAGGAGAGCGTGTGCAAGTGCAAGCTTGGGCAGAGGTGATGGAAAAGAGAACGTTTCAGGTGAAGGAGAGACAGTAGAAACTTCCTGGAAGGCACAGTCAGATGCACAGCTGGGGCGCACCACCCTTGCAGTGGGGCTCTACTGGCCCTGGCTGTGCTCCCGGTTGGCCTTAGCCCCCACCCCGGTTTCTGGCTGATGCTTTGCTCCAACCACATCTAAGCACCGGTCCTTTAATAGACCCTGAGCCTTGTGGTGGGTGTATCGCTCCTGGCTCACCTGCGTCTCCTCTGCAACTAGTGCCTCAGTCCTTCTGCGTCTCGTCAGCTCTGCTCAGCCTGGACCTGAGCTCCTCTGGGACGTCGCCCCTGACCCTCTGCTTCCCCACCCTGCACCTGGCTTCTATCCCCTTTCTGCTCCCACTGGGCTTGGCGCATATCTCTTAGAAGTAGCACTTATTTGGGGTTGACTTGGTGTAGAAGTCAATGAATAGTCTTTTGTGAGATAAATACATGAGGCATCAGTGTGGGTGGGAGTGTGTGCTACCCTCCAGCTCTGTGTTCAGACCCCAGGATTTCATGGACTCTCATCTTCTCAATGCCAATGAAAGGTGTGGGGGGTAGGGGCAGGGTAGCTACTCTCGCACCAGGCCCATAGCCCCTCCTGTGCAGGTCTTGGCTTCCCCAGTGACCTTTGGACATGGACTTGAGCAAACTCCGGGAGATAGTGGAGGACAGGGGAGCCTGGAGTGCTGCAGTTCATGGGGTTGCAAAGATTTGGACATAACTTAGCAACTGAACAACAAAGGACTGCTTGTTTAATCTACATTGGGAAGGACCCTGAAGGCAGACAGAGTCAGGGCAGAGGTAACGAGAGGGAAGATGTCTATTTCAGACATCTAATTTGTTCAAACTAGTATGTCCAAGGACATTTAGAGATGGGACCAAGGGAACACACAAAACTTGTTTCGTGAACATGAGAAACATTTTTCCCTACGCATATTGGGCTCAAAGGATGAGATCAGCTCACTACACCATGGATGAGTGTGATACACAACTATTGTGCTCATTACGGTTTAAAGCAACACCCAGAAAAGGCAGTGTGTTTTCTGGCCAGGGTGGGAATGTGTCAGAAGCATATAGCTCCATGGGGTCGCAAGAGTTGGACATGACTGAGTGACTGAACAGCAACATCTTCCCACTGCGAGCAAGGCTCCTTGGAGCCAGAGGCCAGGACAACTTCTGGGAAGTGAGGACCATGACTTCCTCTGCATTGGTGTGTCCCCGCCTTGACACAGAGGACAGAATTGTCCACAGACAACAGAACCTACGTTTCCAAATAAAGAAGCCTGACTGAAAGTCTCAGTGATCACTTTTCCAAAATACTCCGGTTAAGGACCTCGGTCCCAATCTCGTCTCTGCCACCTGGCACCTAGGGACCTTGGATGAGAGATTTCGTGTCTCTAGGTTGCTTCCGTCCATTACTGGAAGAGTCTGTCTCCCTGGGAGGTTTTCAAAACATCTTTTGCATCTGAGTAGAAGTAATCTTGCAGTCCATGGGGTCGCACAGAGTCAGACACGACTGAAGCGACGTAGCCGCAGAAGTAATCTTGAATCTCTTTTAGGAGTCGCCATCAGAGTCTATAACAGTCCCTCTGGATGTTCCAAGGAGGATGGAACCTTCTGACTCTTGACAAAATCAGTGCCATCTGTGGCCAGTTATGAAGACAAAGGACAAACCAATTATTACATTTTTTCCTTCTTTTCTGTCTTTTTTTTTTTTTTTTTTTGTCCACAAAGGATAGGTTCACACAAAAGCAAAAAGTACCAGCCTGGGGCAGTAGCTACTGTGCTGGGTGGGGATGTGAGAACTGAGGTGCTGGGGGAACCCTGCTGCTGATTCCCCCAGCGTTGCCTGGCAGATGGTCTTGACCCCCATTGTCAGGTTCTGCAGGACTCATCCAAAACCCAAGTCGTTGGGTCAAGGGTTTAGGCCACTTCACATCTCAGCAAACTCACGCAAGAGTACAATGACGACAGCTGTCATTTCTGTAGCTTTTTCCCTTCTCTTCATCCTTCTAATTTTTCTCTGATTTTACACTTTTCTCCCATATTGGTCTATCCAAAGTGCTAGATTGTGTGAGGCTGGGGCCTTAGGGAAGTAAGAAGTTATTTATAAAGCAGCTCTTCCAAAAGATCGATAATATCTGTAAAACACACACAAAATTGTACCCCCTCATGGTTTAAAAAAGCTTCGTTTAGTGCACAACACAAAAATAAGTACATTTATTGATAGTGTTCGTTTTCTCTTTTCCTTTCAAACTTCCAAATCTGGAATAAATATTACAACAACAACAGCAATTACAGGGTTCAAACTATGTGGACATCAGATGAGCTTACTGGACGCTGGTAAAAACGGGCTGGATTTAAAGTCTCATAAGATCCTCACCAGTACTCTTGCCTGGCAGATCCCATGGACGGAGGAGCCTGGTAGGCTGCAGTCCATGGGGTCGCTAGGAGTTGAACACGACTGAATGACTTCACTTTCACTTTTCACTTTCATGCACTGGAGAAGGAAATGGCAACCCACTCCAGTGTTCTTGCCTGGAGAATCCAGAGATGGGGGAGCCTGGTGGGCTGCCGTCCATGGGGTCGCACAGAGTCAGACACGACTGAAGCGACTTAGCAGCAGTAGCAGCAGCAGCAAGATCCTCACTGAGGTCAGGGCCAGCGGCCGAGAGGAGCTACCCCATGTCCGAGGTCAGGGGCGGCAGCTGGGAGGAGCTACCCCATGCCCAAGGAGCAGTGGCTGCACGGGCACAGGAGGGCTGAGAGGAGCTACTCCATGCTCAAGGTCAGGAGGGGTGGCGGTGAGGAGATACCCCTTGTCCAAGGTAAGGAGCAGCGGCTGTGCTTTGCTGGAGCAGCCATGAAGAAATACCCCATGTCCAAGGTAAGAGAAACCCAAGTAAGATGGTGGGTGTTGGAAGAGGGCATCAGGGGGCAGACACACTGAAACCATAATCACAGAAAACTAGTCAATCTAATCACAGTAGCACCACAGCCTTGCCTAACTCAATGAAACTATACCATGCCCTGTAGGGCAACCCAAGATGGGCAGGTCATGGTGGAGAGGTCTGACAGAATGTCGTCCACTGGAGAAGGGAATGGCAAACCACTTCAGTATTCTTGCCTTGAGAACCCCATGAACAGTATGAAAAAGCAAAATGATAGGATACTGAAAGAGGAACTCCCCAGGTCAGTAGGTGCCCAATATGCTACTGGAGATCATGGAGAAATAACTCCAGAAAGGATGAAGAGACAGGGCCAAAGCAAAAACAATACCCAGTTGTGGATGTGACTGGTGATAGAAGCAAGGTCCGATGCTGTAAAGAGCAATATTGCATAGGAACCTGGAATGTCAGGTCCATGAATCAAGGCAAATTGGAAGTGGTCAAACAGGAGATGGCAAGAGTGAACGTCAACATTCTAGGAATCAGCAAACTAAAATGGACTGGAATGGGTGAATTTAACCCAGATGACCATTATATCTACTACTGTGGGCAGGAATCCCTTAGAAGAAATGGAGTAGCCATCATGGTCAAAAAAGAGTTCGAAATGCAGTACTTGGATGCAATCTCAAAAATGACAGAATGATCTCTGTTCGTTTCCAAGGCAAACCATTCAACATCACAGTAATCCAAGTCTATGCCCCAACCAGTAACACTGAAGAAGCTGAAGCTGAATGGTTCTATGAAGACCTATAAGACCTTTTAGAACTAACACCCAAAAAAGATGTCCTTTTCATTATAGGGGACTGGAATGGAAAAGTAGGAAGTCAAGAAACACCTGGAGTAACAGGCAAATTTGGCCTTGGAATACGGAATGAAGCAGGGCAAAGGCAAATAGAGTTTTGCCAAGAGAACGCACTGGTCATAGCAAACACCCTCTTCCAACAACACGAGAGAAGACTCTACACATGGACATCACCAGATGGTCAACACCGAAATCAGATTGATTATATTCTTTGCAGCCAAATATGGAGAAGCTCTATACAGTCAGCAAAAACAAGACCAGGAGCTGACTGTGGCTCAGATCATGAGCTCCTTATTGCCAAATTCAGACTTAAATTGAAGAAAGTAGGGAAAACCACTAGACCATTCAGATATGACTTAAGTTAAATTCCTTATAATTATACAGTGGAAGTGAGAAATAGATTTAAGGGAATAGATCTGATAGATAGAGTGCCTGATGAACTATGGACGGAGGTTCATGACATTGTACAGGAGACAGGGATCAAGACCATCCACATGGAAAAAAAATGCAAAAAAGCAAAATGGCTGTCTGGGCAGGCCTTACAAATAGCTGTGAAAAGAAGAGAAGTGAAAAGCAAAGGAGAAAAGGAAAGATATAAGCATCTGAATGCAGAGTTCCAAAGAATAGCAAGAAGAGATAAGAAAGCCATCCTCAGCAATCAATGCAAAGAAATAGAGGAAAACAACAGAATGGGAAAGACTAGAGATCTCTTCAAGAAAATTAGAGATACCAAGGGAACATTTCATGCAAAGATAGGCTCGATAAAGGACAGAAATGGTATGGACCTAACAGAAGCAGAAGATATTAAGAAGAGGTGGCAAGAATACATAGAAGAACTGTACAAAAAAGATCTTCATGACCAAGATAATCATGATGGTATGATCACTCACCTAGAGCCAGACATCCTGGAAATGTGAAGTCAAGTAGGCCTTAGAAAGCATCACAACGAACAAAACTAGTGGAGGTGATGGAATTCCAGTTGAGCTATTTCAAATCCTGAAAGATGATGCTGTGAAAGTGCTGCACTCACTATGCCAGCAAATTTGGAAAACTCAGCAGTGGCCACAGGACTGGAAAAGGTCAGTTTTCATTCCAATCTCAAAGAAAGGCAATGCCAAAGAATGCTCAAACTACTGCACACTTGCACTCATCTCACATACTAGTAAAGTAATGCTCAAAATTCTCCAAGCCAGGCTTCAGCAATACATGAACCATGAACTTCCAGATGTTCAAGCTGGTTTGAGAAAAGGCAGGGAGGAACCAGAGACCAAATTGCCAAGATCTGCTGGATCATCGACAAAGCAAGAGAGTTCCAGAAAAACATCTATTTCTGCTTTATTGACTATGCCAAAGCCTTTGACTATGTGGATCACAATAAACTGTGGAAAATTCTGAAACAGATGGGAATAACAGATCACCTGACCTGCCTCTTGAGAAACCTATATGTAGGTCAGGAAGCAACAGCTAGAACTGGACATGGAACAACAGACTGGTTCCAAATAGGAAAAGGAGTTCGTCAAGGCTGTATATTGTCACCCTGCTTATTTAACATGTATGCAGAGTACATCATGAGAAATGCTGGGCTGGAAGAAGCACAAGCTGGAATCAAGATTGCCGGGAGACATATCAATCACCTCAGATATGCAGATAACACCACCCTTATGGCAGAAAGTGAAGAGGAACTAAAAAGCCTCTTGATGAAAGTGAAAGAAGAGAGTGAAAAAGTTGGCTTAAAGCTCAACATTCAGAAAACGAAGATCATGGCATCCGGTCCCATCACTTCATGGGAAATAGATGGGGAAACAGTGGAAACAGTGTCAGACTTTATTTTTCTGGGCTCCAAAATCACTACAGATGGTGACTGCAGCCAGGACATTAAAAGACGCTTATTCCTTGGAAGAAAAGTTATGACCAACCTAGATAGCATATTCAAAAACAGAGACATTACTTTGCCAACAAAGGTTCGTCTAGTCAAGGCTATGGTTTTTCCAGTGGTCATGTATGGATGTGAGAGTTGGAATGAGAAGAAGGCTGAGCGCGGAAGAATTGATGCTTTTGAACTGTGGTGTTGGGGAAGAAACTCTTTGAGAGTCCCTTGGACTGCAAGGAGATCCAATCAGTCCATTCTGAAGGAGATCAGCCCTGGGATTTCTTTGGAAGGAATGATGCTAAAGCTGAAACTCCAGTACTTTGGCCACCTCATGCGAAGAGTTGACTTATTGGAAAAGCCTCTGATGCTGGGAGGGATTGGGGGCAGGAGGAGAAGGGGACGACAGAGGATGAGATGGCTGGATGGCATTACTGACTCGATGGACGTGAGTTTGAGTGAACTCCGGGAGATGGTGATGGACAGGGAGGCCTGGTGTGCTGCTATTCATGGGGTTGCAGAGTGGGACACGACTGAGCGACTGAACTGAACTGAACGGAAGATCCTCACCTGTGCGCTGGGAGAATCCCAGCTCCCAGAGCGGCCTGGCCACGCCCCTTCCGGGCCACGCCCCTCTGAGACACGCCCAGAAGGGGGGCCACACCCCTCGCTGACCACGCCCCTCTGGACCACGCCCCTCCTGGACCATGCCTCTTCTGGATTACGGCCCTGTCTAAACTTAGTGCGGCTACCAAGGAACACAGCTGGGCAGGGGAGTCACGATAGGGGTCACGCTTGCCTTTGGCCAGTGCCTACCTTGACTCAGCTCCGCTATGACATTGGATTCTGTCATCCTCGGCTTGGACAACGACATCTAAAAGACCATTTTCAGCTGCAGGTTCTACATATCTTCGATTTGTTTCACATGGGCAGCTCCAAAAGAGGAGTCCTGATTATGTTTAGAACAAAGACAACATATCTAACGGGCCAATACGCCGATGTGGAAGATGATCAGCGCTGAGCGGTGTCCCCTGGGGCAGCAATGACTACAGTATATTCCAAACAATTCGTGACTCACTAGTGTTTGTGTTTTTTTTAGGAATAACCTCAGTTGCTTAAATGATAAAGATCCCAACGTTGAATTTGAGCGTCCCATGCTTTGCGAATAAGTGGATGAATTTTCAAAACCCTCCCCAGGGATTGGATGTTAAGTAGTCCCCTTCAGTTGACAAATGTTGATTTCTGAGTATGCATGCCCATGTTGCTTTTACCCAAGTGAAATACAGGAGGATGCACAAGATAAGAAAATCACTTTAAAGTCTCCTGTTATTAGTGTCAGCATGTCCCTGAATGGACGAGCCAGCCTTTGAAAAAGTGTTCATACTTAACCTCAGTGCAGCAGGGTCAGGGGTAAAACTGGCTGATTCACAAAGGGTCACCGGGGACAGAGGGACAGCCAGACAGAAGGGGCTCTAGAACGTGCCGCACATCCCCCAGTACCCATGTTGCCTTTTCTGAGGTCCATATCATCTCTTCCCCTTCCCTAGGAAGGAATACTAGGAGAAGCCTTGGTTATTCTTTAGCAATATTTTCTTAAGAGGTCCTGTTACTGATCTTAACATCTAACATTTAAATGTCACACAGAATTATGGGCTTGCTTTGAACTGTACAATGTTCCTGGGTCTGTGGGTTGAGGGAAAGTATTTACCCACTGTCTCCAGGGTTTATTACTTCCCTTCCTAACTCATGGGGTACACCATAATGGTGTAGCATAGTATGTTAGTCACTTAGTGGGGTCTGACTCTTTGGGACCCATGGACTGTAGCCCGCCAGGCTCCTCTGTCCATGGGATTCTCCAGGCAAGAATCCTGGAGTGGTTGCCATTCCCTTCTCCAGGGGATCTTCCTGACCCAGGGATCAAACCCAGGTCTCCTGCTTTGTAGGCAGATTCTTTACCATCTGAGCCAGCAGGGGCTTCAGGGAACACCAGAGCCATTCACAATTAGGACAGACTTAAATCTGCATTGAGGTCTGCGGAGTGATATGCAAATGTATGGAATTTTCTTTTCTCTTTTTGTCTTTGGATTTCAGCACCATTTTTTCTCAAGGAAGAGAAAAACCCATTGTTACAATCACCGTGTCGCTCCATGCCTCCCGCTAATGTGCTTCTGAGAAGCAGTTTTTAAATGAGAAGTTACGGGCGTTGTTCTGATTGAAACAAACTAGTGTTGATTGCTGATCAGCCATCTGGAAAGGAGGCCACCTCAGGAAGGATGTGAGCTAATGAAAAAATGGGCCTGACGCGGGAGCGAGATGGGCCTCACGCCACCGGCCAGTGTGAGTGGCACAAGATGAGAGTGGTGCGGGGCGCGGTAGATGGAGAATAAGTCACTTCTGTCTGAGAGATTAAATGGCGAATTTGCTATTAAATGTGAAAGACATAAAATGGAATTATTGCATGGAGGATGTCGCCGAGGCTGGGCACCTACGGCAGACGGTGTGGGGGTCTCGTCCTGCCGTCAACAGCTCACTCTTTCTGCTGTTGCTCAGTTAATGCTGACCCCAAGGTGTCAATTATAGATGTGGAGGGCGGGATGGCGACCCTCAGATTAGGCCATACAGCCCCTCCCACACAGGCCTTGGCTTCCCCAGTGACCTTTGGAAGCCGTCCACATTGTGGGTGACATTATTAGATGTCCCCAGGAAGGCGACTGATGACTCTCAGGACTTTGGTGCTTGGAGAGTCCTGAGTGGGGCAGCCTTGGACAGGGACCTCGTGGTGCGGTCCCCAGGCCCCTTGGCTGTGACCATGGGGACTCAGAGTGCAGGATGAGTCAAGCGCTCAGTGCAGTCTGCAGGCCCGGGGAGCAGGACCCGCAGACGCTCCTTGGATACGTGAGACGACAGGGACTCTGCTCCCGGGGCCTGGGCTCGGACTCTGTGCTGCCTGTCCAGCTCCGGACTCCCTCTCCTTTCTGTCCTGAGTCCGAGTGTCTGTACTAAGTGCAGGCGACATGTCCGCTGGTCCCCACCCCTGTGTTTGAGACTGGGGGTGTTGTTTCACCATTTTGGCCTTACGTCTCTTTTCTCCCTGATATCTGGTAATTTTCTATGAAATTCAGAACCTCTGAAGAAGTGGAGAAGGAAATGGCAACCCACCCCAGTACTCTTGCCTGGAAAATTCCATGGACAGAGGAGCCTGGTGGGTTACAGTCCATGGGTTCGCAGAGTCAGACATGACTGAGCAACTTTTACTTCCACTTCACTGAACAAGTGAATTCTAACGGTTCTGGTCCTGCGGTTCAGCTCCCTCCAGGCCTGCACTGTAGGCACTGCCGTGAGCTGGGGGCTCCCCTTGGTGCTGGCTGGGCCACACCCTTGGCTGCCCTGTCGGGGGTTGGAGAACCCTCTGGGGTCGGATTTGGATAGCCTGGCTTCTGTGTCTCCTTGCATGCTGGTGGAGAGTATGGTTGGAGCCCATAGAATCAAGCACTTTGCTCTTGTTTTGTGGGGCTGTTGAGACCGGCCCACAGGAATGACCAAGACTCACTTCATAGCTTGGTCTGTTTGCATTGATTCTAGCTCCTGAGAAACTCCTGCTTGGGACACCAGAGTCCTTTGGGTTTTTCAGGGCAATCTTTATATTGCGGTCTATATATACATACTTTATATACGTGGAGAAGGCAATGGCACCCACTCCAGTACTCTCGCCTGGAAAATCCCATGGACGGAGGAGCCTGGTGGGCTGCAGTCCATGGGGTCGCACAGAGTCGGACGCGACTGAGCGACTTCACTTTGACTTTTCACTTTCATGCATTGGAGAAGGAAATGGCAACCCACTCCAGTGTTCTTGCCTGGAGGATCCCAGGGACGGGGGAGCCTGGTGGGCTGCCGTCTATGGGGTCGCACAGAGTCGGACACGACTGAAGTGACTCAGCAGCATACTTTATATACATATATATATATACGTATATAAATAACCTGGTTTCAGTTCCTGGGTCGGGAAGATCCACTGGAGAAGGGATAGGCTACCCACTCCAGTATTCTTAGGCTTCGCTTGTGGTTCAGCTGGTAAAGAATCTGCCTGCAATGTGGGAGACCTGGGTTCGATCCCTGGGTTGGAACGATCCCCTGGAGAAGGGAACGGCTACCCACTCCAGTATTCTGGACTGGAGAATCCCATGGATTGTATAGTCCAGGGATCACAAAGAGTCAGACATGACTGGGCGCATTTAACTTTTACATATAAGCATATATCTATTGATTTGCTGCACTGGGTCTTATTTGCGTCGTAGGAGATCTTTTGTGGAGGTGCCTAGACTGTAGTTGTGGCACACAGGCCCCGGAGCACGTGGGCTCCATAGGGTGGTGCACAGGTTTAGTTGCTCCAAGGCATGTGGGATCTTAAGTCTGTGACCAAGGAGTGCTCCTGTGTCCCCTGCCTTGCAAGGCGAAGTCTTAACCACTGGGTCACCAGGGAAGTCCCACCTCAGGGCGGTCTTAACACGACTGATGGATGAGCGAGTGAGTGAATGAATGAATGAGAGAACCAGAGGCAGTTCCTTTTGACCCACGCCCCTCCAGTCCTGAACCATACCTGCCCCCTCAGCCCCTTCCAGGCATCAGATTTCCACCCTCATGGGTGCAGAGCCTTGGGAATTGCTGCCCAGTCCTCCCATCACACCCTGTGCCTCATGATCGTGTAGAACAGTTCTGAGGTGGTGGGCTGTGCTGTGTGGCGCTTTATTGTGCAGAGTCTCGTGTTCTGCTGTGTCGCACCGTTTTATATGCTTATGTGACTTAAGATTATGGGGCACAAGCAATGAGATGAAACGCAAGTGGGGATATAAAGTAGATAACACTATCTTTTAGATTGGATATGCATCATTAATTCCTTCCTTCCTTTTTTTTTTTTTTTTTTCTTCCTTTTAAAATCGGGCCATATGAATTTACTGCTCATGAAATCAAAGGGCTGCAGCCCTGGCCAGTGCCATTTATGTGGTGTGACGGCCCCTCTCCGGAGCCATCTCTACCTGCTGGCCTGGCCTGGTTCTGCCACCAGCTCCAGCCGCCCTGGGTTGGAGGCTCTCTCGACACGGCCGGGTGGCTCTGCCAAAGACTGTGATAGTTCTCTGATGACGACGGTGTCAACAGGGATCAGAGTGAGAGAACCAAGCTCATTTTCACTTTTGACCCAAGAAGGACGCATTCCCAGATTTTCAGATGTGAGGAGCTCATGCACTAATTAGCACTGTCTCTTGCCCTCAGCATCAATTTTGAAAGTCACCAGTTCAAACTGAACATCCAGAAAACTTGGCAATAAAATCCGAGGGATATCCAAACAGATTTCAAATGAATCAGTGTATGCATTCAATTTGCTGGCTGTAATAAGACTTTATATTTACATGACACTTTTTTTTTCTATTATGGTTCTTACAGCTAATAATGCTGGAATAAATATTGATTAAATACAGTTCAGCCTATAACAAAGGCATGGCTCCCACCCTGAAGACGGAGAGGTTTCCGACTGGCCATCTCATAAATCCTGAAACGTCTCTGTTAGAAGACGGCCCTGTGCTTATGATTCTTGGCACACAGGGAAAATCTCTCGTCCTTCAGAGACTGGTTTCCTCACCCACCGGGAAGCTTTCTGCCTTTGGTGTTGGTCTCTCCACTGGGCTGGTTCTGAGGATTTTATTTTATGTCGCTCTTATTGGGGGGTTCCACAGTTTTCTCTGTTGCTGAATCCTATCAAGGTCCTGTTGCATGTGCCCACCTCACGGGGATCCATGGCCCTGGCTGGAGTCCCCTGGGGTCTGGCTGCAGAATGTGCACGAGGTTCTGAGCTGCTCGTCTCCTATTCCATCTTTGGTGACTGGTTCTTTACCACTAGTGCTGGCCTGGGTCTAGGTCTCTGCATGCAGCTTCCGATCTCCCAACTGCACCCACTGTCTGTTTCACAAGGATGAGAATAGTAACAACAGCAAAGGCCGCCGGGGAGGTTGTCGAGAGGGCATGGAAAGCACGTGGCCCGCTTCTGCCCCGGGGGAAGCTCAGCATGGCTGCCTGTTTCCTGTGGGTATTTCGGACTCCACCCCCTGTGGGGTTCCCCGCTGCCCACGTCGTGTCTGTGGGTGCCCCGGTCCTGGGATGTGGGCCCCTGGCAGCTCCACATCTAGTCACAGCAGCGTCTCTGTCACCCGGCGCAGGCAGACAGAACAGGCCCTTGGCCCCACAGCTGAGTGCCCCCCAGAACCCTTCGAGGGGGGCTCCGGTCTGGGCCAGCCCCAGCCCGCCATCCCCTTACCTGCCCCCCACTCAACTGGGTTCCAGGATATGACAGAACGAACACTGTCAGCCAAATCGAGACTGACTTAAGTGACCTTTGCGTCCACGAGCACAGAGTGGGCCATGTGTCTTTTCTGAAGGGCGTGCGAGTCAGCGGTCTGCTTCGGGGCACTGCTGTTTCTGCTCATGCCCACTGTGGGGTCTCAGACGGACACAGGCTTGGTTTTCCCACCAGGGTCATGGAGGGACTTGAATACGCCCCTGGATTTCCTAGAGCTCGCTTGGCTCACTCCCTTCCTGTGGAGGAGGCACTGCAGACGGCCGGGGCTCTCCTGCTGGGGGGTGGCGGGTTGTGGGCTTGCCTGGAGGGACCACCATGGGGGTGGGGGTGGGCGTTGGGGAGGCTGGGGGAGAAAGGGGAGGAGACCATCCCGGGCAGCCCAGTGGCTACCGGAATGACACATTCTCTCTGTGGTTCATGCTCTGGGTCTGTGTGGGGTGAGCTGGGCTGTGTGCCCCGACTTGTGTACCCCTCTAAGGGAGGGCATTTCATCTGTGCATTCAGCCGCTTGCCGTCTGGGACCCTGATCATTATTCCATAAAACCCATTGTCAGTCAACAGCCATCAATCACGCGGAATTCCCGAGCACCACGGATCTGTCAGGAAATCAAAAGACTGTAAGCGTGTTGTGATTACCCATTCATGAGCCATTTTGACTGGAAACTTCGCAGACCTGCCCTCTTGCTACAAACAGGGGGAAAGTTAAAGTCAATCACTGGAACAATTTGTCAGTGCAGTCTGGTTTTCCCTCTGAGGAAACCACCGCTCTGGCTGCCACCGCCGGGTCTCTGGCTTCAGAGAGCGTCTCTTTGCCTTTTACGAAGACGGCTGCACAGCTCGCCTTGTGGCTGGTTTTCTAGGCTGACGTGGAAGACAGATGGGGGCCCCTGAATGTCAGGAATAGGGCCCTAAGCTGTGGTCCAGGTGGTCCCCAGTCTCCTGCCACCAAAGAAGAAAGAAGGGGGCTTGTGGGGAGGGAGGGATGGGGTGGGATGCTGGCATTGCCCCGTGACCCCAGGAAGAGCCCTCCAGTCCAGATCTACGTTTCCATGGTCGACGCGTGTCACATGTGGCGATGCGCCTTGGAACTGCCTTGAATGTGAGGTCACGGTGGAGCGTGGTCCTCGGCCTGGGGCCGGCCGCCTGCGAGCTGGAGAGCATCCTTGTTCCATCCATCTCTGTGCCCGTCTCCACAGGCTCTGCCATCTTCGGACCCGGACTGATAGATTAATGTTTGCCTTTCTGGTCGTCACCTTGTGGGTCGTTCTCGCCTGTCTTTACAACAAGCAGGCTCACAGAAATTCTGAAAAACACACACAAAAAGCCACTCCAGCCAATAATCCTGACCTGCCCCCGTGGAGCCCCTCCCGTCCAGGCTGACAAATGTTAGAGGGTTACGGGACCTGGCTGGCACCACCAGATGACCTGCTGCAGTGCGAGGGCTTGCGGGCGAGGCGGCCAAGTGCACAGCAAAAGCGATGAGATGTCAAAATCCCGCGAACGTGACCATTTCTCAACGGCCTGCCTTATTGGCAACTTGTCCAGCTGACCTCGGCCTTGATTGCCTCTTCACGGAGGCAAGCCAGGTAGAGAGAAAGGACAATTAAATAAATGCAAAGCCATCCCGGCCAACTGGCCAACGGATGGGAACAACTTTCGTAGCAACTGCGAGGAAACAAGAGGATTAGGAAAAAAAAAAAACTGTCAGAGAAAATGAGCTCAGAAACAACGAGTGATTCTGACCACAGGAGGTGATCAGGAACTTTCTCTGAGGGGCCCCTGCGTGGAGGGGGGCGGGCCTTGGCCTCTGATCGCCCCCAGTGGATGTACAGCTGCCGGCATCTCGTGGAGGAGCCATGCTCCCTGTGTGCCATATTTTACCAAAGCTTTACCCTTAATGACCACACGGATGTGGATGATAATGAAGCATGTTGCAAACAGGTGCACTGCCTCCTGTCTCTGCTGCTCGGGACAGCGGCTGCTGTTACCTGATAGCTCCAGCAAGGTGTTGGTGGAGGTGTGAGTCCTTCCCTGGGGTGACAGCCACACCCTCCTGGCTCCCCACCATCCCAGCCCGGTCCCTGGTCCCCAGTCCCCATGGACCTGCCCACGGGGTGATTACAGCTGACTTGAGCTGAGCGTGGTGCATACCCACGCCTCAGGAATGGCCGGGTGCCAGCCGAGGGCTCCAGTCTGCGATCAACCATGAATCTCAGAGTGAAGGGCACCCAGGGCACGGCCGACAATGCCATGCCCTTGAAGGATCTTGACCTACCTGGAACACTCCTGCTGCCTGCCAACTGCAGAATGCAACCCCTAGATACTTGTGTGTGTTTTTAACTTGGGGGGAAAAAAACACAACGGACTAACAAGCCACTGAAAGCAGACACCTTCTGGTACCCCAGGGTTACATAGCGAGTACAGCTGGAGTGGTGGCGAAGGACTGATTTCAGTGCCGGATCAGATCTCTCCTGCGGCCCCCCTCACTGCATCTGGACCCAGACTGTGGCCAATGCTGCAAACAAAGGGCCGGAAGCAGGGCTGCAAGGCAGGGCATTTGGGATGCTCTCTGCCCTGGTGTTCCGAGTCTTCACCAATCAACGAAGCTTTGAAGAAACAACTGTATCCCAAATGCAAATCAGAAGGGAGGTGATTTTTTTTTAAAATTAAATAAATTCAAAAGACGCAGCAGCTAAATATGAGGAAAATCCAGCCCAGCCTGGAGTTGGGGATTTATTATCATGAGATGCAGTTGGAGTCTTCTCCGGGGTTATAAATACAGACCTGATGAAAAACAGAAAGTCCTTCTCTATGTTCACGATGTTCCTAAACTGTGCTCTCTGGAATCTGCGGGACTATCCAAAGCCAAGGGCTGCAGGGATGAGCCAGTGCTCAGCCGTGAGCCACGTCGCTCATTCAGACTACACGGGGCTTTCTCTTTCTGGTGGGAACATGGCTGGCCGTGGTTCGAGTGTGGGGTCCCAAGCCCAGAGCCAACATGGCAGCGTCATATGGGGTCTGATCTTCCGTTGAGATCCAGCTGCAGAAATGTCATGTTTCCTCACGAAAAAGAGACAAAAATGTCATTAGTAGTTTTCAAAACAATTTGTCTTTGTGATTTTCAGCAAAGGATGAGATGGGCCTCTCTGAGCCTCCAAGGCTTGCATCCTGCTTACTCTCAGTTCTCTCTTGTCTTTTTTATGAGTATTCTCCTTCAGTGAATTAACTCATCAGCCACCATTTGGGGGCTCTTTGTATTGAAAAGCTCATTATTTCAGAGGAAGTGCCCCATGAATAAAAAAAACCCCAAAACACTGACAGTTATAATTAGATAGCTGGGATGAAGAGAGGTCCTGTGTGTGTGTGTGTGTGTGTGTGTGTGTGAAATTAGATGAAAGGAAAGAGAATTTCACCTCCATCTCTGCATAAAAATCTGGAGATGCTACTGGAAGAATTATGCTAAAAGACGAATTTTCAGAATGAGTTGTGAGCAAAGCTGGTAGTGTGTCAAGTACAAGGATTGGACTTTGGGGTAAAGGCTGTGATGTGACCAATGTGATTATTCATTAGTGGTTCTATGTGGAAATTCCTCGAGATGTCAACTGCTGGAGGAAACTGAATCAGGGTGTGAATTCGAGTCTCCATCCACTGGTGGTTGTTGTTGAGTCACTAAGTTGTGTCCAACTCCCTGCGACCCCATAGACTGTAGCTCGCCAGGCTTCCCTGTCCTTCACTATCTCCTAGAGTTTGTTCAAACACATCACATTGAGTCGGTGATGCCATCCAACCATCTTGTCCTCTGTTGTCCCCCTCTCCTCCTACCTTCAATCTTTCCCAGCATCAGGGTCTCTTCCAGTGAGCTGGCTCTTTTCATCAGGGGGCCAAAGGACCTCTCCTCAGGTGACACACACAGGACCTCTCCTCATCCCAGCTATCTAATTATAACTGTTGGTGTTTTGGGGTTTTTTAATTCATGGGGCACTTCCTCTGAAATAATGAGCCTTTCAATACAAAGAGCCCCAATATGGTGGCTGATGAGTTAATTCACTGAAGGAGAATACTCATAAAAAAGACAAGAGAGAACTGAGAGTAAGCAGGATACAAGCCTTGGAGGCTCAGATACAAGCATTGGAGCTTCAACTTCAGCATCAGTCCCTCTAATGAATATTCAGGACTGATTTCCTTTAGGATGGACTGGTTTGATCTCCCTGCAGTCCAAGGGCCTCTCAAGAGTCTTCTCTAGCACCACAGTTCAAAAGCATCAATTGCTCAGCCTTCTTTATGGTCCAACTCTCACATCCCTACACATGATGTGGGTATGTAGGTATCATCTGCTGGTATTTGGGGGCAGTTTGGCTGACTTGACTGAGTAGGAAGTTTCCCTTCCCATTGCATTCTGAACACCAGGAGGGAGCAGAGACATACCAGGAGCTGGACTGCTCCCCACTATCCATCTGTGGAAGCAGGCAGAGAGTTTAACAAATCTCTCACCAGTCCAAGAGCGGTTGTGATGGGAGGATGGACTTCTTAGTCTTCTCCATTGTGTCCAGTGATCCTAGAAGAAGACTCTAACTCACGTGTTATTACTCAGAAATGAGTGGATGCAAACCTCCCCCACTTCTCCAACTATCAGACGCTCAGTTGTCAACCCAGTTGGGTCTGGAGTGGGTTCTGGGGCTTCCTGCCCGTCTGCGGACCATGCTGAACAGCAAGGCCTTAAGAGGAAGTGCATGTGTATGACTCCCAAAGCATGCCTTGAGGTGAAATGGAGTGAGGGCCATGCCTGCATATCTGAGACTCTTTGCACATTTCTGAAGGCTTGAAAATATATACTTTTATCTTAGCCAACCTCCCTTACCATGAGTATTATTTATGCTATTCATTTGCATAGGAAACCCGTTTTGCATAATAATGCTGATGTAAATTCTATCCCAACCCCAGATTCTTCAAGAATTGCATTTTTAAAGTACTGTTTACTGTCGGATGAGGTGTTAACACCTGACATACGTTCTGGTGTCCCAATCACAATGTTTAGTTCCTGAAGGGGCAAATCTCGCCCGTCCCTGAGGGGAAACCATTCACAATTCTCCTGCATGTCCTGAAATGGGGGAGAAAAGGAATGCCTTCTACTCGCGCTGATAGGAAGTTTTCCTCCCTGCGTTAATAGGCGCTCAATTTCCAAGGCTGCTTGAACTGAAACGTCTTACGGTGCTGCACTGTTTTCAAATAAAAGGGGAAAAAACATCCGCTGCTTTCTTTGGATGAATTTATCCCTCGGTCACCTACTGAAAGGCTTGTAAACATGCTTTAATTCAGTTTCTCGTGAACTATTTTGCCTTCATTGTTCTTAAAAAAAAAAAAAAAAAAAACTTTTATTGAGGCATAATTGCCATAGAAAAAGCTGTTCATACTTAGTGTATGATTTTGGAGGTGAGTGTGCTTCCCTCGTGGCTCAGATGATAAAGAATCTGACTGCAATGTGGGAGACTTGGGTTTGATCCCTGGGTCGGGAAGATCCAGTGGAGATGGGAATGGCTACCCACTCCAGTATTCTTGCCTGGAGAATTCCAAGGGTGGAGGAGCCTGGCAGTCCTTGGGGTCCCAAAGAAGCAGACACGACTAAGTGACTAACACACTCTTGGTATATACCCGAGAAACCATCACCAGGTCATGAATGGATCCAACACTTCCCTAAGTTTTCCACTGCCCCTATTATTACTGTCTTTAAAAAATATATTGTATAATATATATTATTTATTTGGCTGTCTGAATGTTAGTTGTGGCGCACTGGCTTAACTGAACCTGTGGGATCTTAGTTCCCTGAACAGGGATTGAACCCACGTGAATTGGAAGGTGAATTGGAAGGTGAGTTCTTGACAACTGGACCACCAGGGAGGTTCCATTATTTTTATTTTCATGGTAAGAATATTTTACATAAGATCTACCCTCTTACCAAAGTTTAAGTATCCTACAGAGTGATGTTAGCTATGCTGTGCAACCAATCTCTAGGACGTATGTACCTTGTGTACCTGAAACTTGGTACCTTATCTTACCCTTATCTTTCACCACTCCATCACCCTCTCCCTCAGATCCTGGAGAACACAGTTCTCATCTCTGCTTCTGAGTTTGGCTCTTTGAGATTCCCTGCATGGTGAGATCGCACAGTCGTTTAAGCACTGACTCTTGAAACCCGTGAGGCTGTCTTCCTGAGGCCGGACATGGACAGTGGTTCAGGTTGGACAGCAAGCAAGTTCACCTTTCCCGCTGTGTCCTCTCCTTGCTGCTAATAATAAATCTACAAAGTGCACAGAAATAACTGCATTAGAGTCCACGTAAATAAGCAGTGTCCTTAGTATTTTGTGCCCCATAAACACCAAAATAACTGATGAGTGTTATCAGTCATTTGACCACTTTTGGCCTACTCAAGTGAGAAGTTCACCTCTGGCTACAGACCGTGTGAGTCCAACTATATGATATTTTGCAAAACAAAAAACTCTGGGCAGAGTCTAAGGATCAGAGCTTGCTAGGGGTCAGCAGGGAGTGAGAGATGAGTAGGGGGAGCCCAGAGGCTGTTTAGGACAGTGAAGCTACCCTGTATGATGCTCTAATAGTGGATATGTGTCGTATGTTTGTGCAAACCCATTGAATGCCCAACACCAGAGTGAACTGCAGTGCAAACTATGGGCTCTGGGTGCTGATGAAGTGTCCACAGAGGTTTGTCAATTTGAACAAATGTACCAAATGATGGGAGGGGTTGACAGCGGGAAAGGCTGGGGATGTGGGAAGGGAAAGGAAAGGGAGAAGTCTGTTTCTTCTTCTCAGTTTGTTGTGAACCTAAAGCTTCTCTAAAATATAAAATCGTCAACAATAAACTTCACCAATGTACTTTGTCTGGCTCTCATTGGACATGTGTGTGTGTAAAAAAATCTCCCCATTTCAGAGTTCAACAATTCCTTGAGTGATCAAGAGCCTTTCACGTGAAAGATATTCTGTATGGAAAGAGAGAATCAGTAGGGAAGTACTGAGAATCCATTGCCTCTGTACTGAGTGTTCCTCAGCGTTCAGTAGATGGTCCATAAGTTCCTACCGAATGTGTCTTTCCATATCCAAGGTCCATAAAGAAGGGCCTTGGCGCACGGGATCATGAAATAAGTAACACATCTTTCAAAGGCCTTGTCTAGTGAGCGTCACAGACATGTGGACAGCTCCCCATAGGAGAGCACTGGGTCACAGTCACGGAGCTCCTCTGCCAAAAAGGTGCTTTATGTTCCTGTTGTAATTACCACTTACTTTTGGAGAGACACTTTGAGAGTGTGTAATAGCCTTCCTTCATCCAACTCTCATGCCCTAGTTTCAGAACCCACCAATGGTTCTTACCTGAATTAATTACCTCTCTGATAGTTGCCAAATGGTGATTTTCTAATTACATCATAGTTACCATATTTCTTAGTTGGCTTTTGTTATTAGGAAGAGATTTTTCTTTTCTCTATATTTACTTATTTATATCTGTATGGTCACTGAGATTACTGTCTCATCTGATGGGATGCAACTGATTTACTATTATTAATTTTTACATATTTAATTTTACATTATTAATTTTGACTCTCAGATTACCCTCATTTTGACCAGAAGTAACACAGTCAAACTTACTTCCATGTCCTTTTAATGTATTCTTATTACTCTTTGGGCAATTTCTTTTCTTCTGTCACAAAAATTGATTCCAAACTCACCTTGTTCTTTTTCTAGCCTGGTCAAAAGTCAGTCATTTCTCCACAGAGCCTTCGTTCTTTTAGTGGAGAGTCATATTTAAAAACCAAGAACTGAGTGGTAGGTGTAATCCTTTTTACAGCAGGAGCGTTGCTTCTAGGTTCTCAAAGCAGGAAAATGTATATCTGTTGTGTCTGTAGGTATGAAAATAGGTAAACATATAAAATAGATACATGTATCATATCCACATTTATATCTCTTCTTATATATGTATTCATACATTGTCTATGCATCTATATATGTATTATCTATTATTTATCTTTATCTATCTATTGCCACAAGTTACACTATCTACTCTAACTTGAATCCAACACCAGAGGGTTTATTCTAGTTTTTCTCCTTTTTCCATATCTAGACCTTCCTTCTTCCTCAGGCAAACTCTGGTTTCTATTACATCCACAGACGTGACCATGTATCAGCATGTACTCATCCTCCTGCAGGGAGCCTATCCCCAAGCCCTGCCTGCTCCCCACCACTTAGTATGCTCCCAGGGGTACACACACTCTCCACTGTCTTCACATACCTCCTGAGCCTGCTGGACATTCTGTCTGTGAATGGAGGGAGGAAGGGTGGGAAGAAGGAAGGAACACGGAGGGAAATAGAAAGGCAGGTAGGTAGGTGTCCTCAGAAACGTTTTTCTCAGTGTACCCACATTCCAGGACTTGCCTGGTGGCTCAGAACCCATCTGCCAACGCAGGAGACATGGGTTCAATCCCTGGGTCATGGGAAGATCCCTTGGAGAAGGAAATGGCTACCCACTGCAGCATTCTTGCCTGGAGAAATCCCAAGGACAGAGGAGCCTGGCGAGCTACAGTTCGTAGGGTGGCAAAGAGTCAGACATGACCTGACAACTAAACAACAGCAAAAACCCACGTTCCAAGCCAGTCGTCAAAGAAGTTGAAAACCGCTTCTGTCCACCCCTGTGATTACTGTCTACCTGGGAAGAATCGGCCGTCTTCAGACAGGTCCTAAAATATTCCCGCTCTGAATAGGAAGGTAGCCGGCGCTGAGTGTGGCTGGCGTATTTGTGTGTCTCTGCCTGGGAGTGCCCGAGTGTGTCTTGACAAATGGAAGGAGCAGGTGTTTAGACATGACAGCACAACTCTTCAGAGGAGTCACTTCTTTAAATCCAGATTAAATATACAATGTGAAGCCTGACCTTTCCGAGTAATTAAAGATTTCTACTTCATGGTCTTTATAGACATGGTAGAGGCATGAAGAAGCTCTTTAATGTTTCAGGTGGATAGTGTGTAGAGTTTTTTGCCGTGTAGAATTTAAAGGGGCAAACACGGAGCAGAATCCCGGACCTGAGGCTATGGTGGCCTCGGCACTCGTGGACACGGTGGACCCAGGACTCCCTCTCACGGGGAGGGGTGCCCTAAGAAGATCGTGTGTGGTCCTGGTCACTGGAGGCCTGATAAGGGGAGTCAAAGAAGGGGAGTCGTGCTCAAGCAGCCAGGCCAGGGCACAGGGTGGCACTGACCATATGCTGGGTGGATTGATGCGTGAGATGGACAACCGTGCCCAGTAAGCCCCCTCCCCAGCACAGCCAGCCTGACAGCACCTGTCCGCCCCCTCCTGCATCTGCCCCCTGCCCAAGTGTGGCAGCCATATTCCTCGCACCTCACAGATTCGGAAAGCTTTGTGCTTGCAGAAGAGCATCTCCCCTGGGGCTGAGACACGTGCGGAGTGACGGCTCTGGAGCACACGGTGGCCGGCAGAGCAAACCTGGTGCCCACAGAGCATGCTCCCCTCAGGGCCTCCATTTCCACGTGGGTGAAACCGAAGCATTGGATGAGACCATCTAGAGGCCTGTCGAGCTCTGACTTTCTGGGCTTTTCCACAGTGATGTGGTTTAGATGACTGGTCAGAATCCAGGGCATCCCGTCTGGGGAAGGGCTTCCTTCAAGAAGGGAGGTGTGGGCTTCCTTTGGGAGGCGGGCCGGCAGGGGATTTATGTCCTGGAATTGCAGGGGCTGCCCACGACCCCCGTTTCTTCAGCCCTGCTCTGTCTCCCCTTGTCAGACCCAAGGCCATGCTCCTGTCCAGAAACTTGGAGCTGAGTCTGGGCTGCCTGGGACCCGACTGGGGGTCTGCTGTGCCCCTTCCCCCTACAGAGCCACCCCTAAGCTGCCCCGACATGATCACCACCCAGGAAGGGGCAGTGACGGATCCGCCCTGATGGAGTGTTTGGGCAGGTCCGGGTCAGGCCCCAGCCATTGCTCTGGGCCTCCCCCTTTGCCTTTTAGGGGGCCATTCTCCCTGCTTTAGGGCGCCTATGTCTCGCTTCCTCACATCACACAGAGACAACTTGCTCTCAGGGCCAGAAACCAGTGTGATAAGGGGTCAGTATGGCTTCCCAGGTGGCTCAGGGGTAAAGAATCTGCCTGCCAATGCTGGAGACGCAGGAGACTCTAGTTCTATCCTTGGGTTTGGAAGATCCTCCGGAGGAGGAAATAGTAACCCACTCCAGTATCCTTGTCTGGAGAATTCCTTAGACAGAGGAGCCTGGCAGGCTACAGTCCATGTGGTTGCAAAGAGTCAGACATGACTGACTGAGCACAGGGGTCAGCGTGTTATCTGCACTGAACAGAGTTGCCTTTTACGTCTGGCCAGCTGAATTAAAGAGCTAACCTCAGTGTCTTGGAAGCTTACCAGATGTCCTCATGTGGACTGGAACTGTGTTTTAAGAAGGGACACAGAAAAGGTGTGCCTGCCTTCTGTCTGGAGGCCTCAGGGACTCGTCTGGTGCAAGATTCAGGATGCCTTGAAGCCCATCCAGCCCTACAGGTGGAACTGCCAGGGAACACAACTCGGGAACCATGTGTGAAATTCTAGAATTTCCCCTGCTGGCCTTTCCCTCTTCTTCTGCAGTCTGTGCTCATGAAAGGGGATGCCACATTCAAGGACTTCAGCATCAGAGCTGGAGGGTGAGTTCATGACTGACACCCATATCTCATGCCACGTCCTAAAATTGCTGGTATTGATCATAACAAGGGCCACCTTGGAGAAGGAAGTCATTCACCGTCTGGAGGAAACAAGCACTGCCTTCATCAGCACTTTATAGAAACGTCCCCAAGCTTCGTAAATCCAGGGGTTCAGCCTGTGATCTTCATTTGCATTTCAACATGGCCCTATTTGAAGGTGGAACTCATCAACTCACCTTTAACCAACTACTGCTTTTAATAGGACTGCCCCTTTGATTTGAGGATGAACACACATTTTATAAACACGCATTTTGGACTTCCCTAATAGCTCAGTTTGTAAAGAATCCACCTTCAATGCAGGAGACCCTGGTTCGATTCCTGGGTTGGGAAGATCTGCTGGAGAAGGGATAGGCTACCCACTCCATTATTCTTGGGCTTCCCTTGTGACTCAGCTGGTAAAGAATCACTTGCAATGTGAGAGACCTGGGTTTGATCGTGGGTTGGGAAGATCCCCTGGAGAAGGGAACAGATACCCACTCCAGTATTCTGGCCTGGAGAATTTCGTGGACTGTAGTCCCTGGCGTCACAAAGAGTCGGACAAGACTGAACGACTTTCACTTTTACTTTTCACATATTTTATCCTGTTCAGTTCAGTTCAGTCACCCAGTTGTGTCCGACTCTTTGTGATCACCCCAAATCTCATTTGCAGAGCAGTCCTTTAGGAACATCAGATTTGGTCTCTAACAGGAAAATACAACTTGTTAACAAGGCAAAGAAGAGATGGATAATTTAGGATACAGTTGATCTACACAAAAGCTAAAAGAAAATTGCTGAATCAAGCGCCAGCTTGGCACAGTTTTCTTCTGAATTTAAAATCAAGTCCTCAAAGAAGTGATGGCCAAGACTTGGGCTCCCATCTGGGGCTCGCAGTCCTGTTTATACAGCATCTCAAGCTCCAGTCTACCTTCTGAGGACGTTTTCCCAACAGAAGGGATGGCTGCAGTGTCTCTCCTGCCTGGATCCGTTAATCCCTTTGCTGTCAATGACTGTATTTGGTGGCACATTATTTTAACCGTCCATTACTATTAACATTAACGAATGGTTAATTACAAGAGAATTCCTATCGAAGTGCATAAGAGAGCCATATGAATGCCAAATGAGTGTATTAATGATTGGTGTTATCACAATGAATATGAAATGATTCCATAATGACTGGGGAGGTAATATATAATAAAAAAAGATTGCTCCCACTTTTATATACTTATCACAGATTTAAAACTCATTCTTGGCCTCCATTCAGAAACCATGAGTTACCTGAGAGCTTTTCCCTAAAGATTTCTAGGGATCTGAATGTCCTCAATCAAAATCTAAACACTGTTACTCATCATTGAGTTAAACTTTGAGGATAAATGCCACTTTATTTCTCTATACAAAGAGCCCTGGAAACACTACCTCATGGTCTTAAGTAAGTTCAACTCATTCATTTATTCATCCAATTAGCCCATAAACATTTATTGAATACATATGATGTACTTGACATTGTACAAGGTATAAGGGCCACAAGGAGAAAAAGAGAGAATTCTTGTCATTAACAAGAGAATAATAAAAATATAATGACGTGTTTCATATGCTGTAATAAAGAGGAAAATCATAGAGTTGGAGGATCACATTTCCAGGGCTTTTGTGGGAAAGGGTCACAGGCTAAGAGACACTGAACTGGGCTTTTGTAAGAGAGTAAGTGACTTATTGGTAAGTTAATAACAGGTTGGGACAATGGTCATTTTAAGTAGAAATCACAGCAGAAGCAGAGAGGTATTAAATTATGCATTGTATTTGCAGGATGAAATGCAGAAGACATGAGATAGGACAGTTGGGAGTAGAGCCTTAAATACAGAATGGAGCTAGATGTGTTTGTCAAACAGAGAGCTTGGGTTTCCTTTTTTCCTCAAATTTTGTGTAAAATATCAATTTACACATCCAAGAAACTCAGCATTCATCAAAGAGGGCAAAATCAAAGAAAAGGACAGGAACCACATCAAAGCCAAGCTTCTCAACCATAAAGGTGAAGGAGAAATACTGAAAGCAGCAGAGATGAGGTTGTACACATCGCAGAACAGGTGTCCATGGGGGGCTGACCATCAGAAACATTGCGGCTAGAATACAGCAGAATAACTTCTGTGACGTGCTGGAAGGAAGAAATCATTAACCAGAATTCTATAGCTAGCCCAACTATCTCCCAAAAGAAGATGAAATGAAGACATTTCAGATAACAAACAACTGAGACAATTTGCTGCCAGCAGATCTGTGCTACAAAGGAGGTTTTTCTTTAGGCTGAAGAAACTGACACCAGCTGATAACTAGAATTTTAGGAAGAAAGGAAGATGGATAGAAATGCTGAATGTAGGCAGAAGTATATGTATATATATTATACATTCATGCATAAAAGCACAGATATGGGCAAAGATATGCATACACGTACTTCTTTTGTTAATTTCTGTAAGATACATGACATTTAAAGAAAAACTATAGCATCATATTGGGGAGTTGATGCCATATATAGATGGGCATTTGTGGCAACAGTAGCACAGAGGATGGGACTGCTATGAGCCCCCAATATTTTATGTGCAATATTGCCTGTGATTGGATAAATTAATGGTACAAACGTAATTCCTGGTGGTGGTGGTGTTTTAGTCACTAAGTCACATCCAACTCCTGTGAACCCATGGACTGTAGCCTGCTAAGCTGCCCTGTCCAGGGATTCTCCAGGCAAGAATACTAGAGTGGTTTGCCATTTCCCTCTCCAGTGGATCTTTCCAACCCAGGGATTGAAACTGTGTCTCCATAGAGCAACCCCCCAAAATTATGCAAACAATATAGCTAAAAGTCTATAAAAGAATCAAAATGCAATGCTAAATGTATCTGATGAGCCCAGTGAAGACAAGAAGTAAAGAACAGAGGAACCAAAAGAGAGAACCCTTCAGGGTGAAAGCAGGAGATGAGGAGGATTGGGCGCCTGAGAAGTGCAGAGAAGATGAGTTGGTTCATGCTGGCTCCACAGTCCGTGTAGACATCTAGGAGGCGAGGACAGGATGGTAGTGTTTGGGAGAGAGGTCAGAACAAAGATACACAGCAGGCGGCTGTTAGCATCCGGAAACAGTAATTAAAGCCAAAGGAACGAGTGCACTGACTCAGGGAAAGAAAGTCGACCCAGAACAAAAGACCATTTATTTCACAGTAAAATACTGGTACTTGAAGAGCAGGTGGATGAGGAGAACCCAGTCCAGAAGATGATCATGGCAGAATATTCCGAAAGACAGCAGAAACGTCACAACATTCCAAAGCGTCTTCTAAAACTCAAAGCTGACAACTTAAGGGCTCTTACATCATGTCTTGTGCTATTTTTGAAATAGAATTTGGGAAGACTGAAAAGTAATCCCCCAGAATGGTACTCATGTTTATCTCTGGGCTTGGGATCACCAGGGAATTTTGATTTTCTTGTCTTTTACTGCTGTACACATACTCTACCATTTACATGCAATACCTTGACAAAAAGAAGAAAAACAGTGGCTTTTGATTTTCTGAGGGTGGAGTGTTTAGTGGGCCAAGGGGGTAGAGTCTGGTGGGTGAAGGGAGAGAAGTGCTAAGTGACTGGTGGGGGTTGATGACTATCTGAGGGACCAAGGTCAGAGCTGAATCCTCCATATGTAGAGGGCTGGGGGTTCCTAAGTGACGCTTTATTTTCCATAAACACTATGCCTGCTCACGACCATGGGGCAGAGCTGAATGGCCCAGCACATGGACTGGGTATCTGAATAGGAGTGACCATGAGGGTCCCGGAGAAGACACTCCCTCCTGAAGTTTCACCTCCAGGTGATGGTGGGACCAAAACATTCTTGAGGTTGGCACTTGGAAGTTGACCTCCCTCAGAGATCATTAGCTCCAGGAACTGTGTGTTCTCTGCAAAAATCTGCCATTCTGTTTAAACATAAAGGAGCTGGCTGTTCAGTTGCTAACTCATATTTGATTCTTTGTGACCCAAGGACTGCAGCACGCCAGGCTCCTCTGTGTCCCTGAGTTTGCTCAAATTCATGTCCATTGAGTCGGTGATGAAATCCAACCATCTCATCCTCTGTATTAAAGGAGGTAGAAACTTCCAATACTTGTCAGTGTTTAGAAGCGATCAGGAGGGAATTAAAAAAATATACTTAAAAGATATACTTACCGTGCATTTTCTGTTAACAACATCTTAATCCATGATAGGAAGGGGAGACCTGGGGGTTTGGTCCAAGTGGCCAGTGGGCAGGAGCATCAGAATCTTGGAAGACACAGCCCTCTCGTGGGGACCCAGAGACCAGCGGGAACAGCCCAAACCCAGACAGAGGAGGGAAACTTCATGTAGAGATGTGGGCACACACCTCCATTCTCAAGTTGAAAATGCAGCTGAAGCCGGAGGAAAACTGGAGAGATTGTAGACAAGAGAACACACCTGCAGCTTTTGGAGGAAATGAAGGGGGTGATCCTGAGTGTTTCCCACTGCCTCCCATCAACCAGCCTCAGAACTGGGGGGACTCGAGCTGCCGAGGGGGTGGGGACAGGATTTACAGGCCCTGCAGAGGAGGGGGAGGAGGAGAGCAGGATGCAGCTCCCATTCTGGGCCTTTCCCATCGAGGATGATAACGCTAACCTTGTGGATCTCGATATAAGGGGGCAGGGAAGGTAAAAATCATGTAGAGCGTGGCCCTAACCACCGGGTCCCCTCGGACGGTACAGCAGTTGGACCATTTGGCTGCTGTCGCTGTCATTAATAAAGAACCTCTTTTATAGGCTGGGGCGTGCAGAGTGTTTTTAATGGCTGTGCTTCTCTTTTGAAAAACATTCCTGCAGCCTTCCCTGGAGTGAGTCTCGGGACAATATTAAATTCAATGAATCACCAGCTTTCGGGAGGGCAGGATCGAGCAGTGCCGAAGGATGGCTCAGTCCCAAGTCCCCGGGGGCCACGGCGACCCGGCCCGTGTCTGACTGTCATTCCACAAAGATGCCGCTTAGGGCAGGTGGCCGCCTGCGCCAAGTCCCCCGTCCCTCCTAAGCTCATCTCCGCTCATCCTGGAATTTTGGGCCATTTGGAAAGGGGCCCACCGGACGGCTCTATCCACTCACGGCGCTAGGCGTTCAGATACCCTCTTGCCTCACCGTCGGCACTTGGTTTCTTGATTTGCAAATTATGCTGCATGACTGGACCCTGTTCCCACACCAGCCTTAACCACATACAAGACTTGAGCTGATGGGGAAGAGTCCCTAGCCGAGCTGGGTTTGCTTGGGCTCCGCTGTACCTGCCTGGTCACAGCTCCTGCCTTCCATCGCCTGGGGACCTCTCCTCACCATCTCCTGGTTGGCTTATTTGAGGGCCTGGAAGGTCACAGTCCCAAAGGTAGGTCTTGAAGACCAGGTTGGCCAAGGGGCCTAATGCAACAGATTCTTTCGAAGGATTTTGAGTGCATCCAACTCCCTTGTGGGGGTACTTGACTCATAGGATTTACTGTGATGGTGCTCATGAGTCTTGGTTAGTACGTTGGTCCTACTGATAAGGGCTGGGGGGCAGGCATAGAGCTCACAGGTCTTGCTGCTTCAAGGATGCCACACAGGCCTGGCAGTGCCAGGGACCTGCAGGACCTGCACCATCTCTTACCCAGCTTACATCTCTGAATCAGAATCTGCATTTAACTGGCTGACTCTGACGTCCATTCAAGGATGCTTCTAGTGACTCATCTGAAACTAGTGGGGAGCTGAACATCCTTGTACCAGGATCGGGCTTCCCTGGTGGCTCAGTGGTAAAGAATCTGCCCGCCAATATAGGAGACTCAGGTTGGATACCTGGGTTGGAAAGATCCCCTGGAGGAGGGCATGGCAACCCATTCTGGTATTCTTGCCTGGAGATTTCCATGGACAGAGGAGCCTGGCGGGCTGCAGTCCACAGGGTGGCAAAGAGTTGGACATGACTGAGCATGCACGCACTTGGCGTGTGGCCTGTGGCTGCAGAAGGGGGTTCCCTTGCTCCCCCAGACTCACAGCCTCCCTGTTGAGAGCACACAACGTGTACGACCCTTTCCTCCAACTCTGCTTTGTCCAAACACTTCCAGCTGTGAGTCATTCGTGTGCGAGGCTTCTCAGGGACGAGTCCTCATCTGTATCACTTTCCCAAAGTGTCACCAGGGCCCGATCATGCCACATGTGGTGATGACGGGGCTGGTTCATCAGTGATGCTGGGTTGAAGCCAGCTCAGCCCACTGTAAGCAGCACTAGAGCTGGCTTCCCAGGGCCTCGTGCTGATGTCTCCCTCCCCGCAAGGGCCGGCAGAGCAGCTCAGGGGCACGGGAGGGGCAGGGATGTGACCCTGAAGCCTGGATGGATCTTCATCATTGGTGCCCCAGCTCCTGGGTGCTTCCCTGACGTTGGGAACCATGAACCCAGGAGGAGCCTGTGACTTTGGGAACACAGGAGCTTCTTCTCCATGGGTAAGGAGAAGATGAAAAACGGCTCCGAGGATTTAGTTCAAGAAATGGTAACACGTGCCTTGCCACAGCAGGCAGCAGCCTCTGTGGCTGCGGATGACCATTTCCTGGCTCTGGCTCACCGTGCAGGAACATGGCATCTGGACAGGACTCACTCTAGGAGATGAAAGATGGAACCAAGCCGTTTCATCAGCGACAAGAACATTGTGTGTGTGTGTGTGTGTGTGTGTGTGTGTGTGTTTACTTAGAAGCTCAGTTGTCTTTTCCTGTGAGACACATGAGTGTGAGCAGTGGACTCACCGTCCACTCTGGATCACGGAGCCCCTCGTCTGCACATATGCCCTCGGACCCCTTCCTCTCCAGCCAATGTCTGCGCTGGGGGATCTGACACCTGGCTCACCTGCCCAGACTCCTGCAGATGTGGCCACCACACCGACCCCCACCTGGACCCAGTCCCCAGGCGGCCAGAGGGGACAAGTCAAGGACTTTCCGAGTCTCCTCGCTTCCGCCAGGAGGTGTCATGGCCCTGATGCGGCTCTTGTTGGTGTTAATGATTTCCTCTTCGTTTCCAGCTGGCTCGAGCTCCAGCACCTCCAGTCGCCCCATTTGATCTCTGCATCTGGGAACAAGGTAATTAAGGCGGCGACGATATCAGAGAACGTCTCTGCCTCAACTGGCTGCCCGGCCCCAGACAGCGCTCCATCCTAAATCATTTGATAATGTAAGAGGCCCGGTGCGGCTCTGCACTTGACTGAGGGTGAGTTCATTAGGTCACAAATCAGTAATTGATTCTCGGTGTGTCTCTGCTGCTTTTATTACAGTAATGAGGACTCTCTCTTTTTTTCATCTCCTCTAATACGTTACCCAAACCATCAGCTTCTCAGTTTGGTGTCAGGATGACTTTGACAGGTTGTTAGCAACTATATGATGTACAGAACATCACAGCAATGTCTCAAACTGTGCTGCTGCGTACGGCACGGGGCCTTAGGTGCTGCCGAAATAAGTGAAAGCACTTGCAAGGAAAAGAAGCTATAGCCGCGATTGAAAATATGACTACAGGCTTAACGTCCTAATGAAGAAGTCCTGTGCACCATGGCTGCGTCTCTGCTCGGAGGGTGGGTTTCACAGGGCTGGTGGCCCCTGCCATTCTCCTCCAGAATGTTCCCGGGTGGGAGAGGGGACGAGCGAGACTCAAGAGCAAAACAGATGTTCTGACGGCGAAAGTCACCGGCTCATCCCTGCCTCCGTGGGGCTCCTTTCAAAGAAAGAGCAGCGATTTGCTGATTTCTATACAGTCCAATTTCTCCTTAAGTTCTTTTTCTCAGGGAAGGGAAATCCATAACATGAAGTTCTGTGGGGGAGAAATATGCTGCCATTTGCTGTAATTCTACTGCATTCCCGGATGGCTTCAAACGTAGAGAGTTACAGAGACAAAAGGGGGCAAGATATTTTCTTTTCTTGGTGGATATAATCAAGATGCTAGAATAAAATGCAGTGTTTGTTTTTATTCAATGAACTTGTAGATTTTTTTTCTTTTTCATTATTGTTCCTTAGAAGATATCAAATGCAGTTCCTTGTGCTATACAGTAGGATCTTGCTGCATATCCATTTATATATAATAGTTCGCATTTGCTAATCCCAAACTCCCAAGCCATCCCTCTCCCACCCCCTTCCCCATGGCAACCGTACATCTGTTCTCTATGTCTATGAGTCTGTTTCTGTTTTGTGGATAAATTCATTTGTGTCATAGTTTGCATTCCACAATAAGTGGTATCATTTGGCATTTGTCTCTGTCTGACTGACTCACTTGTATGATAATCTCTAGGTCCATCCACGTTCCTGCCCATGGTATTGCTTCAGTCTTTTAATTGGCTGAACTATTAATCTTTTAATAGTCCACTGCGTGTAGACTATATACACAATAACTACACCTTCTTTATTCATTTATCTGTCCATGGACATTTAGGTTATTTCCAACAATAACCTTGTTTTTGAATTTAAACTTCTTTCCAGAGTTTTCCAATTTTTGAGGTAGAGCGTTTTGATCACAGGCATTAGCACTGTTTGAAGGCGTCAAGAATTTGAAGTTCAGGGTCACTATAGGAGTTTTGGAGTCATCCTCTTACAAGTGAAAGTGTTAGTTGCTCAGTCGTGTCCGACTCTTTGTGACCCTACTAGGCTCCTTTGTCCATGGGATTCTCCAGGCAAGAATACTGGAATTGGTTGCCATGCCATCCTCCAGGGGATCATCCCGACCCAGGGATCAAACCCGCATCTCCGGCACTGGCAGGCAGATTCCTTACCGTATGAGCCACCAAAGGCCAGACCCCCAAAACCAAAGGCCTCAAAAGTCGCCCTTCCCAGCCACGTTTATAGGACTACTGACAGGTTAAGGTAGAGAACTGAGAAATGCACTCTGTTTATACACCTGTCACAAAGGATCAGCACCAAAATATGAGATTAGCCAGTGTTCCTTTTAAAACCGGAACCCACGAGACTGTTGGACAAAGAACAAAGCGCCTAGGGTGGGGCCATTCAGCCTTGAGTGTGATTTTTGTTACACAGCCAGACATCTCGCTGATTAAGTCACAAACGATCCTCCTTGGGAGACGAGGCTGCGAGATGTGCCGCAGCACAGATTCCCGTGTACTGGCCACAGCGCTTCCCCGGCTCTGAGCTTGAGCTGGAGGGAGCGGAGGCCTGGGGCAGCCAGCGACCGGCGGCATGCTGGCACCACCCGCCACCTCCAGCGTGCGAGAACACCCAGAACTGCCCGTTTACTTAATGTGTGCAGCCTGGGATTATGAAAAGCTTTTATCCACACTAAAAATAATATTTAGCAGGCCTCATCGATCCTTCTTTAAATAAAGCACCTATTTTAGGTGAGGTTAGCGATTTTATTCACAGGATTAATTTCATCCCACAAACTGCTGTGCGTCGATGTCTGACAGAAGATCTTTTTATAAATTCAGCATTGGAAAATAAGTCATAATCCCATCTGCTCCTTCATTCCTGTCCTCGCCGCGGAAAGAATTCAACAATACAAGGTCTCCTGCAGACGGAGACAGGTGGAACAGGCCCTAATAAATCACCAGCAAATATATAGATGAAGGTGACAGCGGCTATAAGAAATCGAATCATTACACTTGTTCTGCTGCTGTGGGCTGAGTGACTTGTTCTTGGCACAGAACTTGGACATCAGAGCATGCAAGTTTCCAAAGGCCCCCGGGCCCAAGGCCTCCTGAGGTCTCAGGCACAACGCCATTCTCACCCCCTGGCCTCAAACACGTGAAGCCGACATCCCCCAAGAGAGTGCATGTGCTTTGGAAAACAAAAATTATTTAGAAGGATTCTCAACCCCCTGTTTTGGAGTCTCTGTAACAGCTGAGTGCAGGCAAATTTGTTAAGGGAGAAAAGAAAGAAGGAAGGAAAGAAAGAAGAGAGAGAGAAAGAGAAAAAAGGAAAGAAAAGCGAAACATTCACAAATTACATTTGTGAATGTAAAACAAACGTTTAAATAAAATAGCCAATTTCCTTGTAAAACCTCAGTAGGGCAAGTTTTCTGTTTGCTGGACTTTAATTGGATTTTGAAGGAAAGGGAATCCCCAAACCACATACTAAGAATATTTTGCTGCCTGCTGCTTTCTCTGGCAGGATCTTCCTGGTTTGCGGAGAGAGGGCTGGTCTGACATTGGATGCTGCTGGGAGCTGGGTGAGAGTTTCAGTGTGATGACCGTCACTGGGGGAAGGTCCCAGGGTTTGGAAGCACTGCTGGGCACCTGGACACAGTCCTCCTGCTGCTCTAGCATTCACTATCCCCAGAACATGTTGGCCCCCTGGGTCTCAAGCCACAGCAAAGCTGGTTGCACATGGACCCCAAACAGAGTGTCAGGGACACTGACCACAGACTTCCAGGAGCTCAGCTGTAGCCGACACACTCCTGGCTGCCTGGGGCCCCTGGTTCTCTGATCAGGAGTCCGTGTTCTTCCCAGCTCAGCTGTTCCCTTGATGCTACCTTTATGTGTGTCAGTTGCTCAGTCGTATCTGACTCTTTGGAACTCCATGGGCTGTAGCCTGCCAGGCTTCTCTGTCCATGGAACTTCCCAGGCAAGAATACTGGAGTGGTTTGCCATTCCTTCTCCAGGGAATCTTCCCGACCCAGGGGTCGAACCTGAGTCTCCTGCACTGGCAGGTGGATTCTTTACCCGCTGAGCCACCCAGGAAGCCCCCTTTGCTTCTACCTTTATTGAAATCCTAGCCATTATTCGAATCCAGTGCAGTCTGACCATCTTGGTTGGCTCCGGCTGCTCTAACAAAACACCACAAGCGTTTATTCTCACAGTCCTGGAGGCTGTTCAGTGTGCTGGTGGAGTCGGTTCCTGGGGAGACTGGATTCCTGGCTAAAGATGGCCCCGTCTCACGGTGTCCCCGTGTGGCACAGAGAGAGAGAGAGAGAGAGAGAGAGAGAGCTCTGCTCGCTTCCTCTTTTAATCAGGATGCTAATCCCATCCTGGGGCTCTGCTTTCATGACCTCATCTGATCTAATCATCCCCAAAGGCCCATCTCCAAATGCCATCATGTTGGGTATTGATGCTTCAGCAGAGGAATTTTGGGCACGTGACCTTTCAGTCCACAAAGCCTACCACGTCCCTAAACCTGTTGCTACTGCCGTAGCCTCACCATGCTCCCCGTCCTGGGCTTCCCCTTGTCCTCACTTGGGGACGCACAAGACACTTGCTGGGAACTGTTGAGGTCTGCCCTCCAGCGATCCTAGCTGATGCCACTTGGTCCCTCCACCCAGAGGAGTGTCCCTCAGGCACCTCAAGGTCAGGAGGTACTAGGTGGACTCCCACCGCCCTCCCCCCCAAGAGATGCTCCTTTGCTCTTCTTTGAAATCCCAGGGGTGCAGGGTAGCTGTCCATCCACATTCTCCTTCTGCATTGGCGCCAACCCATCTCTGGGTTCTGCCATGGTGGGCTCTCCACACCTACGATGCTGTCTGCTTTCCTCCCTGTTTCCTCTGAAACTACTCTCCTCCAGTGGATGGTCTCTAAGCTGTATCTTGGAGGAGACACTTAACCATCAGCTCTTGGGGCTTCTGATCTTGCCCCTCCAATAAGCTTCCAAGTTGCTTCTGAACTGTTCTCTCCGGAGCAGGAATCCGAAGACACTCGTGTACTTGAGTCCGTTGCTGACTCCCCAGGGCTCCCAGGAAGAAGCAGGACGTCAGACCACTTGTGGTTTGGCATGGTCTGCTCACCCTTCCTGTGTATTTCTCAGCATCGCTTGCATTGTAATCTGTGGGCTGAACAGGGTACACGCCAGTTTCTGGACTCTGACAGGCTCCCTGCAGTTTCAGGATCTTCGTTCAGGCCCATCCTTGATTTAGTACGTCCTCTTTCCCCAAGGCCTCCTCCTTAGACGCTTGTCTACTTTCACACATTCTCTCTATTGTCCAGAATAGGCATGAGCAAATGGGAGACACTCCAAATATATTTAAGAAATCAATAAAATAAACTCGACACATAGACATTCATATGAATGCTGTGCTCAACATAGCATTTCCTCTAGGACACAAACAAAAAAATTATTTTGTAAAGAATTAAACACCTGGTTTCAACCTGCTTAGAATAACAACTTCTAAGAGTCTGTCTGTCTGCCTCTCTATCTCTCTTTCTGTATTTGTGACTCTCTCTTTCTCTCAGTGGGATTATCTAGCATGGGTATCCACACTTATTCTATAAAGGGTTTCCAGTATGTATTGATTATAGAAATAAAATTTATTACTGAAGGATGAAAATTTTCTAGCACTAAAGAAAGGTATGAATGGGCCTTGGCCTCAAAATATTTTCACTTATTTTTAAGGTTTGCTTTTCTATTTACTGAGCACGTCTCTATTGAGCACGTGTTGTATGCCCAGCTCTGTGCTAGGGGTTGGGACTCCAAGAAGGAATAAGACAGAACCCTTGCTCTATGTGGGCTTTGCTGAAAAGACGTGTGGTGTGCCAGCTGGTGCCCTGTTGCTTCCCAGAAAGGAAGCCTCTCCTCAGATCAGAGGAGGAAGAAGGAGCTACTGGGGGCAGGGGTCTCAGGAAGAATACCCCAGGTCCACATGGAGGCTGGGAGCTTTCTCAGAACACAGGTGAAGTGAAATGAAGTGAAGTTGTTCAGTCATGTCCGACTCTGCTACCCCATGGGATGTAGTCTGCCAGGCTCCTTTGTCCATGAAATTTTCCAGGCAAGGATACTGGAGTGGGTTGTCATTTTCTTCAGTGATGAACATCAAGTAGGATGTGTAATATCTATCTATCTACATAATTATTTTCTAGCTTTGATCCATCATCTATTTATCCATCTATGACAACTCTCCTTTGTCTATGGTTCACTTTATTCTCTTGGTACACAGCATGCATCCTTTCATCTCTCTCTAGCTCGATCACATGCTTTTTAATACTTACATAATATTCAGCTTAATGATGACACTACAATTTATCTAACCATTCCCTTGTGGATGAGATGGCTGGATAACATCGCCAAGTCAGTGGACATAAAGTTGGACAAACTCCAGGAGATAGGGAGGGACAGGGAAGCCTGGGATCCATGGGGCCACAAAGGGTCGGACACGACTTAGTGACTGAACAATAACTATGGATAGAAACTTGGTTGTTCCCAGATTTTAACCAGAATATGCCATTCTATTTTATAAACCTATCATAGTTCATTGGGCTTCGCAGGTGGCTCAGTGGTAAAGAATCCACCTGCAATGCAGGAGACCTGGGTTCGTTCCCTGGATCGGGAAATCCCCTGGAGAAGGGAACAGCTACCCACTCCAGTATTCTTGCTTGGAGAATTCCGTGGAGAGAGGGGCATGGTGGGCTACAGTCCATGGGGGTGCAAAGAGCTGGACACAACTTAACAGCTAATGCTTTCACTTCACTTTTCAATATTCAATTTATTGATGACACTGCAATTTATTTATCCATTGCCCTTGGATGGAAGCTTGGTTGTTTCCAGATTTTAATGGGAATATGGCTTTCCATTTTATAGACTTCTCATATATTAAACTCTTATGGGTAGATAATTAGACTGTAGTTGCTTTCCTATTGAAAAGAGTACGCAAGCCATTCTCCTGTACATGTATCTTAATTATGCTTCTATTTTCTGATAGAATCACAAAAGTGAGCTTGTGCGGTCAAAGGGTAGGCAAACGTCATCTTTTATCAGATGATGCCAAGTCATCCTCCAGAAGTTTGGATCATTTGGTTGTTCCTGCCAGACATTGTCAAGATGCAGACTTCATTACAACCTCAATATCAACTGGTGCCAGCAAGACATAACATCTAAAAATTGTATTCAGAAAAATGTGTATTTTTATTATTATTTACTTCCATATTCCTTTAATCACAGTGGCTGAGCATCTTGTCACAGTTTTGTTTACCATTTGTACTTCTTCTCACCTACACATATTCTTTATTCTTTTGAGATTTATTTTCTTTTGATCTGTTGGATATATCTGAGCACGGGATATTAATGATTAGTTGCAAATGTTTCCCCTCCCCAGTATGTCACAATTTCTTTTAATTTTGTTTAGTCTGGTTTTTTTGGAAAAAAGTTTATAATATTTTGTTGCCAAATATGTCATTTTGTCCATTGTTTCATGTTGTTTACTCTTGCTGCAAGATTACAAAAATGTTCTCACATATTTTCTTCCGAAACTCTTTTGATTTTAACTTTTTATCTTTAGGTTTCGATTTAGCAGAAATTTGTTTTCGTTTGTGGCATAAAGTAGGAATCTTTATTTTATGTTTTTTTCCAACCAAGTAAGTGATTGTTCTTTAAGCACTTAAAAAAAAAACCCTCTCCACACTAATTTGAAATGCCACATTTATCATAGAGTACAAGTGCATGTGAACTTAAATATGTTTCTGAGATCTTTTGGCCCCACTGGTGGATTTGTGGACTGTTATGTTTTCATCATCTAAACTCTTCTCTTTCCAAGCTGGAAGGCTTGTCAACCCCCAAAGATACTGGGGGACAGAAAGGATGCATCAAACTCTTCTATTCTCCAGAAATCAGAGCAAACTGTAGGACATAGTGCCTTTGTTATGAGAAATGTAAATTTTCATGCAATCTGGAGGAAATCATTATACTAATTAACTAAAACACAAGGCTACAAAACCACTCTTGATGTTGCAGAAAGGTCTCCCAGAATTTAAAGCCGCGTAGTGTTCCTCATTTGTATTCCTCGTTGCAGAGGATGTAGGAGGGCATCCTTTTAGAGCTGGAAGAGGTCAGCCTCGCGATGCTTTGCTTCATCCTCTGGCTTCTCCTCCTTCCCACTTCCGTCCCAGAGAAGAGAGTGCCCGCCTCGGGAAGGAGAGCCGTTCTGTCCCACTACACCCTCAGATGTGAAAGGGCAGTGGGAACCGTCACATTCTCCCAGCAGGAGCGGGGAGACTGGAGCGTAGGTGTAAATCTCAGGAAGCTGATTGCTGGAACCCAAGAGCTCTACCTTGTAAATAATTCACTTCGGAGCAGGAAATCTGCATATGAGGATGAAATGTCATTTATAACTCATAGGATATCGGCTTGGCTGGGAACAACTTCCCAATCTCTTCAACTCATTAAGCGCTGCTAAGAAGGGGGGATATAGATGGTGTGGTATAAACCCCCCGCCGTAAGCCCGGGACCGGTGCGGGCTAGTTAGCAATGCTCAGACTGGAAAGGAAACTCGAGGGTGTGCCTGCAGAACTGCTCAGCTCTCCGCACATCCAGCTGCTGCCGGGGAGCTGGCGGTCCCCGCACCCCCACGGCTTCCCAGCCCTGCCAGCGACCGCCCCGCACGGACCACAGGAAGGCTGGCTGAGGCGTGTGCTCTGGACGCGGAGTGCGCTCGCTGGCTGCAAAGAGAATATATAATGTTCCAATTAAGCACTTAGCTCCTTGAGATTCTGGAATCTCACTTAGATGACTTGTGGAGAAACAAGAGGGTCTTTGTAATGAGCTCCTTTCCTCTCTTTATTAAATATTGATTGAATATGGAAGAAATTCATTTTCCCATGGAGTCGAAGTCTTATACCTGGGGTGTTTGGGAGGGAGGCTTTTATTTTTTCATTTGCTTGTGTGCTTCCCTTTTGATCCAAAGACTCTGAGCATCTCCAGAGCAGGAGAAACAGGGACGGGTTCTCCTGGGTCCTGACCACTGGTACCTGAAACAGGCCTCTCAAGTCATTGGGTTGTTTCTTGAGTGAAGCAGGATGTATCAGAAAAGCACAGCAAGCCTATACTGGAAGGAAGGAGGACATACTTTATCTAAGAAACAAAAAATTAATATGTCCCTCCCCCCAATTTGTATATAAACCTCTGAAAACATTGCAGCCAACTCCACACCTATCTGACACACAGACCTTAATTAAGCAAGGCCGAAATCAGTCCAGAAATAAACTCAGACAAGGGTTGCCGTTTCTCGGCCTTCTTCCCAAGAGACGTGTTTACTAAAGGACCAGGAGGGACTCATTATGAAATGGTTTACCTATTAGAAGGTCCCATGTCACAGGCTCTAAGAGGCAATTAGAGTTCTGCAGGCCCTCGCGGTGATGGCCCGGCCCTTCTCAAGGAGGACCACTTGGAAGGAGGACCCTGCAGGCTCCGAGGGCCGTCTGTCCACTGTGTGGTCGATGCCGCATCGTGGGTGCATGCTGATTTCTTCTGGCCCAGTTTCCTTTTCACAAAATAATTTGATCACTATTCAGTATCGTTGCCCTTCTGGCTGCCACCTGACGGCTTGAGGGGTCTTCTAGAACAGTTTTCTGAAATCACTGTTATCCTTCACAGCATATTGAATGATAAGCAGATGCTACATTTATCCCTTACTTTTTCTCCATCTCCAGGGACCCCTTGTGTCCTATTTTGATTCCTCAGCAACAACTGTGTGGAAAAGAACCAAAATGTGAAGAAACTCGAATATACGGTTCATTTTCAAAAGTAAAAAAAAGAAGATAATTACAGTTATTATTTACATCTGGTTTTTAAGCTTCATGGTATAGGCAAATCTGTTCAAAAATAATAGGTTTATATATTTAAGGTCACAAGTAAAGAAGTAAAAATAGGATCTTTTTTTTTATTGAGTTATAAAATAACTTGAGAAAAAGGTAATGCTTCTAAAGTAATTCTGAGCCCTAACATGCGGGATTTTTAAGCATCTGAGTAAATGGAAAGCAGATTCACAGAGAATTCTGGGACACAGAAACCCCTGTTCCTCTGAGGGCACTAGATTGAATTGTCTCTCAGGCTTCTCACACCTTGAAAATGCAAGTCAGAGTCTAAGTGAGTTATCAGAGATAACTGTGATCGGTGGGGCTTTCGTGTTCCAAAGCCCCACTGAAACTCAGTATATAGATCACTGACTGAATTTTTCAGGTTTCAAGAATATGTTTGACAATGTGCCAAGAAAACTTTCTCAAATCATACCATATGTCATTGGTTTCGCAGAAGTTACACCTCACATCCAATAAGTCGTATGCATTTATCCTCAATTTCACAGTCTCCCAAGAAAGCATATTGAATAATAATTGGCTGAAAGATCATAAACAAAAACATTCCATCAATGGAAATTAAGCTAGTCTGGGAGATGGTGATCAGACTAACAGGGCCCTGGAGTGTTGGCTTTCTTACTCCTCAGAAAGAAAAAAGAGGCTCAGCAAATAAGACATGTGACCCCCAAAACAGTGATACCAACCAATTCTCTGATTAAAGAATTTGTAATTACATTTTCAAGAAGTGGAAAAGTGAAAGAGAAAGACTTCCTTACAAGGGACTGACGAATGAGAAAAGTAGCTAACTTGGGGTTTTATTCTTCCTGCGGCTGATGGTTCTGCTGCTGCTCCTGCTAAGTCGCTTCAGTCGTGTCCAACTCTGTGTGACTCCATAGACGGCAGCCCACCAGGCTCCGCCATGCCTGGGATTCTCCAGGCAAGAACCCTGGAGTGGGTTGCTGTTTCCTTCTCCAATGCATGAAAGTGAGAAGTGAAAGTGGAGTTGCTCAGTCGTGTCCAACTCTTCATGACCCCATGGACTGCAGCCTACCAGGCTCCTCTGTCTATGGGATTTTCCAGGCAAGAGAACTGGAGTGGGATGCCATTGCCTTCTCCAGCTGATGGTTCTGTCTGGTAGCAAATTGAGTGCAGAGGGAGAGACCTTTCTTTCATAGTATTAGGGGCACGGAGCTATGGAATAGAGAACTCAGAATTGAGCTGATGTGTCAACCGTTTTGGAGTCATTTTCTCTCCTGGTATCCATCTATGTGCCGTAATAGGTCTAGACACCACTGAAGAATTTGCAGTGGGGCTTCTTATAAGCTGAAAGTGGTCCTTCTTAGACCTTAGTCATTTCATAACTGGAGTGATTGTGGGGGAAACTGGACCAGCCTCACCGCAGGACTGAAATATTAACAGGATGTGCCGTGAGAAGTAGCCATTCTTCTGTTTCAAAGACTGAGCTACTATTTGCATTTTAATAGTCTACTTGCTAATCAGTCTCCAGCCTTGAGACAGTCAAGGCAAAAGGAGAAAGATGGGGTTTCTTAATACTGCTAACATCTTTATTCTTGTTATAAAAAGGTGGATTTAATTATTGTTGAAATATATGTATTGCATCTTAACTGTTAAAATGGTAGCTTACATTAAAAAAAAAATCCAAATTGTCTTCAGCATACAACTTTGGTAATTAGAGAGCTACTATGTGTATTATTTACAGATGAGTTAGAATCTTTAAATAATCAGATCTCAAAAAAATACATTTATTTATGTTTTACTTACATCTGTACCATTGGCTGAAATCATGTCTTAATACTACAAAATGGTCATCAAGAAGCAATTGCAGGGTGGAAACCTAGAGATTTCTTCTAGGCTGAGAGGCGGGTGATTAAATCAACTCTGGAGTATTGACCCCAGATTGTCCCTCTCTTTACATATGCACTTCCCAGGCATTTGAAGCAAGGGCTTGTTTGGGGTTATTATTCAGGCATTGATATAAATAAAAGCAAGTTAGAGATGACAGAGCAGAGAGAAATACTGGAAGCTGCCCCAGACCCTAATTCAGGATCCTCCAGGTACAGAATCCTTGTGCCCCGCCTGCATCAGTTAAGACCACTTTTCATGAAACCCACCTTGACTGGCTGTGGGAGGAAAGGACTTCAACGGGAAAACGGAAAGAAACCCAGTGAGCCTTCCTTAAAGTGGAGCCTGAAGGCAGGGACTGTTTTCTCAAAGTCAGGATTTCACAGTGTGTGAAATGTAGGGAGATGCTGGGCTCCCCTGCAGAACCTGAACTCAGAGCTTCTTTTGCTCCATTTGGGTTGACCACGAAGCACTTTTTTCCCCTATAAATCAGGGCTCTGGGTTCTACATTCCCTGGCAAGGCTTTGCATTATCTGAATATTTAATACCCAATTTTTAAAATCAAATGGGATCAAGCTGAGACAGACAATTTAGAAAACACCTAGATATTTCCTCAAAATGTTAAACACAGAGTTAGCCTTTAACCTAGCAATTCCACTCCTAGGCATACACCCGGCAGGAATGAAGCATGTGTCCATACACAGATTTGCTCATGAAGTCCACGGCAGCATGATTCACAAGCACCAAAAGGAGGAAACAAGCCCAATGTCTGTTCGCTGATGAAAGAGCAAGCAGAATACTGTGTATTCACGCAGTGAAATGTTACTTGGCCATAAAGAGGATCGCAGTCCTCACACAGGCTGCAACATGGTCGATCTTTGGAACATCATGCTAAGTGAAGGAGGGTGATCACAAAAGAACACATTTATATGAAGGGTCTTGACTAGATAAAGCTACAGAAACAGAAAGCAGCTGAGCTATACCTAGGGGCTGGAGGAGAAGGGGTAGTGTGAACAGGTACAGGTTTTCTTCACGTAGTGATGATAAGATTCTAAAATTAGACATGGTGCTGGTTGCACAACTCTGTGAATGTAGTAAAAACCACTGAATTGAGTACTCTAAAGGTGAATCTTATGGTGTGTAAATTATATCTCAGTCTGTTACAAAGAAAATAATTTGACCCTTCGTTTATTGAGCTAGGACTTGAGAATTTTTAAAACTGTGTGCTTCCTAATTGAGCTCAAGAAGTTCTGCTGTGAGATCAGTTATAAAAATTAAAATGCTCCATTTTTCTTAAAATCCTCCCCCCAAGAGTATAATATCTCTCCCTTCCCCGTGGGACTTCTCAGAGCCTTTATTGCATATCTGTACACTTTGTGAACATCCAAGGTTGCCATGGTTTCCAAATGCAACTGTCCACTGGACCGCTTTCATCTTAGAGACTTTGGTGAGGATCTCTGGTGGCATTCGTGTTCTAGAGGAAGCAGTGAGAGGAATGCTCTCTTGCTTGACCTCAAGAGTGAGGAAAACGCTTCACTGATTTAGATGGAATGAGAGAAACCGTTGGAAATAGAGCTGAAGATAACCACGGCTTCAATCAGGGTAAAAGCCGTGGAAGAGCCCGAGGACAGGGCAGCCCGCCAGCAGCCGCCTCTGAGTGAGGGTCGTGCTGGGCTCGTCCACAGTCCAGGTCCCGGGTCTTCCCGATGGTTCGGGGAGGCCAGCGTGGGCCCACCGCCACCTCTGAGCAAAGATGACGGGGGAAGCGCTTTGCTGAAAGCTCAGCAGCAAGAAAGTGGCAGGCGGGGGTCTGAACGCCCCCATGAAGCAAAAGCTCGCCCCCAGAAAACGTGGGGTGAACAGCACCCCTGAACAGCCTGTTCTCTTGAGCAGCCCAGTTCAAGAGAAAACAGTGAACTGATAACAAACAAGCTATGCTGTGTTCACCCCTGTCCTCCAAGCTGACCTTTGATTGGTCCTTCCACCTTGAGAAATGAAATTAACCCGTAATCTATGAAGTTCAAGGATGCGGGAGAGATAGAAATCCAGCTTCTTTCCACTAAATGATCTTAATCAACAAAGAAACATTCATTTTAAGGGTAGGTTTTTGGCACAGACTGACTTGTCAATTGCTGCCTAGAACTATTTTCCTTTTTAGTTTTTAAATCTATTACTCAGATTGAGGCTGTTCTCTGCAACGGATGGCTCCAAGAGAAAGGCTTTTCTATCTCTCCTTCATTCAATAACGGACAGTGAAGATTATTCATTGTTGTAAAGGGAGATTTTACCTATTCAGCTATGGATACTTCTGTGAACAATCAATCAGATGTATTTTCTCATTAACCAAGCAAACCTATGTCATAGTATTTATCCACTGATGCTTCACAAGTAAGCAGCAAATACAATCAACTAGATTCCTATCCATAACAAAATTTTCTTAAGGGTGCCTATGTCAGCACTAAAGATGGGAATTTTCTTTCTTTTTCTGGCCCCAATAGTCACAAATGATCTTGTTCTTAAACATACAGGCTGAAGCAATACTTTTCTTTTTTTTTAATGTGTATCAGAACCCATGGCTCTATCTAGATACAAGTTAGATGAATGATGTACAGTTTATTTAACTAACCTGGAGCAGGGCAGTTCCCTCCAGTAGTTAAATGGTATGGCTGGAATTCAGTACTCAGGAGTTTCATGATGACCATAGCCTCACATGGAGTGGAGAATAAAGCTTCCATTCAAGAGGACTGCTAAAATCTCTAAAAGTTCTGGAAGAGTCTCATACATTTATCATCTTATCTGCATAATGTCTTGATCTTTCTAGGTCCTATACATAGTAACGGAGTTATTATGATTGTGAAAAGTGATTCACTGTCAATCACAGCACAAAAATGACATGCATTTCCAAGGTGTAAGGATTGGGTTATAAGATACTTTATTGACCTCCTATCTATGCAGTATGAAGGTGAGACAGTGGCTTAGAATGCTATTTGGGAAAGTATGCTGTGCACGAGATGGTGCTTCTAGGAGGGATCAGTCGATATTACACAGAGGAGGAGATGTGTAGTTTAAGTATGAGTTGAACATGGTTCACCATCTTTCTTTATTGCAGGACTTCTCGGAGCCTTTAATCTGCTGTTATGTATTAACTCCCGAGAGATACACACTGCATGCAGAGTTTCCTAAACACAGCTGGAAGCCTTCTTCCTCTCACCTTTCCCCTTGAACCCCCACCTCCCACTTCTTGCCCTTCCCCCCAACACAGGGCAGTTCATGAGACCAGAGTCTGATTCGATAGAGTTTGGAAAACGTTGGTTGTGACTTTATTCCAATATTTTCTCATGAAGGTGGAGTGAGCATGAAGAGCTGGTGGTCAACCTTTTTCTTCCCCATTTTAAATGAAGGATGCGCTTCCTAAGAGTCCAGGGTCTGATCTCGGGTTGGCCACTCACTGATCATGTCTCCTTGACTGAGTCGGCCCCTCTGGGTCCCAGATTCCTTTTCGGTCCTGAGTATTCTTGGAAACAAAGGTTACATAAGGAATGTTCAGGGAAGGGCTCTGTATGGAAGTCTGAGCTGTACATCAGAGTGAAGTCTTCCCAGCACTTCCACTGGGCAGTGTTCAGGCTGAGCACACAGTATTGCTTGGAGACATTGCTGCCAAAGGCATTGCTCAGGTTGGGGTATTGAAGTGGAGAAGCATCGCTTTCAGCCTTAACATTCCAAGAGGAAGGAGCTGAGTTTTAGGGGACAGAGCCTTCTCATGGCAAAGACATGATGCAGAGAAGAGCTAAACCACAGTTATTGTTGAAGCATCTGCTCAGGTGCTCTGCGTTGCAACACTCACCTTCTACCATTGCAGACAAGCCTGCCATGGATCAGGCTATCTTTGGTCACGTGGCAACGAGTCCAGGTATAGCATCTCTCACTGTGAGAGAGGAGGAGTGAATAACTGTGAGTGATAATACGAACTTGCACACCCAGCCTGACAAACATCTTCCTGGAACCTGCCACCCACATTGCTGAAATCCATTGCCAGCTCCTTTTGAATTCCCTTCCTCTATGTATCAGAGATGTCCTTCTGAAGACCACGTTTATCCACAAAGTCCATGCAGAAATGTTTGAACTCATCATACACCCAAATACTATCTATAAATGTGAGATACTAAATTTTCAGTAAATGAAATCTTTTAGATGCATTAACACCTAGCAAGAACTTAAAGATCTGATCAGAGACATGATCTTTGAACCAATGAACACTGGTCAAAAGGAAAAAAGTCTCAATTTTACTGCCTGGGTTGTGACGGGAAGGAATTCCTTCTAGTTCTCATCTGGTACTGGCTGTACAGTGCCATTAATAATGGGTGTCTATGCTGTATGATCCATGAAGTGATGGGAATTATCCTTACCCCACAAACATCTTCCTACTGGCTGCACTGAACTTTACCATTATATGATTTATTAGTAAGTGTTGTTTTTCCTGCCAACATTCTGTGGTTTAACAGCCCACCTGAGTGTGAATTAGTTTATCAACTGACTTTCTTATTGAAAAGATAGATGAGGCTGCATGGAAATGCTTAGCACGTGGGTAAGAAGCAGCTGATGAAAACAGCAGAAAGGCCCAGAAGATGAACTCCCTTGCCTTCGAAACTTAGCTCAGACTTGATCATTCACTTAATTCAATAGGTTCCCAAGCTGCCGATGGGAGAAAAATCTCTCCATCAGCAAGTTAACCTCAAACTTGAAAAAAAAAAAGACGGAAGAAATAGAGTATGAGCAGGAGATAAACGTGGATGGTCTGTGTACCTGCGAATTCCTTGAGGTGAGGGATGCCGCCTCGTGCGTCTTGGTTCCTCCTGCCTCCCGTGGCACCCGGCACAGACAAGGTGCGGAGAGATGCTGCCGGAGCCCAGCACCGCTTCTGCTGGTTCCCACAGAGCCCACTTCCACCTTCGCACAGAGCCTGGAGACTAAACCAGTGAACACCAGCCAAGGGCTAATTCCCGAACCATCGTGGCCCACCTATCTTTGACTCACTCAGATGTTGACCATGACATTTGTAAAGTGTCACAGGGACTTCAAATCCACTTACGACCATCATTTATAAAATGCATAAAACCAGCTTTTGAAACCTTCGAGGAGGACGTTTTGCCTGGGGCCGGAGCACTTCAAGGCCCTTTCCTTCAAGATGTTGAGAAGAAAATCGGTGGAGAACAAGAGAGAGGAAGCGGGTGGTGGCCACCTGCTGTGGTCCTGTCCTTTGCATCGTCAGAAGTGTTGGGCGTGAAGCCCCGCAGGACAGGAGGGCTGGGGAAAGCCTGCTTGCTTTGCAGGTAATGGGATAGAGGAGGACTTTCCAGAAAGTTTGTCTCAGGACCTCAAGCTTACTGATTGTGACTAGCCATAAGTTTCCCTTCCAGAAACTATTGATCACCACACTGCCTCTGCAGAAGGAATGTCCATACAATGGAGTCTGTGGCCAGCACAGGGGCTATTCTTCTGCACATGCAAACGAATGAGTGTAGACATGTATACCTGTGAAATATTTGTTATTAAACGAACAGTGAACATGTGCATTGAACCCAAGCTGGTAGCTCCATAGCTCAGGGTTGTAGCTCCAGAGCACAGGAATGAGTGGCCCGGTCTTGCCCTCAGCAAGTTTCCCTGTCGAGTTGGGAGACAAGACACCTTCCCGCCTTCCCCAGAGACAAGAGGAACTAGGGCCAGGAAGGGGGTGGCATCCTCAGAGCCTCGTGCAGGGACAGGGAGGGGCCGGCAGGTTCTCGGTGGTTGCTCAAAGAAGCTCACAGATGCAGAATATCTTGGGTTCTGGCTGTCTCTGAGCATCATAAAGCTCATAATAATAACTAAAAATCAGCCCTTAATTTCCCATAGGTCCTCAGACTCCCAGCTGCTAAACGGTGGTGGTGGTGTTGGTGGTGGGGAAGGTGGGAGGGGATAGGCCAGCTCCAAAGAGGGAGGGGGCCCCAGTGACGACAGAGACCAATGCTGAGAAAGAACCAGGGCGCTTTCAGGCAAGGAGGCTCTCTGGAGAGAAAACGAAGTCTTAACTTTTCATGAAGATGATGTGCAAACCGGATCATTCCGATATGAAAACATGGTCAATCCTTGGTGGATAAAATGAGAGCAACTTAAAAATCACAATCAGGAGCACACAAAAATAGAGGATGTAATTTTGTTGTTGTTGTTTTCCAAAGAGCTGTGGGCAGTGGTGGCTTTTTCCACCTCTTTCTGCACTTCTGCCGTCCCGGGACAGAACATGTGATGGTCCAGGGACGGAGCAAAGGTGTCAACCTGACTCCAGCCCATGACCTTTGGCAGTTGATCCAATTGAGGTCTCTGTGTCTCAGTCTTCTTTCCTGAAAAATGGGCAGGATTTCGGGGAGGTGCAAGAGAGGGGATAAGATGAGAACTTGCATTGTAAGATAATCTGCAGTATTCACCTGGAAAATAGTGCTTGCAGGAGAACCTCTTAGAGGTTCTTTAAGCATGGTTCTCTCTGGAAAGACTTCCCTGGTGGCTCAGATGGTAAAGCATCTGCCTAAAATGCGGGAGACCCGGGTTCAATCCCTGGGTTGGGAAGATCTCCTGCAAAAGGAAATGGCTACCCACTCTAGTATTCTTGCCTGGAAAACCCCATGGATAGAGAAACCTGGTAGGCTACAGTTCGTGGGGTCACAAAGAGTCGGACATGACTGAGCGACTTCACTTCTTCTCTCTGGAAAAGCGTGGAAGATTGAGTTTTAATTTCAAACAGCGTTATGAATCAGGACCCAAAGGAAAACTCAAGGCCAAAGTAGAGTTCATGTATAGAGTTCAGTAGATTTTTAGATATTTAATTTCAAACAATTTGAAATTGTCCTGAAGTAGTAGCCAGGCCATATTGAGTGCGCCTGCCTAAAGCTCTTTTTGAGAATTTAAACCGCGCAGTGTGTTAGGCCAGGCCTGTCCTCCAGCCAGAAGAAGTGCTAACACCACATTGGCAAGAAGCAGCCCCCGATGATAGGAAGCAAAATGGATATCCCACCTTTCTGAGCGCCCTCCTGCCTCCCCCACCGGCCCCACTCCTCCCCCTTTCCTTGCAGGTGTGACATCTGGATCCCTGAGATGCTCCTGGGTCCAGGCTCTTCATGGAAGCACCTGTGAGTGCTGCAGGAGAGGGTAAGTCACGAGAGAAGCCATCCCCCGCCAGGAGCAGACAGGAGTGCGATCACTCCTCCAGCCCCCCTTGTGTTTAGGCTGGCACCCTAACCATCTGCAGGTGCTTAAAAATGCCATTCAGTGATTTTTATTGTCACACTACAATCTTCTTATGTCAGTGGGCTCCTCCCATACCTATTATACAGCACGAAAATGAACGATCCCACAATTTATGGGCCGAGTCACAGTGGGTGATTAATTATCAGTGGCCTTTCATTAGACTCTTAGTTAAATGAGCTCCTGTTTTCTCCATGCATCTTCTCCACTGAGAGATCGGTTCTTTCAAAGAAAATCCAGATTTTTCTGTGAACCTGCTTGATTGGGCAAGATTGTTGCTGTATTTAAGGATGAGTGATTCCCCAAGGCTTTTTTTTTTGTTATTTTTTTACTGAAGTATACTTGATTTACAATATTTCATTCATTTCTGCAATATAGCAAAATGATTCAGTTATACTCATATACACATTCTTTTTTGTATTTTTTCCATCATGGTTTATCCCAGGATATTAAATATAGTTCCCTGCGCTACACAGTAGGACCTTGTTCTTTGTCCATTCTATATGTAACAGTTTGCATCTACTAACCAACTTATTCTACTCATTTTTCATCTCTGAAAAATAAAGAAACAGACCTATTTACTCTCTTTATGGGCTTCCCTGGTGGCTCAGATGGTAAAGAACCTGCCTGCAATGCAGGTGACTCTGGTTTGATTGCTGGGCTGGGAGGATTTCCTGGAGAAGGGAATGGCAACCCACTTCAGTATTCTTGTCCAGAAAGGATCCATAAAGAGTCGGACATGACTGAGCAACTAGCATACATCTCCCTCTTGTTTCTTCTAATCTCTCACAGGCCCTGTACCCTTTTTTCGTTCTCATTTTTCAGTCCCCTGTTCTGCCCTAAATTGAGATTCTCACTTTGGCTCAATGGACACACGATTACTAGGGCCACTCTGCAGTCTCCTTGCCAAGTCACTACTTGTCCAGCTTCACCTGATGCCTGTTCCTAAATCACATCACAGTTATGCTCAGACGGCCCTGGGGCCTTCCCTGGTTACCACGGTGACATCCTAGATACCTGGTCCAGATCTGCTGTGTGGTTTGTCAGGCATTACTCACCTTCTCAGGACCTCCCTCTGGTCCCGAGAGGGGGATGTCTTTTCAGTGTTTCCTGTCATGAGCTCTTTGTTTACAAGAGCCTTCTACCTAGAACACCCAGCTCACCCCCCTGAGGCCAGGGCAAGCACACCTCCCCCTTCGAGAAGCATTCCTAAGTCTCTGAGGGCTCTTCCTCTGGGCTTCCGTCGGTCACTGAATTGGCCACCCTGGAGTCCATGCAGCAGCTTCCACCTGCCCTGCAGCTATGGGTCTTCCTAGATGCCTGGTCTTCTTTTCAACTCAAAGGCTATCTCATCAGGGGCCTTTTCATCTTAGTGTATGTTTCTGTCACTCACTGTGTGAACTTCCTTCACTGTGGTGAGTCCTGAGAGTTGATTTACTTCACCCTGCTGGAAGAAAGAACAGAAACTGTTCCAGAGATTGCCAGGCTCCCATGGGGGATGTTTTATGCACCCATTACTCTGCAAAAAATCCTTGTAAGTGTCTTCCCCTTATTTAGGTGAGACTCCAGTCTATGGATGAGAACTGGGAGGGTCACATGGGAGACCTTGAAAACATGACTTTTCTTCTTTGGGTATCATTTTTTGAGTAGTTTTGAAAAGTTTCCCCTGGAGAAGGAGACAGGGGTCTGGGGCTATCAAGGAGAAAAGGACAAACTTTTTTCTATATTGCTTAGTCTTAGCTTTTTCATACTGTTTATGGGGTTCTCAAGGCAAGAAGTTGGTGTTGGTGTTGGAGAAGACTCTTGGGAGTCCCTTGGATTGCAAGGACATCAAACTAGTCAATCCTAAAGGAAATTAGTCCTGCATGTTCATTGGAAGGACTGATGCTGAGGCTGAAACTCCCTCAAATACTTTGGCCACCTGATGTGAAGAACTGACTCACTGGAAAAGACCCTGACGCTGGGAAAGATTGAAGGCAGGAGAAGAGGACGACAGAGGATGAGATGGTTGGATGGAATCACCTACTCGATGGACATGAGTTTGCGTAAACTCCGGGAGTTGGTGATGGACAGGGAGGCCTGGAGTGCTGCAGTCCATGGGGTCGCAAAGAGTCGGACATGACTGAGGGACTGAACTGAACTTGTCTTAGTCAATATAACAATGTATCTTGCTCAAGGACATGTTTCTCCTTAACAAGAACCTTCTGACTAATCTTGTTATCTTAAGATGTATATTGCCGGAGTGGGTCTGGTAAGACCTTTCTATTGTTAGTTCTAATCTTGTTAATTCAAGATGTATGTTGTGGGAGTGGGTCTGGTGAAAGCATATAAGGCCTTGCTAAGACTAGTGAGTGGGGGCCCTCTCTGTCCCCCTCTGATGTCTATGTCAGAAGCTTCCTCTGTCCCTTTTTCACTGTAATAAAACGCTGCTACACACACACACACACACACACACACACAGAAAAGTTTCCCTGTATGTCTGTTTGGCTGCTTTCAGATATTGACCTAGGGTAAACCTTTGACAGCTTCTTTAAGAAGGAAAGGGAAATGTAAACTTGAGAATTCTGGTGGCTAAAATGTTTCTAAAATGCAAGATAATAAAATTAGCTCAAGCGCAATTATAAAAACCTTAAGTATTTGGCAGTTAAGTATAATTTGCATAATCCTGGAATAGAATATGTTTGTGATTTCAGGAAAAAACTCACAAGATCAGTGTTTATTGTTTTACTTTTTGATTGCTTCTGAAAAATTGTATTGGTATTGCTTTGTATGAATAGGTCTCCATGAGTAAATTATGATCAAAATTCAAAGCCATCATAAATTAAATGTGTTTTTTTCCTGCTTTGGTATACAAGACTTTCCATTAAGCTAGCCCCATATAATATACCTTGGATGTGTTCAAGAAAGCCCTGTAAATTATAGTAAGTATTTAAAATGGTAAGTAGACATTGGAAAAGGCCACATTAGGATTAATGAATGAAGGGGTTGATACTGAAAATGCACTTGTAAATAAATAACATGAAAAGTAAAGATGACATGTTGTTAGGTTAGAGTTACAAGTAGGGGATGACAATAAATTGCAGGGTGGCAACCGTGTTCATGGAACTTCAGTTTCTTTGTAGAAACCTTTCGAAGTCCCTTCTAGCGAAAACGTCCCAGTTTCATCCAGTCTGTGCTCAACCCTGAGCTTTTTCCTGCCCCTTCTCATGGGAAGGAACTGAGCTCCCTCTGCTACTCAGTCCGCTCCCTTCCCGCCAACGTTGGCTGAGTGATTCCTACCACAGCCGAGGACAACCAGCAGAGGGGCTGGCTTTGTGCTAGGAGATGGACTCTGTCCTCATCACCCCAAGACTCACTGTGATGGGGAAGGAAGCGGACCCAGGATGCACGCTGTTAGTGTTAGCTGCTCAGTCGTGTCCCATTCTTTGCGGCCCCAGGGACTGTAGCCCGCCAGGCTCCTTCTCTGTCCATGGGACTCTTCAGGCAAGAATACTGGAGTGGGTTGCCATGCCCTCCTCTAAGGGATCTTCCCAACCCAGGGACTGAATCTGAGTCTCCTGCATTGGCATACAGGGCATAGAGATATTATTTAAATATATGTACCTATTTCTCTAAAAAGTAGGTTTGGGGCAGTGAATAGCACTTTGAGGAGAGAAGGAGAGGAGGACAGTATGTATTTGTACCATTATTTTAAAATTTGTGTGGCTTTGACAGAATAAAATGGAGACACTTGGATTTATTTTAAAGTTATGGCACCAAGGTTAGCATTCTCTTTAGACATATAAACTTGCAGCTAGCTAAAATGTGATTTTTTAAATTATCCACACATATACATGAATTTGCATATATGATGATGAAAGGAGAGAGGTTTTCTTTGGAGATGCTCATTTTCTCTAGTAGCCATGATGCATAGCTCCAATTATGTGATTTGCATACCTGTTCAATTTCTCATTTGCTGAAGAAGATAAAAGAGAAGAGAAATTGACACTGATAAGATCAAGATTGGATTTGGCAGTCCAGGACTTTAAAACAACATTTATAAATATGTTAAAGGAAAATGTGATTATAATAAGTGAACAGATCAGGAATCTCAGCAGAGAAATAAAAACTATAAAAATAAATGGAAATTGTAGAGTGGAAAAGTGCAATGCCTGAGATAAAAGCAGTGATGGAAGTAGAAAATCAGCAATAGATGCTACAAAGTGGATGAAAGTGAGATGAGAAGCAGATGTTTATACCTTCCAGAAATTATCTCCCACAAATGACTTATTAATTATAAATGACACAGTTCAGACCCATGGTGAATTCCATTTTATACAAGTGATCAAAGCCAACCTCACTGATACAGGGACAAAATGATGCTATGAGAAGGACATGGCCTTTCAGTGGAATTCTCGCCAAAATGGCATAACCTGAATCCAATTATAAGGAAACGTCAACACACTTGAATTCAGGGATGTCTATGGAGTAAGTAATCTATGTTCTTTAAAATCTTAAGATAAAGAAAGACAAAGCAACAGTTCCTGAAGAATGGAGCTGAAGTAACATAACATCTAAATGCATCATGAGATACTGGACTGGTTCCTGGCCTGAGGGTAAAGAATGTAAAGGACATTACTGGATAATTTACATGGTTTGAATACAGGCTATGGATTAGATAATAGTATTATTTCAGTTTTTTTTATTTTTATAATTATTCATATAAGAGAAAGTCTGTGTTCAGAATAACACATTCAAGTATTTAGGAGTAAAGGGGCTCAATGCTGACAAGCTACTCTCAAATGATTCAGAAAAAGTTTGCATCTCTTTACCTTTCACACAGGTCTGTTTCTCCTTCTGTCTTTATCTCTCTTCCTCTTGAATAATAACGCAAATGGAGCAAGCTGTAAGCTGGCAAATCTGGGTAAATAATATATGGGTTTTCCTTGTATTATTTTTGTAAATTCTCTGTAAGTCAACCACACACATATCAAAATAAAACATTACAGATAGTCATATATACATCTGTAATGATTTCATTTGAGCTGCCAAAGCCAGTGATTTCTAAATTTGTTCAGTTTTGAACCTGCTGCTTGGACATAGTTCAGCCCTTTATTTCTTGACAAGAGCAAGGGCCCAGGGTCCGCGCAGGAGCTCACCTGGTATGGTTACCACAGCATGGAGGGGCGCAGGGAGATTCAGAGAAGGTGAGAGCTGAGAGGGGAGGACTGAGAGGTGAGCTCTCCACATGCTCGAAGGTCATGGAAGCCGCTGGGCATTACGGGGAATGAGAGGAGAAGCCATCAGGGATTTCTGATGGAGGAATGGCATGATCTGTCTCAAGACTGGCTCCTTCTTCACAGCAGGGAGAAGGAAGATTGTCTGCAGTGGCCCAGGCCCAGATGTTGGTGGCCCGAAGCAGGACGGGGGCAATGGAGGAAATGGTTAGGCTCTCAGTGTGTTTGGAAAGAAGACCAAACAGGGTTTGCTGGTTGATCCCATGTGCGATGGGAGCTAAAGAGAGGAGCCCAGGTGGTAACGAAGAGTTTGGTCTGAAACTGGAAATGACCATTAACTGCAGGAGTGGGGACTGAGAGAGGAAAATGGAATGACCATTAACTGCAGGAGTGGGGACTGGGAGAGGGCCTTGGGAACTAGTCTGGATGCATTAAGCATGAGACTCCTGTTAACTAAGTATGTGGTGATATCAGGGTGATGGTCGCATTGAAGTCTGGAGTTCAGGACAGGCCTTCAGGCTGAAGATGTAAGTTGAGAGTCATCAATATGAAGATGAGTTTTAAAGATGTAAGGCTGTAGAGATGCGAATAGGGTCAAAGGTTGCACCCTGGACATGCCATCAGAGGGCCCAAGTCCCAATTACTGGCAGAGAGAGCCAAGGGAGTTTTGGAAGGACTGGGCGAAAAGTTCAAGGCTCTGGCTTCCTGAGCTGGTCTCCATCCTTAATGCAGGCACTCAGAGAAGAATCTCCTATCACAAGGATTCCCTTTAAATAGGTGGGAGGCAGAAGTAATGCGCTAATCCATTTCTTGGGCATTTCTAAACAGAGGTACATCTTAGGCATGTGGAAAACATTAGAGAGAGAGGGGAGTGGCGTTTGTGTTGTCAACAAGGAAACCCCTTAATTGCCCACAGTTTCCCAACAGGGCTTCCCCAGGGTTCACAGAGGCAAATGCTAGTTCTTAGAGGCCATAAGCTCAGTCCCCCAAGGATTCTCCACTTTGGAGAGTAAGTCCACGGTTTGCCAGGCTTTCAACTCTAGAACTTGCCTCTTTGAGAGACTAGATGTTGGCTCACAGGTTTCACACATGGATGCCCATCTGCAGAAGTTCACCCTTCTCCCTTGCCCTTCAAAAGGATGCAAATGCACAGATATAAGAAGCAGAGTGAGGTCTTGAGCATGTTAAGCTAAAAAATGCTTCCTGACTCTCTAAAGGCCCCGGTGCTAAACTTATCTTGCATTTAAGTAGATATTTGTGCTGAGTTATTAGGAAAAATGCACTAAATGTTTAGTTCACCTTCAGCATCACCTTCATTCTTTCCCCCATTGAACTATGTTAGTATTTATCTCCTTGGGAAGAGGAAAAGCTGGGCAAGGAGGAAAGAGACATTCAGGGCTGAGCACCGTGGCTTATTGATGGCACCGTGTCCGGAGCCTCAGAGAGGCCTTGCTCACATGCTAAATAAGAGAGGTAGTTGTGCTGGAGGTGATGCATTATCCCCAGGGCTCTGTCCAGCAGAAAGTTGACCTTGTATGGGCATCTACTGGCTACAGGCTGCAGGAGGGACTATACTGTGGTCCTTTTCTTCCATAACAACACTGCCCCAGCCACCCAACCCAGGACGAAACACAGTCTCAGCTCTATATTCTGATGATGATCTGTGGGTTTTGCTTTCATTTTTGGAACTTTCCCCTTGAACAATGACCTTTATTGATTTAGAGGAAGATTTTAGCTTCCTTGGTTCTTGCTGATGAGTCAAATTTTTCCTTTCAATTCCAAGGCCAGTGAGCTTTGATCTGTTGCAAGTGTTCTGACAACGTTGTCATCTTGTACAAATGCTTTGAACCTTGTGGGTCATTGGCCACAGGGAGCGCTGGAAGGAAATGGAGACACACTCCGTCATCCCTCTTCTGTCACTGGGGAACACCTTGCCCCAGACTCCGAGGTGAGCAGCATTGCCTCCAGAATAAGTGGCCCGTTTACTTTGATGAAAGTTCTACCGGAACTTCTTGGAAACCATTCTTCTGAGGGACTGATGGGGTTGGTGACAGCCTCAACATTGACAGAGCTCTTACATCAGGGTCATTTTTAAGGATGTTACTCACTCTTTCAGAGAGGTTATCACTGGTGTGCCTGTTGGTTAAACTTTCTACATATTTCGTGTACTTATCCTGAAGATTTATCCATCCAGAACACAAATCCCTTCACAGTTCTGTGCCTTTCTAAGTAATTCAGAGAGCGGCCTTGGCTAGAGACTCAGGTGAAATCATCATCCCCTCCAAGCTCTAGAATCTCAAGGTGGAATGAGCCAATAAGTGATAGGAGCAATTAGATGAGAGGTGGACTTGTGTAGCTCACTACATGCGGGGGCAGACTGGACCGGGGCAGAGGCCCAGGAGGACCAGGGTCCCAAGTCTCACCATTGCCAGCCACGCGCCTTCTCCAGCTCTGTCTCTGTCTCTCTTGTGTGTGTTTCCAATCTCAGGACGTTTTCTGGTCTCTGGTTTCTTTATAACCTTTGCTCCAAATTCCTTAAAATAGCAATCTTTCCTCTTTCTTCGTTGTTCAAAAGTGTTCAGCAGATAGTTCTAAAGGCATTCAAGTCACCACCATAAATCTTGAGTGGTTTTAGAAAGATATATAATACTCCTAAATGATGACAAATTTCCAGGAGATCAGTAAAACATCACTGAGTGATGTACCGCCGGGCCGTCGTGTCTGTGCAGCGGACCTGAGGGAGCATATTGAGCTGGCACAGTATTTTAGGAGTATCATCGGCCGTATCTTTTGTTTTTAATCTGCCAAAAATGCAACTCAAGAGGTTGGCCACACATAAAATTGGTCTGTTCTATACCAGGTCTGGCTGGGAAAAGCCCCAGGATTTTTGATTTGCCATCAGAACAAAAGGTTGGCCTGGGACCTGGTGTGTGTGTGTGTGTGTGTGTGTTGGAGGGGGTGGGGCTGGCAAGGGGAAGAAATCCAATATATGAGAACTGGATGATGGTGTCTCAGAATGGTTCCGAGCACTTAAAACAGTTATTTGGGGGAAGGAGGGACTGGATTTATTTCTAGAGTCTCTTCTGTACATTAACAAAAGCTGTGATTTTATTTTCTGAAGAAGAAGCCTTATTTATTTATTCAAAGTCTTTGTTGTTTTGTATTTCAGTATGGTTGATTTACAATGTTGTGTTAGTTTTAGGTATGCAGCAAAGCAATTCAGTTATGGATGGATCTATGCTTTCTCAGAGTCTTTTCCCATATAAGTTATTAAAGGATACTGAGTAGAGTTCCCTGTGCTGTAGTCCTTTTAGTTACATATCTTATATATAGTAGAATATATGTTGGACTTCCCAGGGGGTGCCAGTGGTAAAGAACCTGCCCTCCAGTGCAGGAGACCTAAGAGACACAGATTTGATCCCTGGGTTGGGAAGACGCCCAGGAGAAGGGAATGGCAACCCACTCCAGTATTTTTGCCTGGAGAATCCCATGGACAGAGGCACCTGGAGAGCTACAGTCCACAGGGTCGCAGAATCAGACTCGACTGAAGTGACTTAGCGTGCACATATACATAGAAGTGTATATGTTAATCCCGAATTCCTAATTTATCGCCCTCCTTCACCTTTCCCCCTTTGTGGTTTTAATCACTGAAAGAAAACAAAACAAAGCATGTACCTTCAGAGCTATGAAACACCCAGGCGGCAAGCCTTTTCTCTCCATCACCGGGGCCTTCGCGGGTGAGTACTGGTTTGGGAAGAAGGTGGACATGCTCACTGCAGTTGGTCACTCAACGGAGCAGCCACTGAAACTCCATCATGATAGGTGAGTGGTTAAAGTCCTGTATTTATCCGGCTTCCAGGGTTAAGTACAGAAAGGCCAGGAGAGGAGGGGGTGTCTTCTGACTGCAGCGATGGAGATGAAAAGGAGACTGTTTCCTCCCATCCACAGGGAGCTGGTGGGGCGTGCGTTCCTCATCACGAGACTGCACCTTGCCCAGCACATCTGGAAAAGCTGCTCTGGGGTGTGTGTTACACCCCACACAATCTCGCCCGGTCCTTCGGAAAGTCTTCTGGAATTCGGGAGCCTGGGAGATGTTGAAAGGTTCTGATCAGTGGTAGAGGCCTCCAGAATTAAGGATGGCGTGTATAAAACCACAGTTGCCTGGAGCATCTCCACACTTGCTCGCAGTGGGTGAGTTATCTGCTTTTGCAATTTGTCAACGGTTCTTCCATTGCCGTGGTGACCCCTGCACAAACAGGCCTCAGCCTACGAAACCACCGTCCAGAACAAATCCAGGAGGGAACTTGTGGGGAGTAAGTGATACCATATCCCTAAACGGAAAGGCAATCTTCTGGAAAGCCATGTCGGACAAGCTTCCCAGATCTCATGGTTTGCCCAGTGTACTCCTGAATGCAGCATCTGTGCAGTTAGAGATGTATACAAGTTTACAAGTTTGCTCCTCACTGATTATTTTATGTTCTTCAACAGACTGACTTGCCACAGGGAAAAACTGGGTTATTGTAATGACCCACTTCCCCAGAGTATGAGAGACACAACAGTGCATGTGCTTAGATGATGAGGAACTTGGGGAATCTAGCAAAGTCTCCAAGCAGGACCAGAAACGCATGGGTACCTGTCTAAGTGCCTGGTGGCGCAGGGTGGTGGTATAGGGCATAGGGATGGAATATGGTGAGGAGGGGTTTCTGAGAACGTGCATTTAAAGTGTCTCTTTTGTCAGAGATGATCACCGACTTCTAGAATATGATTCTGACTATGCAAACAAACAAATGTACCCGTATTTACCTACTAAAAATTTGGGATAAATTACCAATAAAATGTTCTATCGTGATCTTTTTGAGTGCTGGGAATATCAACAGTCATTTTCTTTTCTGTCTTTTCCCAACTTTCCTTAATGAATACAAAATCCTTTCACAATTGAAAGACAGCTTATATTCAAAAATCAAATTATCCTAGACCTCAAGACCTGGAAATACATTTCTTCTGATGAACTTTTAAATATTGTGTCTGATGTGTCTTTCAAATATTGGACGAGTTAACACATAGACAGTGCTTGCAGTGCTCATGCTAACTAACATCACATGCTCAGTGATGTTAGTAACTATTGTTATTGTGGTTATTATTGCACATAAATGATATGTAACTCAGAATCATAACAGCTAAAAATAAATAAAGTGTCTCAGGAGTCCTGGTTTAATGACAAATGACTCTGTTAAAAATCTTACTGTTAAATGTAGAAGAAGCAACCATCCAGCTTTTCCACCAGCTCCCCACTGTGATGGTTCCACCACCCTCTGCAGCACTGGTCTTGAGTCAGCATTTGGCCACCTCAAGACCCAGAGACTGGGAATGAATCTCTGATGTCTATCACCAGTTAGTCCATACTTTCCTAACATTACTTTGCTTTAAGTAGACATTAATAGGTTTCCCAGGTGGCGCAGTGATAAAGACTCTGCCTGCCAATGCAGCAGACACAAGAGACTTGGGTTAGATCCCTGGGTCAGGGGAATATCCCCTGGAGAAGGAAACAGCAACCCACTCCAGTATTCTGGCCTGGAGAATCCCATGGACAGAGGAGCCTGGCAGGCTGCAGTCCATGGGGTTGCAAAGAGTCAGACACGAGTGAGCACACATGCATGCGCAATGTTAATAAAATAATCACCAGAGGGGCTCATCCCTTCCAGAGGAATCAAGGCAGAGAAGGGAAGTGTGATGCACTCTAACTCTGCCGCCTGGGCTGCTTTGTGGTCTCAGGAGAATTGTGTATCTCCTTCCTATTTCAAAGGTACGGGGTGGAAGAAGGCCATCCTACAATCCACCTTACAGTCCGGTGAGACACAGGGTTAGTTCACACCATGGAAACTGATAATTGTAGAATTAAGCAGAGTTCCCAGGAAAATCAGACCCCGACACCCATCAAAGGTTCACAGAAGTTTTTCTACAATTTAGCCACATAGCACACGGGTTTTCTGAATCTCCATTCAGCTGTTTCAAATGCGAGCTTTAAAGGGTCCCCTGAGCCCAATAGCAAACCCGTGATTATAAAAATATTTAAAGCCACAGAAAGAATATATAGCTGTGCAGACACATGTGTTGATTTATTGTGTACCATGGTTTGATACACACTGGAAGGCAAGGTTTCAGGCTGACAAAAGCCTCAAAGTTGCAGGCTTCAATCCATATATTATGGCACCAGCCCCAGAAAGGGAGAAGGGCCTAAAACAAGACCATAATATAGGGTCTCTGAAAACTCCCCGACATAAGCAGGAGACGGCATAGAAAGTTACATGACTATTTATGTGACACAAAGTCGTATTCATAGTGATATGACCACATAAATAGTATTGTGAATTTTGGGAATATGGAAATTAAAGAAAAATATTTCAAACCCAAACCATAGATCATGAAAACTAACAAATCTTCCCAAATGTCATTTAAAAAAAAAAGATGCAATGGGAAAAGGATCAAGGTTCTAGAAATATCTGAGTTTTCTTTCTTGATGGAAATTTCATTTTCTTAAAATACCTCAACATTTTATATGTTGTAAATATATTAAGAAAAGGAGATGGCTTAGGTTTTTTAGAACAACTTTTGTAATTTGAAATATTATGTCATTTGTATTATATGTAAGTATTATATATCTGTAACGCTGAAATATCACAAGGAATTGCATGAGACCCTGGTCTTGAATGTCCTCCTGGGGCTCCTCCACCTGTTTCTCACCTTCGCTCACTGCTCCCTAGCCACCCTGGACTTCCATCTGCTTCCCACGCTTGTCAGGCCTACCTGGGTGGGGCCTTTGCACTTTTTGTCTCTTTGTCTGGAACTTTCTGAGCTCAGATCTCCCTGGATCACCCCCTCTTCTTCTCAGGCAGTCTAGTCTTTCTTTGTATCAACCCAGACTTTCCTCTTTAACAGGCAACCAGCAGGCACCTCTTTCTACATGATTCCAAGGTAGTGCTTGTTGACTTTTTCAAATCGGGTTCCTCACAATAAGAAGACACTGAAGCCCACAAGGACAGAGATAAATACAAAGAGAAAGATAGGAGAAGCCCTATGATGTTTGAGTTATTTTACAATAACCCAAGAACAGTGTTATACACAAAAAGGTATGTGGTGTGTGCATGGGTTATGAGTCAACAAATTGATGAAGTGATAACATATATGAATGAACGTGTTCAGTTGATGTGGAATACAAGGACTGCCTTATGGGCAATGCAACAGGCTACGGCATAGAAGAGTAAGTCATACTTATGGCTTGCCTGCTGGCACAGTGGTAAAGAATCCAGCTGCCATGCAGGACACGCAGGTTCGATCCCTGGGTTGGGAGGATTCCTTGGAGACGGAGATGGCAGTCCACTCCAGTATACTTGCCTGGGAAATCCCACGGACAGAGGAGCCTGGTGGGCTACAGTTCATGGGATCACAACAAAGTCAGGCACTACTTAGCAATTGAATAACTACAAGGTTATTCTTGTTAAAAGTCAATCATGAATAGCCAAAATACAATATGTACAGAATATAAACTAAAGATCTGTTTTATGAGAAATAAGTGTATCTTTAATGTTCTTATCACCATATTTAAAACCTTTAGAAGGCTTGAATTTGCAAATGATGATCACAAATTGATATTATGCCTATTTATGGATAGTGTTCAAAAAGTGTAGCAGGTTAATTACCGATATATTACATAGAGTTCGATGTTTTCAGATGAGTGTCATATCTAGTTGGGAATAAGTGAGAGCAGTATAAAATCAATCCACTGTTAACTATTTGTGAACTAGTGCCTTTAAAGATGTGCATATCTGTCTATGCTATACAGAATCTGAGAAGTGATCTTGAAACATTTTAAAAAGAGTTTTCATTCTCAAATGCATTACTGGATTGCTGAAGTGGAGAAGAGGTTATGACTTGTCAAATGTATTTAAACCGGTTTGGATCATTTCTTCTTATTGTAAGTACATAATTTAATAAAACATCATGTGAATCATAGATATTGTTTCTATGAAAAATTAGTTGAATTTTTGGAAAAAACTCAAAGTCAAATTGATAAGAAATTGCTGATGACTGTGAACAGGAAAGTTACTTTTGGGGAAAAAAAAATCTTAAAAATCCAAGATTTCGCACTTAAATTGCTTCACAGATTTTCTCATTTTCTTTCTTTTTGAAATAAATGTATCGAAGAAAACATAAAGAATGAACTGGGAGTACAATTCATGCAAAACAAACAAAAATTGATGATGAGCAGAACTTCAAAAAAGGTCTTGATGAATAAATATGTGAAGTTTTGTTTTGATAACTAGAACAGGAAATAAAAATTTGCCAGAGCTTTTATATTTATGTTCCTCAATTATTCAGGCTAATTATTTGTTTAACTTGTTTTATGTTAATAAAGTCTCCAAAGGTGAAGATGGAAAAAAAATGAATTGGAACAAGTTTCTTGAAAAAAATCAAATTGACATTGAGTTATCTTATTAATATGACTGGATTAATATGACTGGTAAGAGCAATATCTCCAAAATTCTGAGGGTAGAATTTGAACCTAAAATTCCAGTAAAAGCAGTAATTAAGCATTTGAGTAGAAAACAAAACAAAAACAACTTCCTAGTTACAAAAGACTCAGAATGTTTATCTAGAAAAGTCACTCTGGGAAAACTCCTTCCAAAACTGGACGTAGAGCGGGTAGAGGAGAGTCACATGGTGGGTAAACACATCCATTTCCTCATCTTCATCACAGGCAGGAGCCAGATAAAACCCACAAATCAGCACTTTCTACACTTTTGAACTACTTGATATTACAGTCATGTCTATGCATCACATATAACAATATTTAATTAAAAAAACCACTTTATAGTATATTAATATCTTTAAGTCACAGGTGCTTCATGGCTTACAAAGAAATTATACCTACATTGTAAAACTTCTAGCTTTTCCTAATCCATCATTCCAAGAGCTGAATAAACAGAAAAAAAAAAAAAAAACCTAAGATTGTTCACAAGAGAACTACAAACTTTAGGATCCTATTTGAAAATATCTCCTTATGGAAATAGTTTTGAAAACATTCTGATAAGAATTTAAAAATTTTCAACTTTATATTTCAATTTACTAACAATTTTAAAGCCAACTTTAAGAAAAAGAACACTTTTAAAATTGTGAAAGCTTATTTAGGCACCAAAGTCAATCTTTATTTAGGACTAGTAAAGAAGTCACAAAAATTTGCAGGTTTATAAAGGCTTAAAAATACCACAGAATTAGAGTCATATAACCATGGGATTCATTTAAAATTATGCTAATTGGAGACAAAATCTTCGAGATAAGTTAATATATCCAGTCCCCTAAAAACAAAACAAAAAAAATAAAATTACATCACATTTTAGTAATCAGTTGCCTAATTCTTTTTTCTTTTTTTTTTTTTACCTACTTACTATTTGACAGTCTCTTCATAAGGCAATGAATTGGTGATACCATTTTCCATAAAAAGAATTGAAAGATATGCCTTCCCTCTATGATAGATTAAAATTTGTTGTTACTGATAGCTCAGAGAAATTTCTTTCAGGTTCACAACTTGTGATTGCTATTTTAATACAAATACTAGACTCATTATTAAATTTGGGAAACCTTTTTCAAGTTTCTGTTATGTACAAGGTGGAGAATTTGGAAGAATTTTTTGTTGATCAGTTCCTGGCTTCACAAAGATAAAACTTTGTTTCTTTGTCACTGTTGGATTTGAATCCTCATTTTCTAGGGCTTGGAGACTATATGGTTCTGAGCCTTATTTTTAAGAATATACAATTATGGATACAAATATGCAATTTATAGCACAGGGCCTGAGAAAGGGCTTATGCACACGAAGATCTCAAAGCTTTAGTTTTATTAAGCTTGTGGTGTCTTATAAGTACCTTGCTGTCTTAGCCAAATATCTTAATTATGGTTGCTGGGCCTGTATTAACAACCAGGGGTAAATGTATTTCTAGAAAGCTTCTTGACAGTGGGACAGTTCACAATAACTACTCTTGGAAGTGACTGTTAGCCACATAAATATATCCCACCAATCCTCAAATTAACGTATCTTCAGTTCAAATTCCCTTTGTGCAACCTTTCAGGATGCTTATGGCTACTCCATCACATATCATCTGATATGAAGCTTCCCTGGTGGCTCAGTGGTAATGCAGCAGACACAGGAGACTCGGGTTTGGTCCCTGGGTTGGGAAGGTTCCCTGAAGAAGGAAAACGGCAACCCACTCCAGCATTCTTGCCTGGGAAATCCCATGGACAGAAGTGCCTGACAGGTTACAGTCCATGGGGTTGCAAACAGTTGGACACAGCTGAGCACACACACACAAGAGAGAAAGTAGAAAGGGAAAGAGAAAACAGTCTTAACTGTTCTCTTAATTTGATTGCATGCACACATTTTTTTGGTGGTTGCATATTTTATGAACATGAACATGGGAACGAACATTTGGGGCTTCTCTGAGAGCTTTAGAAGGAGTCCATGCAAGTGAGGGGCCCAGAATTTGAATGTCATTGTTTTGTTGTTTAGTCATTAAGTGGTGTTTAACTCTCTGTGACCCCATGAACTGTAGCCCAGCAGGCTCCTCTGTCCATGGGATTCCCCAGGCAGGAATACTGGAGTGGGTTGCTATTTCCTTCTCCAGGGGAGCTTCCCAACTCAGGGATCATAGCTGCGTCTCCTGCACTGCAGGTGGATTCTTTACCACTGAGCCACCTGGGAAGTGCCTTAAGTGTCATTAGCTTAGCAGTAAAGTGAAAAGGGAAGTGTTAGTTGCTCAGTTGTGTCAGACTCTGTTATCCCTTGTCACAGACTGTAACTCTTTGTGATCCTGCCAGGCCCCTCTGTCCATGGGATTCTCCAGGCAAGAATACTGGAGTGGGCAGTCATTCCCTTCTCCAGGGGATCTTCCCAACCAGGCAGATTCTTTACCGCCTGAGCCACCAGGAAAGTCCTGGAGTGAGGAAAGCATCTAGGTAAATCACTTTGTTTTCTCCCCACATATTCAACTGTCCCAGTACCATTTACTGAAAGGTCTATCATTTCCCCCATTGGACTGCCTTCATTGACTTTTTAAGTTGGATTTTCACTTTCATTTTATTTCTAATTTGATGTCCTTGCATAAAAATGACATCTATTGATTTTTGTTATAACTTGCGTTTAGTCACTTTACTGAGCCATCTAACTTGATTCCTTTTTTTAACATATAGTAAAAATCATCTGCAGCAAATGATAATTTCACATACTCTTTCCCAATGATTTTCTTCTGAACAAGTTTTTATGACACTGATTTGGAATTCTAAAGTGATATTGAATAAATGAATTTATTCTTATCATATTCTTGCCTTCAATGGACTACTTCAAGTGTTTTATCATTTAGTATAAAATATTTGCTCTGAGTTTTGGAAGATACATTCCCCAGCCTGTTTGAGAACTTTCTATCTTAATTTATGATACATTATTAAAAAACAGGAACAGCTGTTAAATTCTGTTCAGTCTCTCTCTCTTTTTTTTTTTTGCATCTGATGAAATGCTTAGGTGAAATTTCTTTTTTAAATAATTAATGCACTAAATCATGTTAACAGACTTCCTAGATTTGAACTGCAGGGTGAAACAAACCCACTTCTTCACTGTGTGTTATCCTCTTTTATTTTGTTGGATTCACTAGATTAATAAGAATATCTTTAACTTACGCTGATAAGTGAGGGGAAACTATATTTTCAGTTTTTTTTCTATGTTTATTTGGTTTTATTTTCAGATTTAGCTTCACAAATTTGTCTAGGAAGTTTCCATAGTTTCCATTGCTATAATATAGTTTAGCTGATGGACGAGACTATGTGTTCCTTGAAAGCTGGTAAATAATTCTGTGCCTGAAAACTTTTTATGGTAATATGAGAAGTTTTTTAATTCCTTTAAAAATTGTTAGTATAATCTTTTTTTTTTTTTTTTTTTACCATCTCTTCCCTGGGTGAATAGTTTTGGTAACATGTTTCCCTAAAAATAATCTATTTCATTTGTTTTATATACTCAAATGATTGGCACAATATTGAACATACATTATTTTGTTATGATTTAAAAAATTTTTAATCTTTGTTTACTTTCTTCTTTTTCCATCGCTGTTGTTGGTAATGTATTTTTGCGTTCTATCAATTTGTCTATTTTATTAGTCCTTTCAAAGAACTTTTGTTTACTTTGTGTTAATTTCGGGTACTAATTATCTCTACTTTCTAGCAAATAGCACTTTTCCCAAAGAGTCTCTTTGAAAAGCATGTATTCAAAATGCAGAAAACAGTGGAAGCAGAAAAAATGTTTCTCAGACATCAATCCCTAAGTTACGTTCATGTCTGATCTTTTAATAAATAGTCAATTTTTTTTCCTTCTATAAAGTACATTTTTGCAATTTAAAAAAATGTTGCATCTATCTAGATGTTTAAGTTGCCTTTGTTTTGAAAAACCCCACATCAGGTCATCATTTACAAGTCAAGTTACTAGAAAAGCAAGAGAAACTCCTGAGGAATTCAGAAGTGCACTAAATACTCTGCCCTCTTGGAGGCCTATTTAAGACGGGGTCAAGGTGCTCATGGTTAGAATCACGTAGAAAAAACACCTTGCTTGTTTCTTTGCCAAGTGAAAACTTAATCGATTATTATTTCACAGTCTCGCCCCCATCTTCATCTTCTTAGAATCCTCCCTTAGCCACTCTTGGCTTTTTCTGGAAGAACGGCCTCTGCAGCTGTCGCTTGGCTGGAGGAAAGGCGGGGGACCCCACAGCCCCCCTGCCCAAGAACCAGGGACATCGCCACATTCTGCGCCCTTAGGACTAACGTCAGGTTCGGCCTAGAGTAGGTTTTGGCAAAATGTCTGCCAATGAATCGTGTCCCCTCTTCCTGGAGATATTAAGCAATATTCTTTGCTTTGTCCACACTTTCAGGAGGAGAGAAGGTGTATCGGCAAAGGATGGTGCTGAAGCATGAAGCTGCTGCTGCAGCCTTGAAGCTGGAAGGCTCGCCCTGAAGTTAGACGGGTTGGGGTACCCAACCTCTGCCAAACCCACCTCTGTGTTCCTGTCTGCCTGGGAAAAAGAAAAGACACTCTCGATCCGTCACCTGAAGTAGCCACAATTAGGAAAGTGTTAGGACTGCATTGTCTGAGTTCTTTGCCAGGATCCCGGGAGTAGGGGTGGGGAGGGACAAAGGTGTGGGCTGAGCGGACCCTTCAGACAACCCCATTGTCTCCAGGGCGGGGGGATCTCTTTAAAAAAACACGTGAGGCTCCCCTGGAAATGTTCATGTCCTTCTTCTCAAGGGCACACACGGCAGAAGCGACCCCGGCTCTCAGATCACAGGCTCTGTGCAATCTGAACTTTCTGAGTCATGGTGTTGTTGGCTGCGTTTTGTTTTCCTCCAGGGATTAGACAGAAGTTGGACATAAAAGGACTTTTAGGTCAGCCGGAGTTGGTCTCTGCCTGTGACACTCCTAGCTTAGTCATCACCCTGCTCTTAGCAGCTCTCGGTGTTGTGGACAGAAAGATGCCTTGTGCTCCCACAAAAGCAAAAGGGTCTTTTCAGATGCAGAGATGCCATTCCTGGCTCATTTCTCCTCCCACCTCGGCCTACACAGAGACAAGGGAGGGCGCCCAGGGGGCTGCTCCCAGGACCGGGTCCCCAGGCCCCAGGGGCGCTGGCCGGGTGGGTGGCGCTGGCCGGGTGGGTCCGGCCGCCCACAGCTGTCGGCGGGGCTGCCCCGCAGCTGCGCGGCCCAGGAGCCGGCCCGGCCCATCCATCACCAGGGCCCCTCAGCCAGCAGCTTTCCGGCCGGCCGGACGCCCTCGCGGCCCCGGGCCGGGTCTAGACGTCCCCTCCCGCACAGCCCGCGCTATCTGTCAACTTCTGGGTGAACTCTGTTTCCCCTCCTGACCTCCCGTTCACCCCGGACAAACGTGAAAGTGTGAACCGGGCCTCCGAGGGGCCAAGAGGCCTCTTAACCCGCCCGGCTCTTCCAGCCGCACATCAAACAGCCGGCCTCACCCCTCCCGCTGCCGAGGCCCTCCCGCGTGTGCAGGGGGCTGCCAGGAGCTGCCCACCTGCGTAAATGGGCCCTGGGCGGCCGGCAGGATGTGGGGCGGCTCACGACACATCAAACCAGAACACGAGACAGTGGAGCGTGCTTGCCACCTGCTAGGCCTCTCGGAGTTTTTCAGGAAAGGACATGGGCCCAGAGCAGCCATAGTTCCCGGGCAGGAAGCCTGCGGTAGCTCCCCTCCAGGCCTTGGGTGGGAGAGGGCGGAGGACCCCCATGGAGGAGTGCCCCGACCCTGCCCCAGTGGATGGTGACCCCACCTTGGGAGCAGTCTGGCTTTAGAGGTCTGAGCACATGTGCACTAAGAACTTAAATGGCTTTCCCCGGCTCTCTTCCAAAAGTGATTGTTGCTCAGTTGAGTCTGACCCTTTGTGACCCCGTGGACTGTAGCCCACCAGGCTCCTCTGTCCATGGGATTCTCCAGGCAAGAACACTGGAGTGGGTTGCCATGCCCTTCTCCAGGGGATCTTCCCAACCCAGGGATTGAATATTGCATAATAATCATCTGCTCTGTTAAAAAGCAGAGATGTTAAAAAGATGGAGGCCGTGGCTCTTCTCCGGGCTGGGAGCCTGGGTCTGCTCTGGTTGCCTCCCTCTCCTTCCCACTCCTCCAGGCCTCCCCAGAAACCCAGTCATTACCACATCACCTTTGCCTCAACCATGGCCTTGGAGGCCCAGGGGTGGTCAGGGTTTCTTTAGTGGTGGTTGAGCGCCAAAGCCTGGTTTTACAAAGCTTCCCTGACTCAAAGACCTGAAGGTAGGTGGTTAGATACGTGCTGAGAAATACTGTCCTTCCACAGTGAAGAGACAAGGGAGAGTTCTTTCAGGCTTCAAGGCCTGCCAGAGGGGAAGGCTGCTGCTCCAGTGAACCCAGAAGGCTGGGGTCAAGGCCGAGGGGGCTGGCGGGGCTGGCGGGGCCCTGTCTCCTGAGAGCTCCCCGCTGGAGATGGCAGAGGCGCCATGGGTGTGCAGGCCAGACTGGGGCTCCCCCACCCAGTTCTGCGAGTGGAGGAGCAGCCCTGGGAGCCCCAGGGCCCAGCCTGAGGGCCCCCTGACCCGGAGAGCACAGGGCCCCCCAGGACCGCTCTGTGTGCAGCTCTTCATAGGAAATGAAGGACTTTGAGTAAAAATAAAGCCATCGCGCTGAAGTTGCTTGTTGAACATTATTAATAAGTGTGTTAACACATACTTATCTCTGCCAGACCGTGTTAGAGCACCGAAAGCCCCTGGATTCTGGATTCTAGAGCCATTTCTTTGACTTGCTCTGTGCATGTGAGTATATTTCCATCTCCTGAAGGTCTCAGGTTGTGATCATATTTCCTGTCCTGTCATACTTGATTTGCTCTGTTATACTGGGCAGGTTGGGACATAATTCTTATGGATACAAGTCATGGGGCTTCCCTGGTGGCTCAGCAGTAAAGAATCCACCTGCCAATGCAGGAGACACAGGAGACTTAGGTTTGATCCCTGGGCCAGGAAGATCCCCTGGAGAAGGAAATGGCAACTCACACCAGTATTCTTGCCTGGAGAATCCCCATGGACAGAGGAGCCTGGTGGACTATGGTCTATGGGGTCACAGAGAGTCAGACATGACTGAGTGACTAAGCACACACATAAGATGAGGCCGTGCTGGAGCAGGGTTGGCCCTGATCCAATGTGACAAGGGACTGATAAAAAGAAGAGAGAGATGCTGAGGCAGAAACACAGGGAGAGGAAGGCCCTGTGACCATGGAGGAGAGAGTGGAGTGATGCGGTCACAAGCCAAGGATTGCAGGACAAACACCCAACGCTAGGAGAGGTGAGAAGCCTCCCCCGTAGGTTTCAGAGGGTCCTGCCAACACCTGGATTTCAGCCTTCTGATCTCCAGAACTACAGGAGAGAAAAATTCCTGTTGCTTTAAGCTACCGGGTTTGTTGCATTTGGTGACAGAAATCACAGGCAACCATACTAATGCAACAGCATTATCTTGCTTTCCCCAGACTTATCTGATGTGCTGACACCTTCTTCTTTGATGGCCTGTCTTGGGAGCACTTGGCCAGCCTAGTGTGGCCCTCCCCACTTGCCTGCCTCGATGGCCTTTCCTCTTCATTGATTTCTGCACCCACTAGGAACAGTGTGGTGTACAGGGTAATGGCCCCAGAAAGATGTCCACCCCTTAATCTTAGAACCTGTGACTCTGTGGGTTACGGGCCAAAGGGGACTTAAGGTGGCAGATGGAATTAAGGCTGCTGATCTACTGACTTTAAATTAGGGAGATTGTCCAGGTGGGTCCAGGAGATTGTCCAGGTAGTCATGAGTTTCCTTAAAAGAGAAAGAGAGAGTCAGAGAGACAGAAAGATGGGAAGGGCTCAGCCCAAGATGCTGGTTTTGAGGACAATGAAAAGTGCCACAAGCCAAGAAAGGTGGGTACTGTCTAGAATCTGGAAAAGGCAGGGAAATGGATTGTCCTCAAGAGCCTTGAAGAGGAATGCTGTCCTGCTGACACCTTGAACTTGGCCCAGGGAGCTAGCTAGGTTCATGTGCTTCTGATTTGTGGTACATTAAGGTGATAAATTTGTGTTGTTTTGAGACACTAAGCCTGTGGCAATTTGTCATATTAGCAATAGAAAATTAATACAAGCAGCTGGTCAAACAATTCTTGTTCCTTAAGAAAATCTGTCTTTCTATCTGAAAAGTTAAATTTAAGACTTTTTCAGAATCTTGTTCCAGAATATTACCTCTATCAGCATGAATTTGTCTCCTCTTAGACACCAGACAAGACTGTGTATATGAGTATTTGTAACAAGACAAAGACAGTACAGTTTAAAGCTGTTTCCCCCAGCGGATTTGAGCTTTTCCTGGAAGAGATCTTCCAGAATGCTGGCATGGTTCTGTTTCAGATCAACCTTTGTGTTCATGGTGCTTCTTCCAGGAGCTTGAGATCATTTAAATCATAATGTGATTGGAAGTGTAATGATGAAAACACGGTGTAGGTTCCTTCTAATTTGTCATGAATTTGCTGCAATATCAGGTTAATCAGCTCTGTTCCCTGTTTCCCAACTCGCTCATCTCTGCCCCCAGGTCTTTTATCTGAGTTTCTGGGTTTTTAGGTATATGTGAACTTTCCACCATGTGCATCGCAACAGTCATTGTGTATGGATTTGATACATGGCTGGTGCTGGAGAAGACTTTCGAGAGTCCATTGGACAGCAGGGAGATCAAACCAGTCAACAGTAAAACAAATCAACCCTGAATATTCGTTCAGGACTGATGGAAGGACTGATGCTAAAGCTCCAATAGTTTGGCCACCTGATTTGAAGAGTTGACTCATTGGAAAAGACCCTGATGCTGGGAAAGATTGAGGTCAGGAGGAGAAGGGGGCTACAGAGGATGAGATGGTTGGATGGCATCACTGACTCAGTGGGCATGAGTTTGAGCAAATGAACATGGGTTTGAGCAGACTCCAGGAGATAGTGAAGGATGCAGAAGCCTGGCATGCTATTGTCCATGGGGTCACAAAGAGTGGGACACAACTTAGTGATTGGACAATAATAGCGAAGGGATCCCGCCTTATCGATTAGCCTGGATGTGTCCTCAAGTCACTCAAAGGTATCTCACAGAGTTGGGTTTGACAGACCAAATAAAAGCATTAGATTTTTAAGGTAAGCGTTGGAAAGCTGGAACAGCTACCCTCATCTTCCTGCGTGGAGACAGTGATGACCAGAAGCAGTTCAGTCCAGTCACTCGGTTATGTCAGACTCTTTGCGACCCCATGGACTGCAGCACGCCAGGCCTCCCTGTCCATCACCAACTCCCAGAGCTTACTCAAACTCATGTCCGTTGAGTCGGTGATGCCATCCAATCATCTCATCCTCCATCATCCCCTTCTCCTCCTGCCTTCCTTCAATCTTTCCCAGCAACAGGGTCTTTTCCAATGAGTCAGCTCTTCACATCAGGTGGCCAAAGTATTGGAGTTTCAGCTTTAGCATCAGTCCTTCCAATGAATATTCAGGACTGATTTCCTTTAGGATGGACTAAGAAACAGGTCCAATGCAAAAAGAATTTCGCAGAAAATTGAAGGGAGTGAGAACAGGGCTGCGCATTGAGATCCTTCCTAATCTTTTTCCTTCCCTCCCTCTCTTCCTCGCTCTCTCTTCCACTTTTATGCTCTCAGATAGTCCTCATGGCAACGGACAGGAGTAACTGCTCCAGGAGGTGCCTGGAGATGTCCATGGCGTTGGAGGCAGGGAGCCATCTCTCCTTCTCAGATAGGAGGCCCCTCAGCCGCTGGATGAGCCAATGCTTTTAGGGGTCTGTGCACGGTGACACAGATTCGGAGGGGTGTGCTCAAAGGTTACTCACATATCTCACATAAAGCAAATTTGAGCATGGAAAGGCCAGGGAGCGTTAATCAAATGTCAGCTCCGAGACACTTCATGGGCCATTTCTGGTGTTTGTAGAGCGGGTCTGGCTGGGGCCCTGCAGGACGCGTGTGTCCCCGAGAGAGGACACAGACCGCGCGCGAGCGTGGGGCCCCGACAGGGAGTGGGGACAGGACGTTCTGAAACACACACCCAGTCCATGCCCATCTGTGCAGGCCTGCCTAGACCGGGGCCTGTTCCTGTCCCACCCATCTTGGGAAGTTTGATCCCACGAGGGAAATATTCTGCATGAGAAGGATTGGCGCAGGCATCACGACGCCTGGCGTGATGACGGGCTGGCGATGAGCACCAACCGTGGGGAAGAACAGGCCCTGTGGCCACCCCGCGAAGCCTGAGCACCTTCCGGCTGCACCCGGTGTCCTCGAGGCTCCTCGGCTCCTGCCTGGGAAGCCAGCCGCTGCTGCTCTCCCTCTGCTCCGATCCAAACAGAGCCGCAGTCCCAGTCACAAACTCAAGAGTCTTTTGACAGCAGCAATTAAGCAACTTAATTAATGAGTGAATAAAAATGATAATATTTACTGAATGGGAGCATTCTGTTTTGCATTTTTATTCAAAGTCTGCACCTGAAGGATGCCACCCGGCCGTCTCCCAGCGCCTCTGTCACCGTGGAGGCTTGCGACCCTGGCTCCCTCTGACTCTCCCTTCCCCTGTGTCTCTCTCCTTCTTTCTCTTTCTGTGTCTCTCTTCCTTTGTCTCTGTCTCTCCCCACCCCCACCTCTCCTCCTCCCTCTCTTTCTGTGTCTCTCTTCCTTCGTCTCTCTCTCCCCACCCCCCACCTCTCCTCCTCTCTCTCTCTCTGTGTCTCTCTTCCTTCGTCTCTCTCTCCCCACCCCCCACCTCTCCTCCTCTCTCTCTGTGTCTCTCTTTCCTTTGTGTCTGTCTGTCGGTCTCCCTCCTTGTGTCCCTTCTGTCTCTGTCTTTCCTTCTCTTTGTCTCCATCTCTCCTTCCCTCCCTCCTTCTCTCTGTCACTCCCTCTCCTCTCTATTCTTTCTACCTCCTGCCTCCTTTACTTTGAGCCTCACAGACACTCCAAAAGGAACAAACCCAGTGGAAGACAATCATTCAAGGCTAATCTCTTTCCTGTTTCCAAGAGGAAAAAATCTTTATCTCTGTTACAGTCTCTGTGTGTCCAGTTCTTCGCGACCCTGTGGACTATAGCCCTCCAGGCTCCTCTGTCCATGGAATTTTCCAGGCAAGAATCCTGGAGTGGGTTACCATTTCCTTCTCCTGGGGATCTTCCCAACCCAGGTATCAAACCTACCTGTCCTGTATTGGCAGACAAATTCTTTACCACGGAGCCACCTGGGAAGCCCGTCATAGTCCCTCTTCACTCCTAAAAACCTCATTCGTACATGAAGGACAATTTCATGATACTTTTCTGAGGCTGAACTTTACATCAAAGTGGTGATTAATTACTGGTAAGGGTGTAATAAAACATTAATGAATTTTGTAATTAACCAGCTCAGGAATGACATCCCTCGTCTCTCCATGAGTGACAAGCTCGCAAGCTTGAGTGTGTGCGCACACACGCGTGCAAACACACACACACACACACTCACAGAGAACTTCTTAAAAATTTCTTTATTTGGCCATTCATCTCAGCAGCACCCTCAATGCATTCCATTCTTTTTAAAAGCCACATATATTTTCCTCAATGAAATATAGAATCCATCTCGAGTGTAAGAAGAGCCCCATCTGTAATTATTTCGTGGTGACAGACAGTGAGTGTTTTAGCTATTATTTCTGATGGTGTTGTCATGGATGCCAAGTACGTACGGTGGAGGGAGCCAGCCACGCCGGGAAACCCACCTGGAGAGCAGGTTTCTTTTTTCTGTCGTGAAAGGTTCCCCAGTTTGACAGGCCCACCATCCTGGTTAAGCTTAATTAGTCAGGAGAGAAAAATCACTGACTTCAGAGTGTTAGGTTTGGGGCTCCCTCCCTTTTCCCCCTTTCCACTCGGAATGTGACATTGTTTGGAGAAGAGGCAGCCCCAAGTGGGATGCGTGTTGCACACGTCCCGCTCCTCTCGCCCTCCCCGCACGGGCCGCCTCTCTGGAGGCCCATCTGTGTCTCCCGAGGCCGTGGAGAACCTTCCAGGTTGCTGTGGAGCCTGTGTGGGCAGCACTGACATGATGACCCCGAGAGAAAGACCGGTTTATTCCAGGATGAAAGTGGCTGCAACGGACACCAACAGGAGTTGCATTGGTTGGAAGAGGACGTCGCCCCACAGTGGGGTCACACCACCCCATGTCCCTGCCTCTCCGTGTCCACACCGGCCAGCACTCCCCAACGCCAAATCCGGCCATGGCCACGGGACTGGTCCTGGCCGAGGGGACAGCGTCCATGCTCCCCGAGCTGAGCAGCGTGCTTCTGTGCTCCCACTCTCTTTCTTGGGCACGTGCTTCTCCCACAGGGCGCCGGCCTGCTCCCCACTGCTGACAGGTGTCTGAGTGAGTCCAGCTGGGGTCGCCAAAATGGCCCAGCCAAATCGTAAACTTGTGACAAATGCCAGGTTAGAATTTTAAACGTGAAGCCCCCGAGTCTGGGATGGATTCTCACACCCTAGTGGCTCGGCTGGTATTCAAGGCTCTTCAACACAAAGAGCCATCAGACAGAAACCACTGGGAGGGTCCCCCACCGCGCCCCCCACCCCGGGGTCCAGCAGGTGGTCGGGACCTCCTCAGCCGCAGGTGCTGGCTGTGAAGGAAGGTCATGGAAATAAATGGCAGGGAGGGGAGGTGAGGGGCCAGGCTTGCAGGGAGGGGTGGAGAAGGGCAGAGGGGTGTGGACTGTCCCCGGAGACCACTGCAGGGGTTGCTCTCCAGCTTCAGCCAGCCAAACCTCCTGCATCTGCTTCTATTCAACTAGTTAAACTCAACAAGAAAGACAGGATGGGTCTCAGGTGGGGAGTCCATCTTGGAGAGCGTTAGAGAGAGCAGAGCACCAGGTGAGACCTGGCGGATGAAAGGCCACCTGTCTCCCTGCAGATTCTGGCGGCCAGCGGGCCCAGGACGGGGTGCAGGCAGAGGGCTGTCTGGGCTCTGGTTCCGACCCAACCCCAACCCCAGGGAGACAGAGCGGCATGGTGCCTGAGTGCTTCTGTTAGAAAAGTCTGACCCACCTTCACTCACATTCGGCCTTAGTCACCTCATTAGCGCTCCGATCAGTCTCCTTACCAAAGTGTCACTGCAACGATCAAGGTGGGGAACAGGATGGCTGGCCTCACGCTGTCCCCTCCGCACAGCAAGAATTCCATGGAAGGCAGTCAGTACCATTTTGTTATTAACGTTGTTCCTGCAGGCACTTCCCAGGAGGCCCAGTGGTAAAGAAGCCACCTGCCTATGCAGGAGATGCGAGAGAGGCGGGTTCGATTCCTGGGTCAGAAAGATCCCCTGGAGCAAGAAATGGCAACCCACTCCAGAATTCTTGCCTGGAGAATCCCATGGACAGAGGAGCCTGGCGGGCCACAGTCCATGGGGTCACAAAGAGTCAGACACGACACATCTCTGCTGTTAAGGCAAAGCTCCCTGAACCTCATTTCTCTGTGTGCTCAACTGGTTTAAAATGAGGCAGTCAGTTTTAGGATATTTTGCTCCATCATCCTTTTGTTTTAGCTACTCATGAAATGAAAAAGAAACACTTTAGGATAGGTGGGTTAGGGGTCCCAAGCAGGAGAGAAAGATGCATGTGAGGGAGTCATCTGTGCTTACAGAGGAGCTTGAAAAGGGCTGATATGAATGACCGAGAGACCACTGCAGGGGCCGGACCCCCTGGGTTTCCTTGCTGCTGTTGCCGGGGCTGTCACCGCTGAATGCAGTAATCCTATAGGAAAGCCTGTAGGACCTTCGGTCAGTGAGTTTATAACCCAGGAGATTTTAAAAAGGAAAAGTGCCAAGAAACAATCACAGTGGGTGCTGGTGGTTCTGGAAGGGCAGCCTGGGGTGTGGACAGAGCGCTGGTAACAGGGTCCCTGGGCCTCGGCATCCCGGCCGGTTACCCCTGGATACTGTCCTTGGACAGCACGCCGAACACCATGAGATCACAGCGGATCTGAGATCACAGTCCCGCACCTGAAACTGGGAGTAACCAATGATGGTTATGCTCTTGCTCTGTCTCCCTCCGGATGGAGGTGAGCAGCAGCTATGGCGACGCTCATGATGACGGTGTGAAATCTGCTAGATACTGAGGAGAGTGTGGAGTTTCAGTAACAACCAGGCTCAGTGGCTCCCACCTGCTGAGCGCCTGCTCTGTGCTGGTCACAGTCTCTCTGCAGTGCATCATCTCCTCACTGTCTCCACAGCCATCGGGTACAATGTTCATCTATCATAGGATGGCTCAGCAACTGCTGATGTCAAGATGTTACCCGTCAGCTGTTGCATTTCATACCACGTGTGAAACATGTGGGGGCTGACCATGCCCCCAAACACTGGGTCAGAAGGATGTTGGCCTAGTGACTTGGAGTCTCTCAACGCTGGTGGCTGGCTTGGGTCGCTATGTGTCATGAAGGGGGTCAGTTTGGGACTGTGGACCTTTGCTGAGATTGAAGGCAGTCCATTGGCTGCAAAACTGGTGATCAGATGGTTGGGTGCAACCAAGAGCGCATGTGCATGATGAAATCATGATAGATGGCTCCTTTCTGCAGAGGGAACACATTTGACAAGAAGGGGCAAATCTGCACTGCCCACTTGGATTTGGTGGGGCTGTCTGCAGAGGTCCAGAATTTTCCACTAGCTCAGGGGCCCGGCCTTCCAACCCTGGGCCTCCTTGTTCCATCTCTGTGTAGAGTCAGCCTTGCTGGGCTTGAGCAGACAGGACTCGAGAAGACCTCCTTCTTTGAATGTCCCTTTGTCACTGTCACAACCTCAACTGTCCTTTAACATCAGCAAGAGGAGAGCTGTGTGACCCATGTCACATTCTTTGTTATGATGACATGCAGGTCAGGATTTCTCCCTCTCGTTTCACTGATGCTTTAAACCTCCTTTTCAGTCCACCCTAAATACGACTGCTGGATCTTTGACACTGCTTCTACTGTGGGAACACCTGCCCATACACTCTGGGTAACATGGTTCTGTCACTCCCGGCAGCCCCATGTCCCAGGTCCAGACATGTCCAGACACACATGAGCTTGAATATCCTCCATGACGTCCTTGCCCCGGCATGAACACTGACACGGGCATGTGAGCCACCCCAGGTGCTCAGCGTCAGGCTCGAGAGGTCCCAGGCTGAGCCCCTGCTCTCACCCTCACCTAGACTGTGCTCCGAGTTACAGAGGACACAGGAGAATTCAATTCAATTCTTGATTCACAGCCACCTGCTAGCTAATGAGTGACATCATTTAACAGTGTTTTGAAAAGAGAGATTTCAAGTTGTTTTGAAAACTGAAGGAAAAATACAAATGTTTGAGTGTTAAACATTTTGCCCAAATACTAAAATGTTAATGTCTTTTTATTATGACAGTTGTAAGGAACTGAGTTTCAGCAAGCTCAATGAGAATCTGAGCGCTGAGCGTGGTAAACATGATGGCAGCAGAGAGACAGCTGAAAAATCAAGTTTAAAGAAAAGAAAGGAGAGGTGTTCAACTTTTTTCAAATTTCCCCAGATTCTCTGGATATTTCGTTTTCTTGTTTAATCATTTAACTAAAATTTTTCAAAAGGTCTCAATTTCTTTCCATATCCTATAATCATTATTTTTTTATGATTATAAAAGATATGCTTTTAGTTGAAATATTGGAAAATACAGAGGTGCAGAGAATAAAATAAAAATCACCCCAAATACCAAGCCTTAGGAACAACTGTATACATATCCATATAATTTTGAAGCATCCAGTTCAGTTCCAGTTCAGTCATTCAGTCGTGTCTGACTCTTTGTGACCCCATGAAGTGCAGCACGCCAGGCCTCCCTGTCCATCACCATCTCCCAGAGTTCACTCAGACTCATGTCCATCAAGTCAGTGATGCCATCCAGCCATCTCATCCTCTGTCGTCCCCTTCTCCTGCCCCCAATCCCTCCCAGTATCAGAGTCTTTTCCAATGAGTCAACTGTTTGCATGAGGTGGCCAAAGTACTGGAGTTTCAGCTTTAGCATCATTCCTTCCAAAGAAATCCCAGGGCTGGTCTCCTTCAGAATGGACTGGTTGGATCTCCTGGCAGTCCAAGGGACTCTCAAGAGTCTTCTCCAACACCACAGTTCAAAAGCATCAATTCTTTGGTGCTCAGCCTTCTTCACAGTCCAACCCTCACATCCATACATGATCACAGGAAAAACCATAGCCTTGACTAGATGGACCTTTGTCGGCAAAGTAATGTCTCTGCTTTTGAATATGATATCTAGGTTGGACATAACTTTCCTTCCAAGGAGTAAGCGTCTTTTAATTTCATATATATATATATATATATACTCAAATGTCACAAAACAAAATTTGGACAATAAATAGAAAATTGTATTCTGACTTTGTCTCTTAATATTATAGTTTTCAAAATATAGCTTTTATTACTTTTATTTTTCTTTATTACATGTTTATATATTCTTTATTAGAAAAACAAAAATACAGAAAATAAAAGCCAGTAAAAAAATTCCTTCACTTAGAAATGACTATTGTTATCTATTTAGTTTCATTTTGTTTCTATTTTTATACACTTTGAATAAAAATAGTATTATGTATGTGTGCATGTATATTTATATAAATATCAATATGCTTATATAAATTATATATATCTTATATATGATTATATATTATAATTATCCATAAGTTATATACAATTTATAAAAATATAGATTTATATAAGTTTATGTGATTGTACATAATTTACATACATATATTCCCTGGTGGCTCAGATAGTAAAGAATCTGCCTGCAATGCAAGAGACCTGGGTTCTATCTCTGAGTCAAGAAGATCCCCTGGAGAAGGGAATGGCAACCCACTCCAGTATTCTTGCCTGAAGAAGTCCATGGACAGACCATGGAGTCGCAAAGAGTTGGACACGACTAAGTGACTTTCACTTTCGCATGAAGATTTAATTTTACAATAAATAATATTATATAACTATAGCAAATGATATATGATCATTTCTATTAGTTTCATGAGGTCCTACTATTAGATAACAGATGATCTATTATCAGACATCTAGGTTATAGTTAGCTTTCTACTATTTATAATGAAGCCATGAACATAATTCATAGCTCGATATTCATAGAGACCCCCTAGTCATTTCTGAAATAATACATAGAAGTAGAATTTTGGGGTCAAAGAATGAAAACATGATTTTTTTTTTACATTCAGCAGATATTCCATTACATGTCTCTACCATAATTTACTTAATAATTTCCCATCTTTTGACATTTCATACATGATAATGAACATCCTGAAATCTCTGTACTGATTATAGGTTGTTAGGACCATTTTCTTGAAGAGGATATAGGGTCAAAGGAGATGAAGTAGTTAAAGGTTAAAATGAAAATTGCCGGATTTTTAATGTCCAGAATCAGTGTCTGATGCAATAGAGATACATTATTTTGGTATTTTTCCTTTTTTTCCTGTATGTAGGCTGCCAGGCTCCTCTGTCCATGGAATTCTCCAGGCAAGAATACTAGAGTGTGTAGCCATTCTCTTCTCCAGAGGATCTTCTAACCCAGGCATCGAACCCAGTTTTTCTGCATTTCAGGCATATTTCTGAGCCACCAGGGAAGCCCTTTAGTGAGACACACTAGCTATCAAAGTGACCTAATACTAACCCTAACAATTGTTTGAGGGGAATGAATGGTTTGGAAAGTACATGCGTAAATGATACGTGTTTGCACTGGTGACGTAGTCTCTCCAGAAGGAAGAAGGGAAATACACGTGGGTGTACACGAAGCTTCCCCACCCAGACTCTCCAGCTGGTCGTGATGAGGATCAGTCTGGATCTGAACTGCAGGCCACTGGGATCAGCATCTTCAGACGAAACTCTCAAGGGGCCCACAGGCAAACTGACTTGTGCGATTTCATGTGAGAATTTGGGTGCAAAAGAAGCAGGAGCAAAAGAAGAGTGTCTGTCTTGGCACAGAGTATCTGAACTGTTCATCATGGATCTTAGGAATCTTACTTCCTGAATTTAGATCTTCCAGTTACATAGCTTACTTGCCTTGAGAGCATGTACATTCAAAGGAATGATCTAGAAATTTTGCATAACAGCCATGTTATCAGTAGTAGAAGTTTGGAATTTTGATGAAAGAAAAGGTCTCTTAAGAGGTCACAGGCAAATGAAAAACACGCCAATAATCCTATACTGCAGAATTTTCATCCTCTTGCCCCAGATGTAGCTTCAACACAGGTCAGAGAATTGCCAGAGTGATGCATGTGGCAGGCACTGGTCTAGGATGCCAGCTAAACTTTGGAGATGCTGAGAGTTAAAGGCAAGGTGCTTGCCCTCAGGAAGCTCACGGTTCAGTAAGGGGTGGACATGTACACTGATGATACATGACCACACAGCAGGACTAGTGGAGGCATGGATATAGGATCTCAGTTACTTTTAAAATTCTGTTCCCTCACAGTCAATTTGACACCTGGAAAAGTCATAGGCAAGAGCAAACAACACTGCTCTTTGAAGGCATTTGGAATTTGCCAAGGTTTGTTCTGTGGGTTGTGTCAGACGTTACATGTTATAACTCTGCCAATGTGGACCTACACTGTGACTTTCAGAAATGAGCCCTTAGGGAAAATGAGAGAACTCGGGAGCCCGGCACAGACTTTAAAACTCTGCCAAGGAAAGGACAGATGCCGTCTGCCTCTCGGCCGCATGGGTTGGGCAGGACTGGCGGTCATGGGACAAGGGAAAGGGACTCCGTCCTTGGCCCAGGTGGCTTCACTGTGGCAGAAACGTCACGTCCTGCCCTTGTCACCACGTCTCCCCATCCACAATCGCTCATCATCTCCACATAGACAGCCCTGGAGGAGATCATCAATTGCCAATGCAATTCAGCAGATACACTTCATAAATTTTAATTACATTCCCGCTGAAAATGAATGGTCAGAAAATATAAAACATCTGCCATCCAGATCATTTACATTTTTCATACAATAAATCATCAACAACATCCGAAACCATGGCTTAAATCATGGGAGCGTGGTAGGTCATGGAGAAGGAACGCCATCCATCGTGAGACAACCGTTTGGCTCCCAGCGCTTCTCCAGAGTGTGGGGAGCAGGGCAAGGAGATGGAGGCACCCAACAACTTACAGATGTGCTGGAGAGCACTTTGGCCTCCTCTTCTTGGATGTAAGTTCCCGAGTCTTACCTAGAACCTGCTAATTGATCTCTCTACTCTATTGTGTCCATAGTTAAGTAGGAGCCTATTTAAGTAAAAGAGTGTTTGGCCAATTACGACTAGGAAAAGCAGGCATTCATCACTCAAGTGGCTTGTTTATCTACCTGCAGGTAATATAAAGAGGCAGCTTCATTTTCAAAATCAATTTTTATTAACATTATATTCATAAAACTCCCATTTGCCTCTAAGCATTTTCCATGTCGTAAAGCATGAAGTGGGGCGTTCCCATAGAGATGGGTCTCCTTGGCAAACCTGGGCAGGCACAGGCCCTGCTGCTAGGAAAGGCTCTCAGGGGAATAGCAGCTCAGCTAAGGGGCCCTGACTTACCCTGGCCACAGGCAGGAAACTATCCATCTGGACCCCCCAGGAAGAAGAGGGCATGTCCTAAGCAAAGGTCTACTGTTGTTGCTGTTGTTCAGTTGCTAAGTCGTGTCTGTCTCTTTGCAACTCCATGGACTGTAGCCCTCCAGGCTCCTCTGTCCATGGGCTGTCCCAGGCAAGCCTACTGGAGTAGGTTGCTATTGCCTTCTCCAGGGGATCTTCCCAACCCAGGGATCAAACCCGGGTCTCTTACATTGGCAGGTAGGTTCTTTACCACTGAACCATCTGGGAAGCTCAAGGAAAGGCCTATACAGCTGTCTGATGTGTTATCAAACCATTTTTTTTTTTTAATTCATTTGTGAGTTTTTCTTTTTTTCTCTTTTTCCAAACATTTGCACCTCTGTGGAATGAGAACAGTGATGGAAGAGATCCCTTTCCTTTTAGCAGAGAAGGCTCTCTTCCTGGATTTTGGGAATGGCTCTGTGATATGCAATGTCAGTAAGACTGTGTGCAGTAACAGAAAAGATCCATTGAACAAAGGGCTCAAGGCTGATTCAGAGGTTGGTGTGGTGGGAAACCGCCAGTTCTGATTCCTGTTATTAAATCCGGTAGGAAAAATGAATGACTGTTACCTTTTTAAAATCAGAGGGACATTGGAGTATTAATTTGAGGTCTTTACGGTTCAGGACTCGGGTCCACAGAAGTCAAGTGACCGACACGGTCACCAGTGCTCCATCTTCAGAAGCCGCGTTTCCTGAGAGCTGGTCCAGGGCTCATCTGGCATTCTCTCCTGAGTTTACCGAGCACAGCTGCAGATGCTTCTGACCCAAATGTGTGCCTTTAAGACAAAGTGTTCAGGTGTGTGTGCTACAACCTGAACCAGGAAATATAAGAAAGGTGGTGTGAGATATGGTCCACCTCTCAACAAGAGAGCTCCGAACCCAGCTGTCTGTGGAATGGTCCATAAGCTCATGATGGCCACAGTGAAATGGAAGCTTGATGACAGTGGCAGACACTAATTCAAGGTTCAAGTCCCTGAGCTGCTGCTTTTTTTGTTGTTGCTTTATTTTTAAAATTCATGTTTGAATCAGAGGAAAACTGCTGTGCAATGTTGTGTTGGTTTCTGCCATCCAAGAACTCCAATCAGCCATAATTACACACATAGCCGCTCCCGCTGGAGCCTCCCTCTCCCCACCCCGACTCCACCCCTCTGGGTCATCTCAGAGCACCAGGCTGGGCTCCCAGGGTTATATAGCAGCGTCTCACCAGCTATCTATTCTACATGTGGCAGAGTAAAGATGTCAAAGCTACTTTCTCTTTCCAGCCCACTCTCTCCTTTCCCCACTGTGTCCACAAGTCTCCTTCACATCTGGTCTCCCCGTTGCTTCCCTGCAAACAGGCTCACCAGTACCAGTTTTCTAGTCTCCACATATCTGCCCGGCAGATGGTGCACCCCTGGGCTCCAGTCAGCACGAGGATGTCGCAAGCACCCTTCACGTCTCTTTGACCACTCTGGACCACACGTTCTGAAATTTAACAGACAGCTCTCTTCCTGTCCCCCCACATTCTGACTCTGTTTCCAGATTCTGATGGGTGTTTCTTCCTCTCCAAGGCATGTCTCCTTTGATGTGGTCTCAGGACACCCACACAGGTGTGCGGGCCCGTTAGGGTCCGGCCAGGTGTGCGTGAGACCCACGTGTATACATGCTGGACCCTGCACCTTCCCACAGGGTGTACTTGGAACTCAAGTCGGCTTTGGCGTGGTCTTTTACAACTTGCTTTTATATCTCCCCCTAAAGGGAGCTGAGATGCCTGGTAATTTCAAACAATGCAATTGATTTAATATACATGAAAACATGATAAAATCATCAGAAGACATCATTCCCCATGTCTATATCTCCACTGCTGCCCTTCAGATAGTTTCATCAGTATCCTCTTTCTAGATTCCATATATATGCTTTAATAAATGACATTTGTTTTTCTCTTTCTGACTTACTTCATTCTGTATAAAAGGCTCTAGTTTCATCCACCTTATTATAGCTAAGTTTTAATTACTGTAACTTTATGGTAAGTATTGAAGGTGAATAATGTCACTTTCTCAATTTTGTTCTTGTCCTTCATTTTTATGTTGGTTATTCTGGGTCTTTTGCCTCTTTATGAGCCCCCCAGGTTGGTAGGGGTCCAATGTGCTACTGGGGAAAAGTGGAGAAACAGCTCCAAAGTGAATGAACATTTTTTTAAAATCTCTACTAGAAGTAATTGTTTTCATAGACATTTTTCAAAAATAAAATTTTAAAGTTTACTGAGCATTTTTTTTTTTTTTTTCTATTCTATTTTGAGTGAGGATGTTCTGGCTGACTAACATTCTCTTTTCAGATTCAATTGGACATGGTTCTCTAGTGTTTCTTGGCTCTAATTACAGTGGAATGTGCCTGCGAGTTGTCCAACAGCTGCTGCGTCCTTGTGAAGGGTAGCTGCTTTGGAAAGTTAGTCTGAGGGTAGATCTGCTCAGGAAAGTGAACTAGAAGTTGCCATACTTGTCTGGATAATTAAGAATGTGATGGGGTAAAAGTGGGTCTGAATTTCCAATGGGCGCTTTCTTTCCCGCTTGCATGTAATTAAAAAAAGATGCAATTGGTTTGGCATTAGCATATTTCCACCTCAGGAAAAAAATGTTTTTCATTGTAACCATTTCTGACAGGTCTAGCATTCTCTAGAAGACTGAGAGTCCTATCTGCCTAACAGGCAAATATTCAGCACACCTGTAGAATTTAATATTGAAGGTGGATAATATTTTCCTTCCCACTCAGTTTGGTAGATGTTCCTGGCAGTGTAAAATTACAGATCCTTATTTCCCTCATAATTTTCTAAAATTGACAGAAAAGAAAAAAAAAATACTAAGGACATTTTTGGAATACATTTTTCATCTCTTCCCAAAGCATGATTTTTGAGAAATCGAGAATCATATTTATTTAACTTTAATAGATATAAAAGACTAAACTTTTAAAACTTTCTAAGCAAATTAGATATATTTTGGCGAAATGAAATACATTAATATTTCAACTTTTCCCAGTCTTGACTTTAATGAAAAAAAGTCTTCCGAGAAATGTGAGTGAAAATATGATGCAGTTTAAAAGCTGAGTGACGGGTACACCGTGGGACCGGTCCAGCCATGTGGCTGGCGATCCCTTGCCCCCTCCCCTGTGGCCTGTAAGCACAGAACACCCACCACAGTTCTGAGACCGTGGCTTTGTTTATAGTTTATAAAAACAAAGCCACCGAAGCACATTCAATCACGAGCACCCAACCAGCGCCACGTCCAACTCCACATAAAAAAGAATGTTTCCTCTCAAGTGCCTCTGAGAGACCCTTCCATGGTGGGAAGTGGACTGGGAGCCTGTCATTCTATAAATAAGCTTATCTGAGGACCAAGGGTTAGATCAGGAAAGAGGGGGACCAAGCATTTTGGTGATTATTTTAACATATTTTTAAAAATCCCTAATGTGATTTTCTGTTGCCTGGAGAATCCCAGGAACGGGGGAGCCTGGTGGGCTGCCGTCTATGGGGTCGCACAGAGTCGGGCACGACTGAAGTGACTTAGCAGCAGCAGCAAGGATTGTTGACAAATGCCCAGAGTAAAACGATACATAAGAAAAATGAATGAATCGGGTGGTATTTACTTATATGTTGGTATCAGTAAAAATTTGCATTATGTCTAATGAGGAAAATGATCACTATGGATGCTAGTAATTCCATAGTTCACAGAGTCGTCATCAAGGACACATAGCAAGTTCACTGAGTACTCCCTGTGCTAGGCTCAACTGTGCCACTGCTGAAAAGTTATTTCATTTAACCTCCACTGAAGTTTGATTTGACCGTCCGATCAGGAAACAACTGTCAAAGGCTTACAGACCCTGTGAATGAGGCCATCCAGGCATATCTCTCTTCTGCTTCCATCCTACAGTGGAGTCCTGGTGGCTTCAAGCAAAATATAACTATGTGAACACTTAATAAGCAATTTATACCTATGATGATGTTCTCTTCATGTGCCTGTGATAATTAAAACTTGGTATTGTCCAGGTGCCATGTCCTACTCTTCGTGATCTCATGGACTGTGATCTCAGGGACCAGGTTTCCCGGTCCCTCACCATCTCCCGAGTTTGCCCAAGTTCATGTTCACTGCACTGGCGATGCTGTCCAGCCATCTCATCCTCTGACACCCTCTTCTCCTTCTGCCCTCACTCTTTCCCAGCATCAGGGACTTTTCCAATGAGTTGTCTGTTTTAATCAGATGACCCAAATCCTGGAGCTTCAGCTTCAGCATCAGTCCTTCCAGTGAATATGCAGGGTTGATCTTCCTTAAAATTGACTGGTTTGATCTCCTTGCTGTCCAAGGGACTTTCAGGAGTCTTCTCAATCACCACAGTTCAAAGTCATCAATTCTTTAGTGTTCTGCCTTCTTTACAGTCCAGCTCTCACAACTGTATGTGACCAGCGGGAAGACCATGGGCTTGACGATACGGACCTTTGTCGGCAGAGTAACGTCTTTGCTTTCAACACACTGTCTGGGTTTGTCATTAAATATTAAGCTTACTCTTTTAAGTCTTCCCACCATATGCCTCTGTGTTTGTTACTTCCTAAATTCTTTGATGATTACTTTTTCTAAAAGCTATGAAACTGATCAAATCGGTAACCAGCTGTGTGATCCTTTGCTTAATCTACTTTATCATGATAATAAAGATTTGATCTGAGCTTGCAAATACCTATGCTGCCCCAAACTGAGCCACTGATGTTTTGATCCAATAACTCAGCTTCCTTCACTTTAAGAACCCTGCTCAGACATTGCCCTAAAACCATCCTCCAGCGGGAGAGTCAGCCAGCATTGTAAGGCCATCTTACAGATCCTGTTCAACTTTTATTGGTCATAATTTGTTTCCCTGAATTTGTATGCCTTTAAAACCTTCAAAGCTAGTGAAGCTTTCAGCCAGGAGGCATGTGTTTATAAAGCAGAGTGGGTGTTTTTGGAAGCCTTGCTATGTTAGAAATTGGTCTGGGGAGACACATGCAAATTCTTGCTGAATCTATATTTCCTACTGGGAATTAGGTTCTGAAGATTTTGAGCCCTTTGCCAATAGGAAAAAAATTAACACCCCTTAAGATTTAACTTGCCTAATACTGTGATCACTGCCCTGATGGCTTCCAAGTATTGTCAGTTTATATTTTCCTGACATCACGAGCTATATGCTTCTGACACATTCCTGCCCTGGCCAGAAAACACATTGCCTTTTCTGGGTATTGCTTTAAACCATAATGAACACAATAATTGTGTATTCACACTCATCCACGGTGTGGTGAGCTGATCTCATCCTTTGAACCCAATCTGTGTAGGAAAAAAATGTTTCTCATGTTCAGGAAACAAGTTTTGTGTGTCCCCTTGGTCCTGTCTCTTAATGTCCTTGGACATACCAGATTAGACAAATTAGATGTCCAAAATAGACATCTTCCCTCTCCTTACCTCTGCCCCAACTCTCTCTGCCTTCAGGGTGCTTCCAAATGTAGATTAAATAAGCAGTCATTTGCTGTTCACTTGCTGTGTTCAATTCTTTGCGACCCCATGAACTGCAGCCCTCCAGGCTCCCCTGTCTTTCATTGTCTCCTGGAGTTTGCTCAGATTCATTCCATTGAGTCAATGATGTTACCTAACTATCTCATCCTCTGCCACCCCTATTCTGGACCTCAGTCTTTCCCAGAATCAGGGTCATTTCCAGTGAGTCAGCTCTTAGAATAGGGTGGCCAAAGTATTGGAGCTTCAGCTTCAGCATCAGTCCTTCCAATGAATGTTCAGGGTTAATTTCCTTTAGGGTTGACTGGTTTGATCTCCTTGCAGTCCAAGGGACTCTCAGGAGTCTTCTCCAGGACCACAGTTCAAAAGCATAAATTATTTGGTGCTCAGCCTGCTTTACGGTCCAACTCTCACATCCATACATGACTATTGGAAAAACCAGAATTTTGACTATACTGACCTTGTTAGCAAAATCACAACCCCCAAAACCAAAAGACAAAAGAAAACAAACCACTGCACCCACAAGAATTAATTGTTTTTTGGTGAATAACTCCTTTAGCATTGATTAATATTATATCCTCCAGCAAATCTGTGAAGGTAATATACAAATCAACAAACTCATTGATATTCCTGGGGTTTAGGAAAAATCATAGCTAGCTAAAGTACTGGTTTAAAACTGTAAAATAATTCTGGTACCTCAAACTAAAGGCCACCTCTGTCGATAATTTGCTATGTCTCTTAAAATTTCTGCCAGATGAGTGCATGAGTACATGATGTTTGTGTCTGGACTTTTCTCCCCACTGGTCCCCCTGAATCACTCATGAGTACATACGAGTAGCTGGCTGTGTGTATCCTTGATTCGTCTTGATCGGAGGACACGCTTACTAAAGCAGTATGAGCCAGTGTTGGTCAACCTCGGCGTCTTCTGCATTTGATAAAACTGGCTAATTATGGATCCATAGAGAAAAATGTTAGTTTTTACTGTGAACCCTGGCCTTCTGTGGATTTATAAGAAATAAAGAGATGCACAATTAGCCTGGGGATGTACCTCTTTTCTTTAGGAAGAGACAAATGCCATTGATAGGATGTCTCTGAGAGTGCTTCTTCTTCACTTCTTGTTCCAGTGCTCCTCCACTACTTCACGTCGGGGGCAGGGACTGCGGTATTTACCACAGGGTAGAGATGATATAGAATTTTAGAACATCTTTCACCCCGTACTTATTACCAGTGATATAAACAATTGATCCTACGGAAGTCAAGCAGTGATGCAAAAGATTGCTCCTAGATCCCAGCTGCCCTCACCTGCACAGGTGCCCCACCTCTCTTCACTGAACTGGGGAATCCTGTCTTCTCTAGCTGCTCCCTCCTCTACTATCTTTCTTCTCCTTCAAGCTTATAAAAGCATTTCTGCCAAGATTTTTCTTATAATTTTGACTTGATAAAGTCAAATACCTGTTATCATTTCACTCTTTTTCTCAGACTCTTTGCCGTTTGTATTCTTGTTGTTCTGGGGTTTGGACTGACACTTCTTACATACCACATGTTCTCATTCTACGCTGGACTAGCCCTTTCACGGGTCAAGGCTCAGAGTCAAGGACAAGCTATCTTGTCAAGCTATCTTGGGTGGTTGGGTTCATTGCAAGGACTCAAAGGGATAGAGTGACCACATAATATTAATATATTGTCCAAATCAGGGCTCTCTGAGAATGAAGAGATGTGCCCTTAACTATCTGCCATGAAGCATGTGTACTGGGAACGGCCTGGCCACACTGACACAGGTCTCTCCTCTTCCCCACTTCACCTCTTCATCCTCATTCAACTCCTCCTCCATCTCTTTTCTTTCTTGCCCTGTTTACCTCCCACTCATAGGGAAAGTATATATGTTATCTTTATCTATCTAATCATTTATCTATCTTATCTATGTATCTAGTCATTTATGCATCTATTCATCCATCTATCCATCCATATCTATCTATATCTATCTATCTATCCTCTATCTTATCATCTGTCTATCCTCCAAATCACCAGTCAATACATTTGTCTGCAAATTTTTGATGCTAGACAAGTCCAGTGCTAAACTCACTTGCTAAACCTAAAGATGATTCCACAATGGAGAGGCATAGGTTCTAGGTTGTTTAGGATATGGTTGAAACTGTGGAGACAGAAACACAAAATAACAGTAGCCCCAAACAACCTAGAGACGTGCTCCTCTTTCCCATAAAGGACCAAGCTCGTTCTGCAAAGTTCCGAGGAGGTCAGGCTCCTTCTGACTCATGCCTTCTCTCTCTGTGGTGTTATTCTCTGCACATGGCTGGGGGTGGAAAGGGCAGGGGTCTTAGCATGTTTCCTTCTCTGATGTGTTCTAGTACCATTCACATCCCTTCCATACAATTACTTCACTTCCATTCATATCCTATTGGCCAGTACATGGCCATCTAGCTTCCAGTAGTTGCAAGGAAGTCTGGGGACTGTAGTTTTCCCCCTGTGGAGCCATATGTATAACCCAAAATTGGTCATTCTATTAATAAGCTAGAGCAGGAGCAAATGGGCATTTGGGGTGATCAACAGTTTCTGCCACACAGCAATATGATGCTGGACGATTTATTCACATCGAGATGTAAAATTCTTGCCGCTGTTGCCTTTCAGTAATGACACTATTTTGTAGTCTTCGATTTGCTGTATTATGATATATGTTAAAGCATCTGCAAGAGCATTGTGACTTTAACTCATAAGTTCCAGTTAAGGATTATGCAAATCTCCCTCTAACTGTGGAATTATCATCTTAGCAGATTACATGAAAAGCTTACCAGATACACCATTCATTTCCTTACCTTGGGCTTTTATTTGACTTAACTACAGAATCTCAAGCTTTTTAAGAGTCTAATATTTTTGGAAGCCCTTTTTGTTTTGTATAGCCTGCATTCTAATTTGTAGTATGAAGCTACATTTCTCAAAGTCTACCATTTTCTCAGCCTGCATTTTTCTTCTTTCTAACCCTTCTAAGAATTCCTTCATGTCAAGAAGATGACAGAGCTCATTATGGCCATTAAGATTCAGATGCAATTAAGTTTCATTCCACTTTGAGTGATAGGTGCAAGGTTCCTTCTCCGAATGGGATAATTTTCTCCAGGCCCACAACTTTTATACCCTCATTAATTTGCAAGGCTGTTTTAGAAAAAAAATACGTTCTCGAGTCTGAATGAGACACCTCTCCAACTTTAACCAAATTGTTGCCTTAATGCTCTTCAGATTATAACATCCATTTTCAAAAATTCCTTGCCATTGTCCCCAGAGGAGTCCATAAAAATGCCTGTGCGCTTTGTTTGTGGCCAGTTAAATAATAGGAGAGCTCCCCCTACCGATTGGCATCAGGGAATTAGAGAGGAGGGGCCCACCCCAGGCCCTTGGCTCCAGGGAACCTCAGCAAAGCTCAGCACAGACCAAGACGAAAATCTAAAGGAAGCCTGTTTGATGCTGGCTTTTGAAATACTTAAAAACATCAGCATTTGTCAGGTAGAAAGATTTTCATTTCAAAGTTCTAACAGGTTATTATTATTCCAAGCAATGGAGAGTTAAAAAGGGTTGAACAACTATAATAATGGGGGCTCCTGGATGCGGGGAGTGATTAGGTTTCATTGTTTGTTTGCATAAAACTCTCTCACCTAGCTTTGTTTTGGATTTGTTTAAGAGACATAGGCTAATTAGACCATGCAAATCACTCAGTTTCCTGAAAATTAATTAAGCTTTCTGGCCTTCCTCTGTTCGGGGCCAGGTCACCTCCCACACGGTTCCTCTGGAGTTATGTGGGAGGCGAGCCTGTCTCACGCTGAACTGTCAGAAGATTCCATCATGGGAAGAATGGAGTTCAGAACAGTGGCATTTGAAAGCTTGTTGGAGTTGTAAAGTGTTGGATTCTATTTTTATTAAATCACTTAAACTTTCAACATTGTGAAAAAGATTTACTTAACATACATTTCACAGGTCATTTTGAATGCATATTTAGGGGAAAAATACAGCAGAGGACATTTTTAAAACTAAAGTTACTGTCCTGGAGGAACAGAACAGATGAGTTAACTGTTGAAATCCTATTGTTTCATTAGAGTGTTGGTAAAAACATTTAACATTTTGTATTTATAGTGTTATGAGGAGGCTCTATTCATCTCCTTCAAACATACAGATATAAATACTCTATTATTTGGGAATATTGTATAGAAATGACACAAAGTTATAGAGGCTGCAGAGGAATATTTTATTGGAAGAACCCCCAAGTAGAGAAACTAAGCTGAGACGCTAGAGAAGCGTATTATGTAGCAAGCCTGATGAAAACGCCAGGTCTGTGGGAAGAAGGGCCACGTTCTAGCCAACTCCTTCTTGTATCTGAATTATTTTTAAACAGCTTTATTGAGATATAATTTACATATAATTTAAAATGTACAGTTCAGTGTGTTCAGCATATTTACAGAGCTGTATAGCAGTCGCCACAATCTAATTTGGGGGACGTTTTTCATCCTCTCCAAAGGAGGTCCTGTACCCATTTGGGGTCACTCCCTGTAATCTTCCAATCCCCTCAAATCCCCACTCAGTCCCAGACACAGGTCCGCATCTGTGTCTATGGATTTGCCTGTCATGTACATTTCATATAGATGGAGTCACAGAATACTTGGCTGTTTGTGGCAGGCTTCTTCCGTGGCATAATGTTTGAGGTTTATCCCTGCTGTGGTGTGTGTAGGGTGCCATTCTTTTCTTTCTTTTTTTGTATTGTCATTCCACGGGCACACCACACTTTGTTTATGCCTTTAACAGTTGATGCACATTTGGGTTGCTTCCACCTTTTGGCTATTATATGAATCACAGCTGTTATAAACGTTTGTGTATGAGTCTTTGGATAGACATACATTCTCATTTTCTCTAGGTGAGTTGCTAGGGGTAGGATTGCTAAGACATACAGTACCTTTATATTTCGCATTCTGACGTACTTTCAAACTGTATCCACCAAATCTAGATGGGCTCACTGGTAATTTCTATCAGTTCTCTACAATCTCTTTCAGAAGATAGAAGCAGAAGAAATACTTCTAACTCATTCTATGAGGCCAACTGAGGCTATCGTTTTCCTAATACCAACACCAGACAGAAGACATGAAAACAAAACAACAGACCAATATCTCTCATGAGCAGAGGTACAAATACCTGCTGAAAGGCATTAGCAAATCAGATGTGACAGTGTATAAAAAGAATATATATCATGACCAAGTGGAATTATTTCAGGATTTAATTAATTAGCATTTAAAATCAATTAATGTAATCAATCTTATCAATAGGGTAAAGAAGAAAAAAATGCATAATAATATCAATAGGTGGAGAAGAGAATTTGACAAAGTCCAACATCCATCCCAAAGTCCAACAAATAGGAAATGGAATACATCAAGGCTGTATATTGTCACCCTGCTTATTTAACTTATATGCAGAGTACATCATGAGAAATGCTGGACTGGAAGAAACACAACCTGGATTCAAGATTGCCGGGAGACATATCAATAACCTCAGATATACAGATGATACCACCCTTATCACAGAAAGTGAAGAGGAACTAAAAACCTCTTGATAAAAGTGAAAGTGGAGAGTGAAAAAGTTGGCTTAAAGCTCAACATTCAGAAAACAAAGATCATGGCATCCGGTCCCATCACGGGAAACAATGGAAACAGTATCAGACTTTATTTTTTGGGGCTCAAAAATTACTGCAGATGGTGATTGCAGCCATGAAATTAAAAGACACTTATACCTTGGAAGGAAGTTATGACCAACCTAGATAGCATATTGAAAAGCAGAGACATTACTTTGCCAACAAAGGTCCGTCTAGTCAAGGCTATGGTTTTTCCTGTGGTCATGTATGGATGTGAGAGTTGGACTGTGAAGAAGGCTGAGCACTGAAGAATTGATGCTTTTGAACTGTGGTGTTGGAGAAGACTCGAGAGTCCCTTGGACTGCAAGGAGACTCAATCAGTCCATTCTGAAGGAGATCAGCCCTGGGATTTCTTTGGAAGGAATGATGCTAAAGCTGAAACTCCAGTACTTTGGCCACCTCATGCAAAGAGTTGACTCATTGGAAAAGACTCTGATGCTGGGAGGGATTGGGGGCAGGAGGAGAAGGGGACAACAGAGGATGAGATGGCTGGATGGCATCACTGACTCGATGGATGTGAGTTTGAGTGAACTCTGGGAGTTGGTGATGGACAGGGAGGCCTGGCGTGCTGCAATTCATGGGGTTGCAAAGAGTCGTACACGACTGAGTGACTGAACTGAACTGAACACCTATTCATGATTAAAAAAACTCCAAAGTAAGAGTACAAAGGAACTTCCTTAACTGGATAAAGAACATCCACAAAAAACAGAAAGCCAACTTTATATTTAAGGCTTCTTAGCAGAAACTTTCCTGCTAAGATTAGGGATAAGGCTAGCATGTCCACTCTCAGCACTCCTTCTCAACATTGTATTAATAGTCGTAGCCAAAACAATATATGAAAGAAATAAAACTATATTTGTTCATAGATGACATGATCATCTACATAGTAAATCTGAAGGAATCAACAAGAAATCTCTAGGAACTATGGTTGCATAGTACCGTCCTGTATGCAAAAGTCAGTTGCTTTTCTATCCAGCAATGAACAAGTGAAATTTGAAATTTAAAATACAATGTTATTTACATTAGCATCCCTAGAATTATATTTAGGTGCACATCTCATAAAATATGTACAAGATCTACTTGAGAAAGATGGTAAAACTCTGGTGAAAAATGTGAAAAGAAACAAAGTAAATGGGAGATATTCTATGTTTATGGATAGGAAAATTCAATATTGTCAGGATGCCAGTGTTCGCAAATTGATCTATAGAGTCAATGCAATCCCAATCAAATCTGGGCAAGTACTCCTGTGGATATTGACAAACTAACTCTATAGTGTGTATGGAGACGCAAAAGACAGACTAACCAACTCAGTATTGAAGGAGAAGAACAAAGTCGAAGACTGAAGCTACCTGATTGTCAACATTTCCTATAAAATTACAGGATAGTGTGCTGCTGGTGAAAGAACAAACAAATAGAACAATGGAACAGAATAGTAAGCCCAGAAACATACCCACATAAATGCAGTAAGCTGCTTTTTGACAAAGCATTTTTTTCAGCATAGTTGTTCCAACAAATGGTGCTAGAACAATTGGAGAGCAACGTGTAAAACAATGAGTCCAGACACAGATCCTGTACCCTTCAGAAAAAATTAGCTCAAAATGGGTTACAGACTTAGAAGCGAAATGAAAAGCTATCACACTCCTAAAAGATGACATAGAAGAAAACCTACATCTTGAACTGTTTAGAAACAGCATCAAAGGCACAACCCATGAAAGAAATAACTTATAAACTGGAGTTCACTGAAATTAAAGAGTTGGAGAAAATATTTGTAAATAATAAATATAATAAGTGACTGTTATTCAACATGCACAAAGAACTCTCAAAGCTCAACAGTACGAAAATGAACAATTCAATTTAAAAAATGGGCAAAAGATCTAAACAGTCACCTCACCAATTATATACACATAGGCAAACAAGAAAAGATGTTCTACATTGTGTATCAATAAAGAGTTATAAATAAAGCAACAATAAGATGTCACTACACACTTTGTAGAATGGCCCAAATCCAAAACTCTAGTAGCACCAAGAAAACTTATGACCAACCTAGACAGCATAGTAAAAAGCAGAGACATTACTTTGCCAACAAAGGTCCGTCTAGTCAAAGCTATGGTTTTTCCAGTGGTCATGTATGGATGTGAGAGTTGGACTATAAAGAAAGCTGAGTGCAGAAGAATTGATGCTTTTGAACTGTGGTGTTGGAGAAGACTCTTGAGAGTCCCTTGGACCGCAAGGAGATCCAACCAGTCCATCCTAAAGGAGATCAATCCTGGGTGTTCATTGGAAGGATTGACGCTGAAACTAAAGCTCCAATACTCTGGCCACCTGATGTGAAGAGCTGACTCATTTGAAAAGACCCTGATGCTGGGAAAGATTGAAGGCGGGAGGAGAAGGGGACAACAGAGCATAAGTTGGTGGGATGGCATCACCGACTCAATGGACATGAGTTTGAATAAACTCCAGGAGTTGGTGATTGACAGAGAGGCCTGGTGTGCTACCGTCCATGGGGTCGCAAAGAGTTGGAAACGACTGAGCAACAGAACTGAACTGAACTGAACTGAAATGAGTAGCACCAAATGCTGGGCAGGATGTAGGCCCCTGGAACTCTCATTCATCACTAGAAAGAGTACAGAATATACAGCCACTTTGCAGGACAGTTCAGCAATTTCTTACAAAACTGAGAATATTCTTTCCATATAACTCAACATTCATGCTTGTTTGTATTTACCTAAAGGAGTTGAAAACTTATGTCCACACAGAAACTCACAGAGGTTTTTATAGTAGCTTCATTCCTAATTGCCAAAACTCGGAAGCAAGCAAAATATCCTTCAGTTGGTGAGCGGATAAATAAACTATGGTACATCCAGGCAATGGAATACTATTCAGCATTAAAAATAAGTGAACTATGAAGACATGAAAAGATACAGAGGAAAAAAATACTTAATTTTTTTTAGAAACTTAAATACGTAGTACAAAGACGCAAAGATCCAATGTGAAAAGGCTACATATTATACAATTTCAATGAACTTTGGGTAATTTTGATGTGTCAGCGTAGGTTCATTGATGGTAACAAACGTCCCACCTTGGGGGGGATGTGGATAATGGGGGTGGCTGTGCATGTGTAGAGGCAGAGCATATACAGACATCTCTGCACCTTCTGTTCAGTTTTGTTGTGAACCTAAAACTACCCTAAAAAATAAATTGTATTGAAGGGAATTAAAGTCAATACAAAATAGTTGGAAAAAATGTGATTTTGTGTGTAAAGTGCTTAGAACAGTAATGAGCACTCAATAAATTCTAGTAGTTACGTTACATCCATCTCCCCACAGAGTTCCAATGAAGCTGGAAGTCGAGTCTATTTTCTACCTAACCCTGGGTAGAGAGACTCTGAACAAAGAATTAAGACGAAAAGTCAGATTTTATAGCAATAAACCTATTCTTTCCTCCTACATTTCCCTTCCAAGTCCTTTTTCACAAAACATCAACTTAGATATATATTTTTTTCTGTTATCTCTCTTACTTAATCAACCATTTCCCTGGATTCAGCCCACTGGAAATCATTCCTATCTAAATTAACGACAATATATTTTAGCCATCTGAATGAAATCACATTTTTTTTTGTGAGATTTTTTTTTTCTACTTTTTATCTGGGGATGTTAAAACCCTTATTAGGTATTTAACAGTAGACTAAATGATCAGAAATTAATTTGCATGAATAAGAGCCCTGTGACAAAGTTTAAGTAGGGGTTGTTGACAAAATCAATGCTGACTAGCAGCACAGAAATCACAAAACATGCACTGACTTCCGTTCCATCATTAGGAATAGTCATACCACAGACATCTGCCTGGACCAGCTTCTACGGCTGATAATAACCTCAGAGTAGTTAATACGAATATCTCAAGGGCCCACTGGCTTTTACAGTTACAGCCTTGGGATTCCAACCTCACCTGTCCTAAGATGGGAAGGTACAGAACAGACAAAGAGGCCAAATTTGATCATTTACGAGGAATATTTGGTTTGTGTGTAGTTGAAAGGCAAAATCTGGTTAAAATGACAATACACAACAACTACAACAATAATGAATATTCAGTTTAAAAAATGTACTATGTCAGTCAGATGTTCCTTTTTTGTGCTGCTGTTATATCATTTTGGCAACCTTTTAAAAAGAAACACCCTGACCCTCATTTTACAGATAAATAAACAGAAGGCAAATGGAGTGACAGTTTGACCAGGTCCGGCTGGTGATTAAGTGGGTCCAGATGCCAAGCCAGAACTTCTTGAGTCCAGAGCGTCACTTCATGTCTATGCTGCAGAAGGACAGACATGCGGAGACTGTGTCCACAGGGACGCCAACCTTTCCTGGAGTGGCAATCAGGCAGAATGTGAGATCCTAGCCCTTAAGAGAGAGGGAGGAAGGTGAGGGCCCGTCGCAAGGGCAGAGAGCTGAGAGGTGCCGGCTGCACACGGGGAGGGCCTGGGGGTCCAGCCCCAGTTGTCCATGGTAGGGATGCTGGCCTGCGCGTCCCATGCTCCAAGGTCCACGTCCAGGCAGGAACAAACACGGCCGGTGCCCCTTCTGGCCCGGGGACCAGGAACCCCGCCCGACAGTGGCATCTTGGGCAGGAATAGACCTTCGGGGGAGGGTGACCAATCCATCACTCTGGCAAAGTCTAACTTATTGATCTCAGCTTTTCTTTTCTGTCATGCTTGGATTCCATGTTTCCATCACCACCCGGTTGATGGTTTCACCTTTGGGGTCTTCGTGAAGTTTGCATGTTTACGGGGCACGAAAGACGGATTGTGAACCAACCCATGAGCCGCTTTCAGTTAACGACAAGGAAGACATTTCCCAGCCCACGATCGGCCCACCGCCTGTTCTGCATCCTTGCTGCTCTTCTGTGTGGCAGTTAGTCGGCAAAAGAGGTCCCCCCTTTCCAGAAGGTTTTCCTTTGGTGTTCTGCGGGCTGTAACTTCCTTTGCTCCCTCAGTTTTTTTTTTTTTTTTTTATTGTTGGTGTTGGTGGTAGTGGTGGTTTCGTGACAAGTTATCTTTGTGTGTGAGTTTGATGCAGTCTCCAGAAAAATGTGCCAAAATTCTTAGCTTGCCAGTAGAATATTATCTGTGGAATCCCAACCTGGGTTATAGTTCAGTTCAGTTCAGTTCAGTCGCTCAGTCATGTCCAACTCCCTGTGACCCCATAAACCGCAGCAAGCCAGGCCTCCCTGTCCATTACCAACTCCTGGAGTCCAGCCAAACCAATGACCATTGTGTCGGTGATGCTATCCAACCATCTCATCCTCTGTCGTCCCCTTCTTCTCCTGCCCTCAATCTTTCCCAGCATCAGGGTCTTTTCAAATGAGTTAGCTCTTCGCATCAGGTGGCCAGAGTATTGGAGTTTCAGCTTCAACATCAGTCCCTCCAATGAACACCCAAGACTGATCTCCTTTAGGATGGACTGGTTGGATCCCCTTGCAGTCCAAGGGACTCTCAAGAGTCTTCTCCAACACCACAGTTCAAAAGCATCAATTCTTCTGCACTCAGCTTTCTTTATAGTCCAACTCTCACATCCATACATGACTACTGGAAAAAACCATAGCCTTGACTAGATGGACCTTTGTTGACAAAGTAATGTCTCTGCTTTTTAATATGCTGTCTAGGTTGGTCATAACTTTCCTTCCAAAGAGTAAGCATCTTTTAATTTCATGGCTTCAATCATCATCTGCAGTGATTTTGGAGCCCCAAAAAGTAAAGTCTGACACTGTTTCCACTGTTTCCCCATCTATTTCCCATGAAGTGATGGTACCAGATGACATGATCTTAGTTTTCTGAATGTTGAGCTTCAAGCCAACTTTTTCACTCTCTTCTTTCACTTTCATTAAGAGGCTCTTTAGTTCTTCTTCACTTTCTGCCAGATAATCATGAAGGTGTGATCACTCACAGTCACCTAGAGCCAGACATCCTGGAATGTGAAGTCAAGTGGGCCTTAGGAAGCATCACTATGAACAAAGGTAGTGGAGGATGGAATTCCAGTTGAGCTATTTCAAATCCGGAAAGATGATGCTGTGAAAGTGCTGCACTCAATATGCCAGCAAATTTCGAAAACTCAGCAGTGGCCACAGGACTGGAAAAAGTCAGTTTTCATTCCAATTCCAAAGAAAGGCAATGCCAAAGAATGCTCAAACTACTGCACAATTGCACTCATCTCACAGGCTAGTAAAGTAATGCTCAAAATTCTCCAAGCCAGGCTTCAGCAATATGTGAACCGTGAACTTCCAGATGTTCAAGCTGGTTTTAGAAAAGGCAGAGGAACCAGAGATCAAATTGCCAACATCTGCTGGATCATGGAAAAAGCAAGAGAGTTCCAGAAAAACATCTATTTCTGCTTTATCGACTATGCCAAAGCCTTTGACTGTGTGGATCACAATAAACTGTGGAAAATTCTGAAAGAGATGGGAATATCAGACCACCTGACCTGCCTCTTGAGAAACCTGTATACAGGTCAGGAAGCAACAGTTAGAACTGGACATGGAACAACAGACTGGTTCCAAATAGGACAAGGAGTACATCAAAGCTGTATATTGTCACCCTGCTTATTTAACTTCTATGCAGAGTACATCATGAGAAACGCTGGGCTGGACGGAGGACAAGCTGGAATTAAGATTGCCAGGAGAAATGTCAATAACCTGAGATATGCAGATGACACCACCCTTATGGGTTATAGTAAGGATGTTTTAATTGCTAGTTCAGTTAGTTCGGTCACTTAGTTCTGTCCGACTCTTTGCGACCCCATGAATTGCAGTGCTCCAGGCCTCCCTGTCCATCACCAACTCCCGGAGTTCACCCAAACTCATGTCCATCGAATCGGTGATGCCATCCAGCCATCTCATCCTCTGTCGTCCCCTTCTCCTCCTGCCCCCAATCCCTCCAAGCATCAGAGTCTTTTCCAATGAGTCAACTCTTCGCATGAGGTGGCCAAAGTATTGGAGTTTCAGCTTTAGCATCATTCCTTCCAAAGAACACCCAGGACTGATCTCCTTTAGAATGCACTGGTTGGATCTCCTTGCAGTCCAAGGGACTCTCAAGAGTCTTCTCCAAAGATAGCTTCAATGAGCATTAAAATTTAATAATGTCACCTTTTGCATGTGGTACCTTGCTTTCTTGTCCATTAAAAATATTAGAAATGCTTTTGTATAAACTGTTGGTTAAAATAAAACACATTAACAACCTATTAAAACAAATTCTACATTGCATTTCCAAAGATTTCCAAGGAAGTTTTTCTTTGAATCAGCATCAAATTTGACGCATCTGAAACCAAATGCGTCCCTTTCTCTCCTTTTTTCTTTCTTTCTTTTTTTGCTGTGAACCATTTTTAAAGTTTTTATTGAATTCATTACAATATTTTGTCTGTTTTATGTTTTGATTTACTGGCCTTGAGGCATGTGGGTTCAAAGTTCCCTGACAAGGGATCAAAGCCACAACTCCTGCAGTAGAAGGTGAAGTCTTCACCATTGGAGAGCCAGACAAGTCGCTGGATCCCTTTCTGAAATGTGTGGATAGACTACAAATTCTTTAAGGACAAAGACCACGTCCAAATCACGTCTTTGTACCTAATATTCAGCATAATGCTACATTTTTAACAGTATTTGCTTAGCAGCAGCAGCAGCAGTAATTTCTGAATGGTTGAATTAGTTTAGCTGTAAAAATCCTGCTTGGAATTGTATATGCTGATACACATATTATTTTCTCCATTAATCAATGTAGTAAGATACAAACTGATTTTAAAAAGTTAATTTGGAATTTAATCACTAACAAATACACACATTTATCTAAATTGAAACATTCTTAAACAAAATGGTCCTTAGATCTCTTTAGAATAAACAGTCTTTATCTTAACATTGAATGGATCACACAGTGGTCTAGCATATTCACCTTCCACGCTTCAGATGACTCCAATACTCTGCCATGTTTCCTACCATTTCCTATCCGTTGTCTGTCTATCATATACCTATTCATCCACCAACTATCTAACCTGTTCTCTATCTATTATCTATCTAATCTAGCAATTCGTCTATCATTTATGTATCCATCTAATAAAACTATGACTTTAACATTATTTTGGTAGAGAAAGCCTTCAGAACGTTATCTTGGAAAACCACAGAATCATGAAATTTTGAAATGAACATTCTGTAATCCCATTTTAAACAAAAGCAATATGACGAATCATATATTCCAAATAAAAATAGACTGGAATTTCCCAACCAGATATTAAAATATTTATTAACACGCACTCCGTGTCTGTCTACATATCCAAAGGAATTATGTTTTCATTAGACACTGCTGTTAGTTCTTGCTCAGTTCTTTTTGACTTAGGTCCAAAGGGATTCACATAGTTATCACGGGGAAAAAGTGGACCAAAAGAGAAGGTTTCTGTTATTTGGAGACTCTGTGTTTCTAAATAGCGGGGGATGGTGCTAGTGGTGTGAGCAACAGTAAATGGCATGGAAAAGGATTTTCTCATGGGCACTTTGCAATGACTTCTTTTCCTAACTCCCTTTTAAACATCTATGCCAAATAAATAATCATATTATTTATGGGGAAGAATGAGGACAGGGTCAAGACTATGTTCTATTACTTTCAAAATTTATTATTTTAAATACAAAGGTCATTATAGAGATCGGTATTTACCAGAGTATTGTTTTGGAAGATTTGTCTTGGAAATAAATTTGATGGTTGAAAATGCATATTAATAATAAACTTGCTTAAGTTAGTTCAAGTCAGCACATCTCAATCCTGTTTGACTGGAGACCACGCCTTTTCCCCCATATCATCCTCCTGAACATGCTTTGCAGAAGTTGGGGAGGCAGCGGATGTGTGCCAGGCTCAGATTCTGACCCTTGATGATGCTCAATCTCCCCTGTGTGCACAGCACACCCACTTATACACATATCCCCACATGAGGAGAAATTTAAGTCATATTTTAAATATTCCTTGGTCAACAATTTTCTCTAGCTCTTAATTCTAAAGTCCTCCCACAAATGTCCTCAAATTTGCACAATTGTACCCTAAAGACAGGCTTCCCAGGTGGCTCAGTGATAAAGAAACTGCCTGCCAATGCAGTAGACATGAGTTCAATCCCTGGGTTGGGAAGATCCCCTGGAGGAGGGCATGGCAACCCACTCCAGGATTCTTGCCTGGAAATTCCCACTGACAGAGGAGCCTGGCGGACTGCAGTTCATGGGACCACAAAAGAGCTGGACACGACTTAGCAACTGAACAGCAGCAACCCTAATGACACCTTTGCCCTTGTTTGCTTAATTCCTATTTACCCCACAGGGGAGGAAGGGATCCCCCACTTTAAATAAAAAGATAGCTGAGGGCATAACACCCGAACACATGAAATGAAACAGATATTTATTCCTTAAACACACCTGCTGCCCCCAGAAGAGGACACTGTAACTCATGCAGGACTACGTCGAGATGCGCTGGGGAGCAAAGAGAACCAGCCATGCGGTGCGGAGCAGGTTCATAGTAACAAGAAAGGGGAGGTGTTCCTGGACCCTGCGGAAGGATGTGGTTGGCTGGTTTGAATAGTTCTGGGTCCGGCAGGGGAGGGAAACCTCCCAGCTGAGGACTGAAGGGGCCACAGCTGGTTCATCTGATAGGGCATGTGCATGCATGCTAAGTCACTGCAGTCATGTACGACTCTTTTCGACCCTATAGGCTCCTCTGTCCATGGGATTCTCCAGGCAAGAATACTGAAGTGGGTTGCCATGCCCTCCTCCAGAGGATCTTCCCACCCCAGGGATCGAAACCACGTCTCCTGCATTGGCAGGCAGGTTCTTTAACGTTAGCAGTACCCGGGAAGCCCTGATGGGGGGCAGGCAGGTAGAAAACCTTTCCTGCTGTGGGTGGGGCTCATCTGTGATAAGGGTGGGGGCTCTTTGTTGACTTGCAGGGCTTTCTGAGATGCAAAGGTGTCAAGGGACCCCCGAGATGTCAGACCTCATAGTGCTCCAGGACAGAGTGCTCCAGGGTGGAGTGCTCCAGGGCGTAGTGGCCCAGGCTGTGCCTGCCCTCTGGGTGCCCGAGCAGCACTGATTCACTTGGAATTCAGAGGGACCCAGGCTTCAACCCAGCAGCGTGTCTGGTGATCCCCCGGTACTGTGCCTTTGCTCTGCCTGTTGATGGCGGCTATTATACTTGATTCATTACATGCCATTGATCTTCGAAATTTTGATTAATGACAGGGAAACCTGAAAAGTTCAGAGTTTGGCTTTGGTTCAAATGAGCACCCAGAAGTTCAGACACTTAATTCAAACTGTCTAAACCTCTTGGATAAGCAAACGGGGTTATGCCAAAGGAGTCTGAAAACTCCTGGAAACAACCCCTCTCTTGGAAATTTTTGGTATTCCCTGCTACTACTCAGAACACAGACTCTAAACACTACAAAGACATTGCTTCTTTCTTGCATTTGTTCTGCTCAATTACTTCTGGCCAGAGCCCAGGTTTTTAGGTTTTAGGAAGGGTAGCAGATCGCGGTGGGGAAGTTCAGGGTGGCATTGTTTGACTGCCATCGTTTCACTCGGCGGAGGCACATGTTTAACGCACCTGGGCACACAGAGAGACACAAGCATATCAGCTCCCAGGGTTCAGAGTAGCCAGTTATCTATTTATCCCTGGGAAACTGACTTTTCTTTTCTTCAGATCCATGAGAATGTGCTAGCAGAGAGGGACTATGCAGGTGTCATTGAGACAAAGCAGGAGGCTGATAAATGACAATGGGAGAAATTCCCTCCAAAATACACAGTTAACTCTTCTCAGGTCTTTTTCTTAATTCAGGCAGTCAAGCCTGAGAAACAGATCATTCTTGGACTCCAAAATCACTGCTGATGATGACTGCAGTTATGAAATTAAAAGACACTTGCTCCTTGGAAGGAAAGCTATGACCAACCTAGACAGCAAATTAAAAAGCAAAGACATTCCTTTGCCAACAAAGGTAAGTCTAGTCAGAGCTATGGTTTTTCCAGTAGTCACGTATGGATGTGAGAGTTGGACCATAAAGAAGGCTGAGCACTGAAGAATTGATGACTTCGAATTGTGGTGCTGGAGAAGACTTGAGAGTCCCTTGGACTGCAAGGAGATCAAATCAGTCAATCCTAAAGAAAATCAACCCTGCATATTCACTGGAAGGACTGAGGCTAAAGTTGAAGCTTCAATACTTTGGCTACCTGATGCGAAGAACAGACTCATTAAAAAAGATCTTGAACCTGGGAAAGATTGAAAGTCAAAGGAGAAGGGAGTGACAGGGGATGAGATGGTTAGATAGCATCACTGATGCAAGGGGCATAAATCTGAGCAAACTCTGGAAGATAGTGAAGGACAGGGGAGTTGGAGTGCTGCAGTCCATGGGGTTGCAAAGAGTCTAACATGACTAAGCAACTGGACAACAAAGGGCTGTGCTCTACAGGCCAAAAAGGATGCACACTCTCAGGTTTAGAGGGAAAAACAGTATAAAAAAAGGCTCCTGAATGAGAATATTCAAGAAACTTATCTAACCCTCTACCCCTAAACACACCCCCCCCCCATCCCATTGTTCAAACCAAGAACCCAGATAAATAGGGAACCCTGGGTTCATTAGCCAGGGTTCCCTATTTATCTGGGTTCCTGAGTTAGGCATTGTGAAAGTTTTAGAAGGTACCAGAGTACATGTGGCAATATATCCTCCCACAGAGCTCCCCTGGTGATTGATGCCGATCTAAGTATTGTTTGCACTAAGTGATCTATTTCAATTCCTTTGAGATCAAACAATAGCACGAATGTGTGCATTATAATGAGAAATTCTAATGAGATTGGAACTGTCCTGAATTATTTAGAAAATAAATAAAACTTTCTGACCTTGGACATTTGCATGTGTTTCAGGTGTGCTACAAATCTCAGGAAGTGTTAAAGTAAGCATTGACCTTGACCTTGTAACTCAGAATTCCGGGTGAGTCTCCACTCTGCTTTTCACTCTGTGTCACAGGCCATTCACCTGAATGAAAACAATGCCTTCTGTTCACCCGAAAAGTGGTGTACACCTGAAAAGAGGTTCTTTACATCTGAAAAGTGGGCTTCCCTTGTGGCTCAGCTGGTGAAGAATCCACCTGCAATGCAGGAGACCTGGGTTAATCTCTGAGTTGGGAAGATCCCCTGGAGAAGGGAAAGGTGACCCACTGCCGTATTCTGGCCTGGAGAAATCCATGGACTGCATAGTTCATGGGGTCGCAGAGTTGGACACAACTGAGCAACTTTCACTTTACACCCGAAGAAGGTAGGAGAACTCGTAATAATTCATATTTTCCCAAATTGCAAAACTGTCAATTTTGAGTGAAAAAAAAATCAAAAAACAAAATTGTCAGATTCTGCTGAATGAAAAGGAGAACCCATTTGAACACCAAATATTGCCATGGTATTTATAATATTGCTGCACCATATCTTGCCATGGTTCAAGTTTATCTGAGCAAGGAACATATAGTAGCTTTGGACTTTAGTGACATGTTCTCTTATAGGGAATACGCAAGTTGACTACTCAACAATGAAATAGTAAATTCTGAATAATTCTAGAGCATTACAGATGATCAATAGAAAATATTATTACACCGATTTTATATAATTTAATTTTGAAATTAAAGCTAATGCTTAAGGTCTATACATTTCTAGATTATTATTTTTATAAACATAAAATTTTAATTTTTCGTATTTTATATTAAAGTATAATAATTACTTTTAATTATAAATACTTACAAGGCTAATATACTAACAAACATGTAAAGAGACACTTCTGTGCCACATATTTGGTGGGTACGATTCTAATTTGCCAGTATTATATTTTATTTATTTATTAGGCTTTTACAACTTCTTTTTTTCTCACAGTCTTTCCATGAAGAAATTTATGAAAGTAAATGGACTCATATTGGATTAGCATATAGCCATCTTCTGTACAAAATTCTACCTTGTTAAGGTACAATTAGGGCCAATGAAGGGTAAACACTGATATTCTCTTTCTCTCTGGATGCGAGTCCTTAAGATCAGTTGGTGGCACTTGAAAAATTGTGACCTTCCTCCCCTTCTCTGAGAACCATTGTTTCCTTACATAACATGACCGGAAGATGACCTCACGGTCGCTCTTGTAGGCTCTGGCTGCTGGAGTTCAGGCGGTCACCAGGTGGTCAGAGAAGCTCGTTTTGTCTTGTAAAATGTAGGAATCTTTGTTCAGCCAGTTGCCCTTTGGCACGGGCTCTCCTGCTTACCTTCCTAGGTACTGACCCTCCAAGAGGTGGATACTGAGTCGGGGAAAGGGAAACTGGAAACAGAAAACATGAAAAAACGACTTTCCAACTGACGGCAATGTTACCAAATGCCAACAACTATATTTTGTTGACCACAGTTCTCTTAAACCACGACTGCAGGAAGGAGTTTGGCAGAATGGGTTCCAGGATTAGAAAGGAGGTGTTGTTGGGCTGGGCCTCCTCCCCATGTGGCTCTTCTTTCCTCCTCCACCTCCTAGCGTCCAATTGCATCCAGCCTCCCTCCTCCTCTACCATTTAAATATGTCTGTTTCAACACTTCCTGAGTCTTGGCTGAAACGTTAATCTTGTCATCTCAAGGCTCAGTTCAGTTTAGTTGCTCAATCATGTCTGACTCTTTGTGACCCCAAGCACACCAGGCTTCCCTGTCCATCATCAACTCCCGGAGCATATTCAAACTCATGTCCATTGAGTTGGTGAAGCCATCCAACCATCTCATCCTCTGTTGTCCCCATCTCCTCCCGCCTTCAATCTTCCCCAGCATCAGGGTCTTTTCAAATGAGTCGTTTCTTTGCATCAGGTGGCCAAAGTATTGGAGTTTCAGCTTCAGCATCAGTCCTTCCAATGAATATTCAGGACTGATTTCCTTTAGGATGGACTGGTTTGATCTCCTTGCAGTCCAAGGGATTCTCAAGAGTCTTCTCCAACACCACAGTTCAAAAGCATCAATTCTTTGGAGCTCAGGCTTCTTTATGGTCCAGCTCTCACATCCATACATGACTACTGGAAAAACCATAGCTTTGACTAGACGGACCTTTGTTGGCAAAGTAATGTCTCTGCTTTTTACTATGCTATCTAGGTTGGTCATAACTTTCCTTCCAAGGAGTAAGCATCTTTTAATTTCATGGCTTCAATCATCATCTGCAGTGATTTTGGAGCCCAAAAAAGTAAAGTCTGACACTGTTTCCACTGTTTCCCCATCTATTTGCCATGAAGTGATGAGACTGGATGCTGTGATCTTAGTTTTCTGAATGTTGAGCTTTAAGCCAATTTTTTCACTCTCCTCTTTCACTTTCATCAAGAGGCTCTTTAGTTCTTCACTTTCTGCCATGAGGGTGGTGTCATCTGCATATCTGAAGTTACTGATATTTCTCCTGGCAATCTTGATTCCAGCCTGTGCTTCATCCAGCCCAGTGTTTCTCATGATGTACTCTGCATATAAGTTAAATAAGCAGGATGACAATATACAGCCTTGACATACTCCTTTCCCGATTTGGAACCAGTCTGTTGTTCCATGTCCAGTTCTAACTGTTGCGTCCTGACGTGCATACAGATTTCTGGTCTGGTATTTCCATCTCTTATTGTCTGAAGGCTCAGACAGTGTGTTTCATCCATCAGTGCTCTGGGAGTTAGGATAGAATTTGGATGAAGATCAGTTGGAGATGAGGGCAAAGTACCACATTTGTGATTATGTACATGTATGTCCCTTCCTCAGCTTACCTGTCAGTTCAGTTCAGTCACTCAGTTGTGTCCAACTCTTTGCGACCCCATGGACTGCAGCAAACCAGGCTTCCCTGTCCATCACCAACTCCTGGAGTTTACTCAAACTCATGTCCATTGAGTCAGTGAGGCCACCCAACCATCTCATCCTCTGTCGTCCCCTTCTCCTCCCGCCTTCAATCTTTGCCAGCATCAGGGTCTTTTCCAACGAGTCAGCTCTTAGTATCAGGTGGCCAAAGTACAACTTACCTGTACTGCTTCCCAAAAGGTGTGCTAGGAATGAAAACCATGGAGCTTGCGGTGGGCGGCTGGCCCAGGGGGAGCCTTCACCAGATAGTTTCGTGCCTGTCATGGTTGATCCTCATTAATTATCATCTGTGACTCTAATGAAGAACCTGGTCCATGCTGGGCATTTATCTGACATGACTCACAACTACCCTTCCACAATGATTCCGTTCCTCAAAATTTGGCTTTAAAAGAACCTAGAACCTATTATACAGAATGAAGTGAGTCAGAAAGAGAAAGATAAATACCGTATTCTAACGCATATATACGGAATCTAGAAAAATGGTACTTAAGAATTCATTTACAGGGCAGCAATGGAGAAACATAGAGAACAGACTTACAACATGGGGAGAGGGGAGGAAAGAGGGAGATGTATGGAAAGAGTAACATGGAAACTTAAATTACCACATGTAAAATAGGTAGCCAATGGGAATTTGCTGTATGGCTCAGGAAACTCAAACAGGGGCTCTGTATCAAGCTAGAGGGGTGGGATGGGAAGGGAAATGGGAGGGAGGTTCAAAAGGGAGGGGATGTATGTATACCCATGGCTGATTCATGTTAAGGTTTGACAGAAAACAGCAAAATTCTGTAAAGCAATTATCCTTCAATAAAAAATAAATTAATTTAAAAAAAAAGACTTGGGGCGCTTGAAGAAGGCCTTGTCCTGATTTGCTCCCCTAATCTGCATCTATCCTCCCTGTATTTCTCCTTTCTTGGAACTAATATACAGAAGTTACTTTCTCCAGCATCAGCGTGACAGCGAACTCTGTCACGGAATGATTTGCATACGAATGAATACACTCAGACCTTGAAACAAAGCGGAGGGAGCTTAAAATATCACTTCCAGTGCCTGCTGAATATCACATGTATGTAATTAAAGACCAAACATTTCTTTCTCATATCACTGATAGAACAGAACAACACATGTAGATTCAGTTTGTTAGAAACCCCTCAAAATGGTCCTGCACCATCGTGTTCCATGTGTTCTATTCTGCTCTGAAAACTTGATATGTAATAAGTATAAAATCCCACCTGGGTTAAAAATAGAAGCTATTTCCCCAAATCAGCCAGGCCATATCCTGCCATTCAGGAAGGTTTCCCTCCTAAGCTGGTGACTCTCCACCTTCAAGGAAGAAATCTCAATGACATATTTGAGAATATAGTTTAGTGTACAATGATCTGGACCCAGACAGTTCTTGCATAAAGGAGAACAGGATTGCTTTGAAGGATCAGATTTTGGAAAATGAACTTGTGTAATTTTAAATAAGAAATGAAGTGACTACAGGTTTTGCTTCATAGTATGAATGCGATAAAAATATATCATAAAAACTGTGAAATTTTCTGGTTTCTCCAAATGCAAAGCTTACTCTGGATGTGAGTGTCATTTCAGGTATGGTATTTGATCCTTTCAGGCTGGGGGCAGACCCCTCTGTACCTTCCTGGAGCATCTTCTTAATCAAATCAGAGCATCTCAGGGCTGAAAGGGATTGTAAAAGCCATCAGTCCACCCAACTCAGTGTCTGAATCCACAGAGTGACTTGCCAAGTTTAGATAATGCAGCTGAGACTGTTTATATGTTACAGGTTGTCTAAATTAATAGTTATAAAAAGAACTAATAAGACATAAATACTTCACTCAGATCCCTCCCTTACCTAATAAACAGTGATGCTTGAGCAGTTGTAAATTCTCTCAGAAATAAATTGCATTACAAATCTGAATTTGAATGGCATGTCTGATTTACGGATACTGCTGATTTAGAGTTTTTCTATATCACTTGGTTGGTCCATCTGGCTACTTTTCAAGATTCAAAGTTTTATCATACTCTGGTCTGTGTGAGTTACTTTATTCCTGGAAAATCAAATATAACATTTTAATCAAAAAGAAAGGAAAACTGTATCATGTGATTTCTATACAAATAAAGGGGAAAAGAAAGAAAACCATATTCATCATCATAAAAGTCAATACTGAGATAAAATTGGAACTTCCTGGCATTCATGCATTTTAAGATGAAAAGAGAAGACTTTTAGAAAAGAAAAGCTTCATGAAATAAATATATTTGAGAGTTTTAAAGAAATCATGAAACCATACCAATGGTTGGGGAAAATTTAGGAACACAAATAAAAATATATTTGTTAAACTAAGATTAAGAAAGTAGAGGGTGACATTATTTACCTTTCCAGATCTTTCAAACACTAACCTGATTTTATATCAATATTTATTTGCATAAGTTCAATAATATGTTATATACCATTTTAACTTAATTTGTCTGTGCATGTTTTCTGTGAGTAAAATATGGATATTTCCAATGTTGGCAATGGATATTGCTAATGTGATTCATTTAATGACTTTGGAAGTTTGAGATTTACAAAGCAGTTTGCCACTTTAAAGTCAAATATAAATCTGTCCTTGTTGGATTCAGCTTCTTCTTTTGGAGATGGTTTTCCAAGCAGGGCTGTAGTCATTCAGAAAAAGAGGTATGAAATGTCAGAGTTGAGTGTTTGTAGCTATAGAATGAAAGGTCAGTTTTCATTCCAATCCCAAAGAAAGGCAATGCCAAAGAATGCTCAAACTACCACACAATTGCACTCATCTCACACACTAGTAAAGTAACGCTCAAAATTCTCCAAGCCAGGCTTCAGCAGTACGTGAACTGTGAAATTCCAGATGTTCAAGCTGGTTTTAGAAAAGGCAGAGGAACCAGAGATCCAATTGCCAACATCCGCTGGATCATCGAAAAAGCAAGAGGGTTCCAGAAAAACATCTATTTCTGCTTTATCAACTCTGCCAAAGCCTTTGACTGTGTGGATCACAATAAACTGTGGAAAATTCTGAAAAGATGGGAATACCAGACCACCTGACCTGCCTCTTGAGAAACCTATATGCAGCTCAGGAAGCAACAGTTAGAACTAGACATGGAACAACAGACTGGTTCCAAATAGGAAAAGGAGTTCGTCAAGGCTGTATATTGTCACCCTGCTCATTTAACATGTATGCAGAGTACATCATGAGAAATGCTGGGCTGGAAGAAGCACAAGCTGGAATTAAGATTGCCAGGAGAAATATCAATCACCTCAGATATGCAGATGACACCACCTTTATGGCAGAAAGTGAAGAGGAACTAAAAAGCCTCTTAATGAAAGTGAAAGAGGAGAGTGAAAAAGTTGGCTTAAAGTCAACATTCAGAAAACGAAGATCATGGCATCCGGTCCCATCACTTCATGGGAAATAGATGGGGAAACAATGGAAACAGTGTCAGACTTTATTTTTGGGGGCTCCAAAATCACTGAAGATGGTGATTGCGGCCATGAAATTAAAAGATGTTTTCTCCTTGGAAGGAAAGTTATGAGCAACCTAGATAGCATATTCAAAAGCAGAGACATTACTTTGCCAACAAAGATCCGTCTAGTCAAGGCTATGGTTTTTCCAGTGGTCATGTATGGATGTGAGAGTTGGACTGTGAAGAAAGCTGAGTGCCGAAGAATTGATGCTTTTGAACTGTGGTGTTGGAGAAGACTCTTGAGAGTCCCTTGGACTGCAAGGAGATCCAACCAGTCCATCCTAAAGGAAATCAGTCCTGAATATTCATTGGAAGGACTGATGCTAAAGCTGAAACTCCAGTACTTTGGCCACCTCATGCGAAGAGTTGACACACTGGAAAAGACTCTGATGCTGGGAGGGATTGGGGGCAGGAGGAGAAGGGGACAACAGAGGATGAGATGGCTGGATGGCATCACTGACTCAGTGGACGTGAGTCTGAGTGAACTCCGGGAGTTGGTGATGGACAGGGAGGATTGGCGTGCTGCGATTCAGAGGTCGCAAAGAGTCGGACACGACTGAGCGACTGAACTGAACTGAACTGAGCTATAGAATTTCATAAAATGTTGGTCTGAAGTCTTAAACTGATACTATCAGTGAACACATTTTTAACCAAATGATTTGTCTGCCCTTGGATAATCCATTCCTAAAAACTTGGCCTTGATGTTAAGTTGCTTTATAGTCAGGGAAATAGAAGAAAATGCTAACACTTATAATTCTCCATGAGAATTAAATGCAAGTCATTTTAAACCAAAACGTGTGGGAATAAAGAGCTAAAATGAAGTGAGAAGATGTTGTGTAACATTCATAAATGCCCCAGGTCTTTATCCTCACAAGTGAGTTTCTAGTAAATGGATTTACAGTGTGACCAGTTTGTAGATTTCTGGTATATCTGTCAGGAGATTTGAGAAGTGATGCTGCACTCTGTTCTTCGCCAGAAGGTCGAGGTGGTCTAGGACTCCCTTCGCATGAACCTCCAGGACTGTGAGTTGCTGCTCTGCTGTGCTCAGGACAGGCTGGTCCCGACAACTGTATGGAGGAATTTATGTGTCAATACCTCTTGAAAAGGCACTGCCAGGAGTTCTCAATTGAAAAATGACTTCCTCCCAGAAAAAGACATAACAAGAAGGTAGGGGGTGGGGAGAAGAGGAGGGGGAGGACCAAGAGTGTAAAAATGCTGCAAGTGTGTTCATCCAGAGTGCTGACTTTGTGGAAGGTGAAGGGGTGAAGAAGAAACTTCACAGAACTGAGGTCCCAGAGTTAAACAAACATTGCAAAACCATAAGATTACAAAAGGTGTTTATTATGTGTTCTTTAAACCATGCTGCTTTGAATACACTCTGCAGGTTATCTTTGGGTATCATATTCTTTATGTGGTATAGCAGCTCTTCCTTTTCTTGTATCTGAATCATTCCATCTGGGATTTAGTTGGAGATAAGACCTTTAGGAGCAACATTCTTTTTCTTTTTCTTTGGCAGAAGCTTGAGGCATGCAGGATCTTAATTCCTCATCAGGGGTCCTACCTGCACCCCCCTGTACTAACCACTGCCCTGGTGGCTCAGATGGTAAAGAATCTTCCTACAGTGTGGAAACCTCGGTTCAATCCCTGAATCAGGAAGATCCCCTGGAGAAGGCAATGACAACCCACTCCAGTATTCTTGCCTGGAGAATCCCATGGACAGAGGAGCCTGGCAGGCTACAGTCCATGGGGTCATAAAGAGTTGGGCGTGACTGAGCGACTAACACGTACAGATACCATACCCAACAGGGACGTCTCGGGAGCAATGGTCTGTGGTTCCAAAGGTGGCTCATGGACCACAGAATCAGTGCTATCTAGGAGCCTGTTAACAACAGAGATGGGCAGGTCCACTGCAGTTCCAGGGAACCAGAGCCTATATCTCACTAGGATTCCTGGGTGATTAATAGCACAGTAATACTTGGAAGGCACCAACCTCTCCTCCCGAATCTTCCCAATCAGACTGTCTCATAGATTGACGTGAGTTTAATGGAGAAACCAAGTCATCTGACTGGAGCATATAAGACTCACAAGCCCGACTTCCAAGTCATGAGGTTGTTTTGCTTTTTATGTGGAGCTATAAAACACAATAGGATTTTTAAAGTCTATTTATATGCATAAAGCTGGCATACAAATTCACAAATCAAGACATTTGTTTTCATTATCTTTGCATGATGCCCATAAATTATCAATCCTGTCATTATAACTTTTGAAAATCTTAAAACTGAAAATCTTAAAACATAATGAACTTTTAGGGTGATTGAAACGATTATCCTAATAACTTGTAATAATTACTTTGTCTCTGGCTCTCGGATTATAGCTGATCTGTTTGTACCCATAATTGGTAAGAACATCATGCCTGTAATGTCTACACCTCAACGTTCAAATCAGAGCCTGTTCTGTCTGCTGGATTATTTCAACTCTCTTGACAATAAATCCCGGTTTCTGTGTCTGTGTCATGTAGCAATTTGTATGACTCATAAAGGTGATTTGACGGAGACCTAGCCAAGAAGATGAGCAATTCTTGTGGTGGGAATGGAGACGCTTTGTACTGAAAAGATCCCATTAGGCAATTTAAATCTTATTTAAGGAAAGAGAGAAGATACCTACTGAATTGCAGGACCACCTAAGATTCCTTAGTTACCTAGCTCGCTCTGCTCGATACTCGACAGGCCAATGAATTGGAGATGAGGTGGTGAGACAAGGAATACGACTTCATTCAGAAAGCCAGTTAACTGAGAAGATGGCAGAATAATAGAATAATGTCTCAAAATAACCATCTGACCTGGGTCTGGATGCCAGTTTCTTCTATAGATCAGAGATGGGGGAAGGTGAGGAAACAAAGTAAAAAAGCCATCTATCTTGCAAATATCTCTTAGGATGGCAAGCCTCAGGCAGGAGGTAAGTTAATTTCTTCCTTCCTGCCAGATACAGGTGGACAGGGCTCTGAACAAAGGCAGTTTAGTTTAACAGTCAGGCAGAGAGGCAGGATTCTCTGAGGCAGACCACTCTGTTTGATGACAATGACAACAGTAACGGAAAGCAAGTCAAAGAAATTCCAACCGGGGGTCAGAACTGACTTTTCCCTGGAGAAGGGGGTGACAGAGATGGTTGGATGGCATCACTGACGAAATGAACAGGAATTTGAGTAAACCCCGGGAGACGATGGAGGACAGGGAGGCCTGGTGTGCTGCGGTTCATGGGGTTGCAGGGAGTCGGACACGACTTAGCAATTGAACAACTGCAGCACTGCTGATGGATGACTTGGAAGAAAGGATGAACTGAGTTGCAAGATCAGAAATTCAAAGCTGTGAGAACCCGGTTAGTTAAATAAAATGTCTGCAGGTTCCCAGGAGCCCCGCCTCCCCCCGGATACAGACGCTAATGGGAGCTGCATGGTTTCCGTGATGGTCAATCTTTCCAGTGGCCAAGTTTTTGTTCTCTAAGATAGTTTAGACCTAAGTCTAAATTAACTTTTTAAAAGGTGATCCAATTAAGAACTGTAAACGACTTCTATATTTATCTTTCTTTTGGACAAATTTCATCAATAGAGTACCAAAAAAATTGGATGATAATTTCTTGCAGAAGTGGAGAAAGAGTAATTGGGCCTGAATTTTTTTTATTTTCCCCCTGCTGCTTAACAGAGTGACCCTTTTAGGCAGCGAAGGTTATAGGATCGGAGGGAAAAAAGGTGAAGTAGGTTTAATTATCTTCTTACTTCTTTCTCAGTGTTGAGCACATAGCTGGCATTCAATAATTACTTATTAACTGGATTACACCTTTTAGCCTAATTCCTGCTGTTGTTAAACAGCCATGAGAACTCCCTGGGGGAAGATGATACCACCCAGCGCCTGACTGTGAATGATGTTCTCCTTCTTAAGTCCAAATGCTAGTGTAGGGTTGTGGGGAAAAGGGGCCAAGTGTTGTAGTCTCTAAACTACATTTTTTCTCATCTGTTAAAAGGGCTTACACTTATACTTAAGTTGGCTAAGTGTTAGTCACTCAGTCATGTCCGATTCTTTGGGACCCCATGGACTATAGCCCTCCAGGCTCCTCTGTCCATGGGATTCTCCAGGCAAGAATACTGGAATGGGTTGCCATTCCCTTTTCCAAGGGATCTTTCCCTACCCAGGGATCAAACCCAGGCCTCCTACATTGCTTGTGGATTCTTTACCCATCTGTGCCACCAGGGAAGTTCATATCACCTATATCACAGGGTAGGTTTACTGATTAAAAACTGTATATAAAAATGCTTAATACTCTGCCCAGGATGTAGTAAAAGTCAGTATACAGCTATCACTTCATTATTGCACAACTTGGGAAAAGAAAAGGGTCTCTGTCTTTCCCTTTGTAGCCCTTGAGGTGGTGGGAGGCATGAGGAGGGGTGAGGTTGAGAAACCACTTTGGGGAGAGTGTCTGCATCATCGCCCTGGGGGTGGGGACCCACCTTGGACCAGCAGGGAAACCGTGTGGATGTGTGGCTGCTCTCGCATGACCCTAGAGGCCTCGCCATGCACCACCTTCCAACGAAGAGGGCTTTCCACAGTCAAGTCCTGTCATCCTGTTGATACAATGAAGAGTCAGTGGTGTCCTCGAAAGGCTACTGGGCATTCAGAACTCTTACAATTCAGTCCCCTCCTTTGGCATAGCCAAAAGAAATCTACTACATCCTCAAGTCCTTCAATTTTCTCAATTGGCTAAAAGTAAGATATTCTTTTCAAAGGGAATAATTGGATGGATTTTCTTTTTCTTTAAAGCACACTTTCAGGGAGAAAGGCAAAGGAAAGAGAACATGTTTACCCCTGTTGGGAGCCCATAGGACCTTTGTGCCACCACCTTGTAGGGCAGAAGTCATCTATCAACTCATGCCAATGTCATCCGGTGTGCAGGCCTGCTCTCTGGCTTATTTCAGAAGCTGGTCGGTGAGGCACAATTATCTGTGGCTTAAAGTTCGGGGATTATAAGTGGGACTCATAGAAGGGTCTTCGGTGTATCAGGAAATTTTATGTACCACCCCATCATCACGCTGTTTCAAATTGTGAGAAAACTTTAGCTCAGTGTTTGCTAACTGTATTTGGGAAAGAATGTCTATGTTCTCGTGGAGCTTGTGGAATGAAAACAGAGCTGCCTGAGATGACGAGGTTGACATCCGTCTGTTAGTGTGCGTCCCCATCGACATATGAATCTTATAGAGTCGTCTGCTAACATTCCAGCAAAATCATTACAGTTCTTTCTAGGTTGTCTTTTTCCTCTTATATTTCAAGATGGAAGTTTTCCATACTAATGCTGCAAAGTGGGTATTATGTTGAGTCATGCTAATCGGTTGCATGGATGCTGTCATATCACATCGTTCAGCAATGACACTGGAGACACAGTCTCAGGTCTTCTGCTGTCTTGCAAACGGCCCGGTGCTGCCAGCGCCTTACATCCGGTGACCCTCCTCTGCCGCGGGATGACGTCTGTCTGGAGAGGTTCGCTAGGAATCGTGGGAAGGGAGGCGGAGAGAGCTATGTCTGTGTTGCTGCGTGTCCTCTTAAAGAGGAAACTGTATAAAAGGGCTGAGGCATTTTGCGCACGAGCGTGTGTGAATTTATAGCGGCTTCATCGCCAAGTATTATTTTCATGGCAGCACTTCGGTAAATGGTGTGTCAGGCCCTCCTTGAGGAGCTTCTGGTTTTAGGATTTTACCACTAGCTCATAAACCAGGAAACACTCCTGTTAAAGCGAAGGCTTCCAGAAGCAGTTTTCAAAGATAAGTTTATTTGAAAACGGAGACTTGAGTTTGGCGGTTTTCAATGCTGCTTTTGCAAAAGGGCTGCGTTCCCACCATTCCCACCCCTGCCCTGAACAACTGTAGCCACTTTATAGGGAGCTAGGCAATTGTTGGGCAGAAGTGGTCTTCCCAGTAGTAAAGACACTGATGACGGCTGGTGTGCAGGAAGCGGGTGAGCAGCGAGGCGGGTAGTTACAGCCCTCCTGACGGTGAGCAAACTGGCTTCACGGTCAGCATCTCCGTGAAACGCGCAGTGTCCCAGCGTCCCTGGGTCCCCTTTGCACTTTGCCATCCCACCAACTCGGCAGGGCATTCTGCCCCTACTTGCTCTGCCTGTGTGCCCCCCACCTGGGATCTCTTTGGGGTTATTGGTTATCTCATGTAATAGAGTCATGCAAAAGAAGATTAATGATGGCTAAGAATGCACGACCACTTCGAGATTTCAGGAATCTTCTGACTACTTGCTGATATCCTTCACACTGTAACGAGCTCTCTCCCTTCTCCTGGATCATGTGGGTATCTGATAACTGAATCTTCCCTGTCTGCCAAAGGGAACTTGATCACCCCAATAACTATAGAACACACACTGTGCCCCATCTTATAGCAGGAATGGAGAATCCAGGCAGAAAGAACAACTCTTGTGTCCCAGGAGCTCACATCCACAAGGTTGCTACATCTTATTGTGATTATTGGTTAATGTGTGTGTATTGTGCTAAGTCTTAAGTTCGGTTGTATTTATCTCCATGTTGCAGGAGCCTCTGTCCAGAGTTTTTGGCATGTAGTTCAGTAGCTCAGTCAAGTCCAACTCTTTGCAACCCCATGGACTGCATCACACCAGGCCTCTTTGTCCATCGCCAATTCCCGAAGCTTGCTCAAACTCATGTCCATTGAGTCAGTGATGCCATCCAACCATCTCATCCTCTGTTGTCCCCTTCTCCTCCTGCCTTCAATCTTTCCCAGCATCAGGGTCTTTTCCAATGAATTAGGGAATCTTCTTGACCCAGGCATGTAGATACTTAATATGAATTAAAGAGAAATAATTAGTCATGGAAAGAAGCCTGTGATAAGTGCAAAACTTATGTGGTTGTGTTTCTTGCATCTGAAAAATATGCATTAGTATCTAAGAGGTAGGGCTTTATAATAATGGCTGAATAGATACCAAAATGGTGCTGGAATGCTGGAGAAGACTCTTGAGAGTCTGACTGTAAGGAGATAGAACCAGTCAATCCTAAAGGAAATTAACCCTGAATATTTATTGGAAGGACTGATGCTGAAGCTGAGGCTCCAATACGTTGGCCACCTAATGTGAAGATCCGACTTAGGAAAGATTGAAGGTGGGAGGAGAAGGAGCAACCGAGGATGAGATGGTTGGATGGCATCACCGACTCGGTGGGCATGAATGAACCTGGCAAGCTCCGGGAGATGATGTAGATAATGGAGGAGCCTGGCATGCTGCAGTCCTTGGGTCACAGAGTCAGACACAACGTAGCAGCTGAACAACAAAGTTACCGAAGGGCAAATCCCTTTGATTTCATGGGAAACTCAGGTTCCTGGTAATAATCACTAAGAAGGAGCTCTCCTGTTTTCCATTTTAAGATTTAAAAGTCACTGTCACACAAAATCTGTTCCAGTAATGCTTTGGTCTTCCTGTGTGTTGTGAAGTGTCCCTTCAACACCTGAATTTCAGTCCATCGCATCTCACCTAAAGCAACTGGAGACAATGGTCTGCTCCTCACTCTCTCCTGGGCTGTCTTTGTGGTCACCCTATTAGTTTAGCAGGAGAGGTTGTACATGAAGCCACAGGGACCTTGGGGGCCTGGGAGCGGAGGCTGCCCAGACCACGAACCCACGACCTCCGGCATAGCAGAAGCTGCCGTAAACCCGGGGATCTCCACCTTCCGCCTGTGGACGGGAGGACAGCACCGGACCATTCCTGTGACCCCTGTTGGCTCAAAAAGTGAACAGACTTTAATCAAAGAGTGCATTGGCCATATAGTAGCAGTGGCTTTGCCTGCCAAAAAAGAAAATAATAGTAACTGCCATGTCATTGCTGGTGATCCATGAGGTAAAAACGGGATGAACAGTGAGGGGTCTTCTCCACTCCCCTCCACCCCGCTTCCCCCATGTGTTCACCCCTCCAGTGTTTGGACTGGAGCTAGAATAATCGCCATGTGATATACCAACTAGAAATTAAACACACAGCTTTTCTTTGACATTCGTGATTTGTTTTCCTAAGGAGCGCATATACGTGTGGTTTGTAGGGCTCACAGAGGGGGAGATGAAGGGGAAGGTCTGATATTTACGTCACAAATGGTGTTATTCAGAGACCAGGAAAGAAATCCGATGTTTGCTGCCGCTAAAATGACAGTATTTATTATGTACTCACAAAAGGGTGAAAAAAGCGACTGTTGATTATTTTGACATTAAATTGCTTGCAATACATGAGGGATTAATTATGACATGGCATGCTTCATCCAGCCACCTGAATAAGCTGGGGTTTTCAAGCAGGGTCCGTATTCACATCATTTGTCACGCAGGGAGAATACGGATGTCTGTGTGCTCCATTCTGGACCCGGTTTGCTCAGGAGCCCAGTGGCCTGGCTGAATGCGGAAATTTCTCAGTCAGATCGAACAAAAGTCTGTCGCTGGTCTTTCTGGAGAATCCTTTCGTATGGAGCCAGCATTTCCAAACTCTAGGCAGGCTTTTCCTGACTTGACCTTGACTGACGGTCCGGAGGAGAGAAGGCTCACTTCATCATTTGGGAGGAAGGTGATGAGGGCTCCTGGTCAAGGGGCCAGCCTCCCCGGACACACGTTAGGACACAGAACACAACACACCCTTGGTCCCTGATTGATGAGCCTGGGGGGTAGAGGAGCTGACGCCTGGCGCGAGCACCCCCAGGAGAGGAGCTGGGAGAGAGAGGGCCCTGGGTCAGAGCAGGGGGCCGCTGAACACAGCACCCAGGCTGCCCGTGTGCCGCTGGTGACCAGAACCACTCGAGATTTAACAGGCATGGCGACGTCCTAGCCCCTGGGCACTGAATGCAGCTCTTAGCCCCAGTTCCGGATATCACACAGTTCCACGCACGAACATAGGGCAACCGCAAAGACTTGGCACATCCTTTTGAGCGTAAAGAGCCAGAACCCCCAAACCATCGCAGAAAGAGGAGAGACCCGCCACATGCTACAGTGCAAACACGCTGATGTTCTCTTTTCCTGTCGGCTCCTCCTGCAGGAATGAAGACACTCCCCAAAGCTAAGGGCCCGGGGACCACAGCCGCACACGTAGTGGAAAGAGGAGAAAAGGGACGCGTGGTCTCCAGACTCACCCTGCTGGGATGGAGACCCGGTGATTTCTGACCACAGGCTCCGGGGTCACTCTAGGTCAAGACCTGCTGGCCATCCCCTTAGTCAACAGAAAGAGTCTCGTTATCAAAAACAAAACCCCAAACTGTCTAATGCCTGAACTGCTGACTGTGGAGGATCCACGCGATGAGGGGCTCAGCTTGTAGCTGTGGTTTGAAATATGTCTTTACAGCTTTTTGAGCACTTTATGCTTAAAAAATGCTTTCCCATCTTTTCGAGTAGTTTTTCTCTGTGACATTTCAGCAAGGTCACCTGGGATTGCCTCTGAGGGATAGATGACCACACCCGGGGGAAGGTCACAGGATGGGCAGGCGGGGAGCTGGGGGGACGGCTGTACGGTGCTGGTGACCCCCAAAGTGTGGGGCCCGGTGAGCCCGCGGCTCTTCTGGAGAGGGCTCAGGGCGGGGGCTGGGAGAGGCTCTCCGTTGTCGACTCCGCGTTCCTTTCCGGAACAGAGTGGGAAGCATCCGCATGAGTCAGGTTATTGTGTCTTCTGGTCTCAGAAGCCATGGGGTGAGGGAAGGGAGCTGGAAAGACACACAGGGACAGCTCAGATCGGGGCTTATAGCCGCAGGATCTGAGGAGTCACAGGATTCTGCCGAAGGCAAAGTCTTTTGTAACAAAGGGCCGGAGCCTCAAAGTAGCACCCGGGGCGTCCCTCGGTCTGTTCTTCTCACCCGTGGGAACTTCACGTTTCATGGAAAACGCACCGACTGTGAATGTGTGATGTCATTTATTTAGCAAGAAAGATGATCTTTTGTGGCTGAACTCTCACTGCTTGGAGAGAAATACTAGACTATCTTACCCTGGGATCCAAAATAACAGTGGTCCTCGAAGGAATTTCCCTCCCCTGATTCTGTTCATTGGTGCTATTTCTACATCTCACATAAAAGAAAAATCCAATAGCGTTGAAGTTAAATAATACATTTTTTCCCTCCCAGAACCAATAAATCTGTTTAAAGATGCATTGCTACTTTTCTTGAAGGATAATTTAGCCTATGTATCAAAAAAGGAAAATCAATAGTTTTTTCTGTTACAAATAATTGCCTGCTTGACTCTTTTCCACTTTTTCTTTTTTATTTATTTTGGCTTCAAAATATTTTTACTGAGAATGTCTCCTGCTTTAAGTCTAGACCAGCATGGTTTTCTATGAGACTGTCTTCAGTGGATCAGACCTTGCCCCCATCTGGATTCGCTGAAGTTCCCGCAGGTCATATCAGGGGAAAGGCCAGCAGTCCCGGTGCTCAGGGGAGGGGCTGTGAGTTTAATGGTACATGAGCAGAGTCTGCTCTGGGGGGAGACCCACATAGCCCCATGGGCACACAGAACAAGGACTCCACCCACCTGGCTGATTACCTGTGTCCCCACGAGCCTGAGTAAGAGTTATCCTCTGTACTCAGGTTTGAAACTGTTAATTAGAAAATTGCTGCTTGTGTAAACTTTGGCCTGGCCGACACAATCCAGGGTCCCTCTTTAAGTAATTAGACCTGACCAGATGTTATCTGAGGGCATCTTGTTTGAAATAACAGCACCTGAAAGGATTTCTGGTTTGCCATACCCACCAAGGTTCTTTATTTTCGGAGGAAAGGGGTAAGCTGAGGAGAGCCAACAGCACACAGGTCAAATGATAGAGAGGTTTATTCACTGTTCAGCCACAGCAACAATGCCTAAGTATCCCTCCAGCCAGGCACTGGAGGGAGGAGAGAAACACAGACACAGCTGCGATGCTCAGGTGAGGGTGCGCGTCCAGAGGAGTCTGCGGCCAGGTCTACTGGGGGCGGACGAAAGAGGAGGTGACCGCTGAGCTGAACCTCACAAGGCAAAGGTATTCCAAACTAACTAGAAAAGAATTAATATTAACAATCCAAAAGTTTTCCTTTCAGTGAGCAAATGAACTAGAAGAGTTTACAAGAAAAGTGAGATGAGAAAGGGCAGGCTCTTCATAAAGGGCGATACACTCAGGGCAAATGCAAAGACAGTAACACAATTGGCCTCAAATTAAAATGCAAACGTTTCGCTTTGGGTTTGGCTATGATTTAGCAAGAATAGGGGAACTCTGATCCTCCCCCACTCTCTGTAGAAGGTGTTGATTCAACCATCTTTTGAAAATAATTCAGCAATATGCTTCAAGAGCCTCTAAATATATGTGCGTGTCACTTGATGTTCTGCTTTGAATCGATGTTGATCCTTTATAAGTAAAGAACACAATTGAGAGCTGGTAGCCCAAGAAGCTCTCGTTGCATAGGATGAGAAAATCTAACCAAACCCCTGCTCTGAACACCAGTGAGGATATGGTACGAACCTTTTGGTGGGTCCAGAAAGTGGGATAAGATTCCACTTAAAAATCTTTTTAATGGGGGAAGAGGATCCCAATTTAACAATAAAGAAAAACAACAGAATAGAAAAGTGTGATCCTAGTTTTATTTTTTTAAGTGCATATAGGATGCTGGGAAAGACTGAGGGCAAGAGAAGAAGTGGGGGACAGAGGATGAGATGTCTGGATGGCATCACTGACTCAGTGGACATGAGTTTGAACAAACTCTGGGAAAGACTGAAGGATAGGGAAGGCTGGCGAGCAGCAGTCCATGGGGTTGAAAAGAGTTGGACAGGACTTAGGGACTGAACAACAGCAATGAACAAAATGCACATATGAATTACAATCATGTATTATTTTCAAGATGCATGGTTACATGTGATTCCTATTTCCCTCTGTATGCTTGGCTAGATCTTCCAAAAGTCCTATGACAAATGCGTATTATTTTGTATTTAGAAAAAGGAAAACAATAAATGGAAAACAATTCTTTAATATTTTCTAAAAGAAATAACAATGAAGATAGCTGATGGAGGAGTGCTTTCCAAGTCGCTTGGCTTTGTGAAGATGGATCCAAACCAAGACCACAGGGCAGAGGGAGGGTTTCACAGAATGGCTGGGAGTCCCAGGCTCAGGAGCCTCAGGTGAACAGGCTGTGTGCACGCATGCTAGGTCTCTTCAGTGTGTCCAGCTCTGCAACCCTTCAGACTGTAGCCCACCAGGCTCCTCTGTCCATGGGACCCTCCAGGCAAGAATAGTGGAGTGGGCTGCCATTTCTTCCTCCAGGGATCTTCCCAATCCAGGGATTGAACTCGCATCTCTTATGTCTGGACTGGGAACAACAGACTGGTTCCAAAGAGGAAAAGGAGTATGTCATGGCTGTATACTGCAACCCTGCTTATTTAACTTATACGCAGAGTACAACGTGAGAAATGCTGGGCTGGAAGAAGCACAAGCTGGAATTAAGATTGCCGGGAGAAATATCAATAACCTCAGATATGCAGATGACACCACCTTCATGGCAGAAAGTGAAGAATAACTAAAGAGCCTCTTGATGAAAGTGAAAGAGCAGAGTAAAAATGTTGGCTTAAAGCTCAACATTCAGAAAACTAATGTTTGGGACCAGGCATCTGGTCCCATCACTTCATGGCAAATAGATGGGGAAACAGTGGAAATAGTGACAGACTTTACTTTGGGGGGCTCCAAAATCAATGCAGATGGTGACTGCAGCCATGAAATTAAAAGATGCTTACTCCTTGGAAGCAAAGTTATGACCAACCTAGACAGCATATTGAAAAGCAGAGACATTACTTTGCCAACAAAGGTCAAGGCTATGGTTTTTCCAGTAGTCATGTATGGATGTGAGAGTTGGACTATAAAGAAAGCTGAGCGCTGAAGAATTGATGCTTTTGAACTGTGGTGTTGGAGAAGACTCTTGAGAGTCCCTTGGACTGCAAGGAGATCCAACCAGTCCATTCTAAGGGAGATCAGTCCTGGGTGTTCATTGGAAGGACTGATGTTGAAGCTGAAGCTCCAATACTTTGGCCACCTGATAACAAAGAGCTGACTCATTGGAAAAGATCATGATGCTGGGAAAGATTGAAGGCAGGAGGAGAAGGGGACGACAGAGAATGAGATGGTTGGATGGCATGAGTTTGGGTGGACTCCAGGAGTTGGTGATAAACAGGGAGGCCTGGCGTGCTGCAGTTCATGGGGTCGAAAAGAGTTGGACATGACTGAGCGACTGAACTGAACTGAACCCCTATGTCTCCTGTGTTGGCAATTGGATTCTTTACCACTAGTGCCACCTGGGAAGCCCCACTTAGAGAGGGAAAAAAAAAATTAAGAATCTCAGAACTAATTCACGGGGTAACATCTAAGATGGATAGCAAGGATTTAGAATCTGGAGCACAGTGAAAGTTTAGCCTAAACAGGGGAAAAGGCCGTTCTTCCTCTGAGAGAACAAAGGAAACAGACGTTTGCTGTCTGTTGAGAGAACTCAGGGCTGATTTGCTTAGTTGTTTGTGGAGAAGTGTCCCACTGTATATGCATGCCACATCTTTACTCCATCCTCTGTCGAGGGCCCTTAGGTTGCTCCCAGGCCTTGTCTCTTGTGCTGATGGTTCTTTTCTGCTGGAAGAATGCAGGCGCGGCAGGGAGCTGTAAGCGGACATGGTCTGCCCGCAGACCTTCCTGCCCTGGTTAAGAGTGAGCCACACACTCACACGGCCCTCGATGCCCTCCTTCCTCAGAGTTCCCTGGTGGTGCTGGGGGCTCAGGTCTGGTTTGGGCAGCCCCCGGGCAAGGACGGTGCACCAGGTGTCATGACTGCAGAGAAGGAAACTCCCGCAAGGCTGTGCCAACACGTTCAGGATGAAACTGGGGAGATGGGCTGCATGTGTCCCTCCCATCACAACCCAATCCACCCTGTCCTCTCTTCCAGGACCACAGTGACCTGGTCACAAGGTGAGTGACTTGAGGGATGTTCATTCCGAGTTGCGCTGAGCCACAAGGCAAATCCCGGACTACGCTTGGAAACATGGCCACAGTCTCATTCTCCCTGAGTGTTCACTTTAGAAAAGTGATGATTCATGCCAAAATTCAGCATGTGGGAATGTACTCAGACTTTTTAGAGTTTTCATTGAAAAGCGATTGATTTGTTTGGTAGCACAAGCCCCATTCAGAGATCAGGTTTAGATATCCCAGCAGGCAAGTGGGTACTTCTGAACTTTCCTTGTTTGGGGGGTAAATTGAATACCCAATTCAGTGCAGTGGGACACTCCATGTAAGGGTCAGTGCATGGAGATGTGTCCTTGCTCTAGTCTTGGAACCAGGGTGCTAATCCCCAGAATTATCGCTCAAGTAAGTCGCAAACACTAAAAGGACACAGACACTCAGTCTTGGGGTCTGCACAAAAGCCTCCTCAAAATGGAATGCACTTTATTCTGGCCAAAACACCTAATACTTTCTATTTACCTCATGGGCATATCTGTTTTACAAGAGAAATGAATATTGTCTTACAATCTGCCACAATGCCTAATATCTATGACATTTCAGAATGAAATCAATTAGTGCGTACATCTCTGCATTGCCAATTTTCTTCTCTCTCTGGAAATGTTTTTTAATTGAAAGCATTTTAAGGGTTGAGAGAAAATGCACCATTTATTTCTGTTAGATACTCTAAGTGTATATGGTTACTTGGGAATAAAATAGTTCCTCCTTCAAAGGAAAAAAATTTCCTTTAGGTTTATGTGATGATTGTATTTGCAGAACGATGAACTGGAGTTGCAGTGGCTAAAATCTCCAGAATGAACGATAGCACCCTCTATGAAAGAAGATGCCAAATCAAATTCTCCAGCGACAGGAATTTCCTTTACAATTTTGAGAACAAAAGCATTCATGTAGAAGAGAATCTACATCGAAGCGCTTTTCTGTTCATACTTCTATAGCTGTATGGTGCTTGAAATCTTGAAAAAAATACTAATAAAATAAATGTCATCCTTAGCCATTAACTTCCTCTGTGAGAACAACCTTTCTGTTAAAGATATAACCCGTGTTTTCTTTGACAAGGTTGGGCTGTTAATACAAAATTGCTTAGTTTAAGGTGAGGAGATTCAGATCTGGCCATAATTCCAGAATCAGCTACATTTTCTTTTAACCCAGTTGAAACAGTGTGGAGTTTTTTGAAAATTGCTAATTGTCCAAAACTATAGACGTTACTGAGTTTTTTGGAAAATAATATTTGGGATGCACAAAGCACCGTCTCTAAGCTGCTGCTGCTGCTGAGTCGCTTCAGTCGTGTCTGACTCTGTGCGGCCCCATAGACAGCAGCCCACCAGGCTCCCCCGTCCCTGGGATTCTCCAGGCAAGAGTACTGGAGTGGGTTGCCATGTTTCTAAGCTAGACACCTCCAATTCAGTTTTAGGTGACAAATGAACTTACATTTTACCTGCTTACTAGGTTTTGGTGGGCTTCTTTGGTGGCTCAGTGGTAAAGAATCCACCTGCCAGTGCAGGAGACTCAGGTTCAATCTCTGGTTCAGAAAGACCCCTTGGAGAAGGAAATGGCATCCCACTCCAGTGTTCTTGCCTGGAAAATCCCATGGACAGAGGAGTCCAGTGGCTGGGGTAGGACTTAGCAACTAAACAACAACAGATGGTTTTGGCAGTTACTCCTGAAAGTACTGCAAATTCTTTGCTCTCCCAGAGTTGATAAACAATCAATCCACATCACACAGGGGTAGCGGAACCTATGTTGATTCGTAATAACTGCTCGGTTTGCTACCAGGGGAGGTGGCTGTGTTTGGAGTCTGAGACACCTGCAACCCATCTCTGGAGCTGGAAGCTCAGAAGGTCAAGAGAAGGCAAATTCCCCCTTTCTCCTCATCCCTGTCTGTATCTTTTGGCTGCATTTTTCACTGATTCTGAACAACAAAATACTTTCACTGTACAGCAGCAGAAACTAACTCAACATTAAACAGCAACTATGCGTGTGTGCTAAGTTGCTTCAGTCCTTGCGACCCTTTTGCGATCCAGCGGACTGTAGCCCACCAGGCTCCTCTGTCCATGGGATTCTCCAGGCAAGAACACTGGAGTGAGTTACCATTCTCTTCTCCAGGAATCTTCCCAGCCCAGAGATCAAACCTGAGTCTCCTGCATTGGCAGGCAGGTTCTTTATCACTAGTATAGTCCAACAAAAAATAAAATTATCCTTTTGAAGATTCTCAGAGTCCCAAGAAAATGTCATTTTAATATTTTCTTTAGACACCAGAAATTCATTACTTTAGAAAGCAAGATGACGTCACAACATCATGCTGGGAAAAATTCATTGAACAGTTTGGATATTTTCATAGGTTTCATCAAAATTTTAACAAGTTTCACAAAGCATTTATTGATGGAAAAATATTACAGTGGTTGGACTGGGTGATGAATCCTTGGGGGTATAGTATATAGAGTATAGTATAAAATTATACTATTCTCTCTACTTTCTTGGGTGAATTTTGAAATTCCTATAATAAAGCATATGTTTTTAAAAAATACATTCAGAGGGATCATTTAAGGATTTCTGTCTAAATATAATCATCAAAATCCTAGAATATCTCTGAGATTTATAGAATGGGAGATGTTCCCATGGACGGGACTGTGTAGGAACTCCAGTTTCCTAGATTGGTCTGCTAATGTTTATTAGCAATTTTGGCATATTTCTTTATTTTTCTGACTTTAAATTTAGCCAGCTAGAAAGGGGAAGCTATAAAATCTACTTTTCAGACATCTTTTCAGAGTAAATAAAACAGTATGGAATGGACCAAATACAGCAGGATTATTTCTGAAACTTTGAAAACTAATTCAAACGTGCAGTGGTAAGAAAAAGAACAGATATTCTTATTATTGGAAGTCCTCCATAAATCAAACATTAACACCACAGTAGAAATGGCTTTCTGTAAACAGATTAAAAAAAATAAACTTGAGAAGCTTCAAAGAAGATCAAAAATACAATAAAGGATGAATTTTAAAAGAACAGAGAGAGGAAGTGCTCTGATAGGGCTGGAAATATTAGCAATTCAGGAAATAAAGTTGCATCCTCTCCTCCCCACAAACCACACTTTAAAATTTTTCTGATAAACTAAGGATTAAAGTAAAAAGGGAAACCATAAAAATATAAAACTATATATATTAATTCTAACTGTTTGCAAGCTAGGGAAGGACTTGCTGTCACACAATTAAAGGCTACAGTCAAAGAAGATGACTGATAAATTTGACTCTATAAAGGTCAATTTTTTTTTTTTGGTTGCACCAAGTGGCTTGTGGAATTTTAGTTCCCCGATCAGGGATCAAACCTGGGCCTTGGCAGTGAAAGCACTGAGTCTGAACTACTGGGCCAACAGGGAATTCCCATGGTTAAATATTTTTTACATTGAAATCATAACCCAAACTAGAGGCAAATGACAAATGAAGAAAAAACTTGCAAGGAACCTAAATTTACTATTTAACATTCTTACTCTAAAGATAGTAATTCAAAAGAGACATAAACAGATATTTTACAGAGGACGAAAATGGACATTTACCAAAATGCAAAAAAGCCCCATCTTTTTAGTATACAAAAATGAAAATTAAAACAGCATTCTGTTTGAATCCATCATGTTGTTAAAAGTAAACCTCGGCAAGTCCTCAGCGCCCTGGGGGTGGAGGAGGGACACCGCCCACTCTGCTGTGAAGGGCAGCTGCTGCTCCTCTCCTGGGGCTAGGGTCCGCTCGGGTCAGAACCCTGGGTCAGAACCCTGATGGGCCCGACAGGCACCCTTCTCAGCTACCACCTCCCTTCGGTCTCCTGGCCACCCCTCAGGAGAAACCCTCCCCTCCATCTGCTGCCACACCACCTCCAGCCCGGTGCAAAGCACCTCCCTCAGCAACTATTCCTTCAAGACCCCAGAAAACCTGCACAAAACCAAGTTAAGAGCCACAGTCGCAGTTACCATGGCGACTGCAAAGCCTGCCCGTCTGTGTGCTCCAGGCGCGTCCGGAGCTAGTGCGCCTCTCTTGGGCCTCACCTGTGGACACAGTGTCCACGCCAGGCTCACCATCTCCATGGGCTTCCAGCTCTGACCCCGAGGGGCACCGTGCATCTGTCTCTGGAGACGGGGCTGTGTCTGGTGTCTCCTGGAGGCCCTCCTGGAAAGAGCTTTCTCTTCTGACTGCAGTCCTTCTCCTCTTGGGGTAAGGGTGGATTTCAGGGGGCCAGGCAGAAAACCTGTCCTCCCCAGCTGCAGGGACTCATTCCCAGAAATGTAAAAGGGGAAACCCCTGCCTCCCTCACCCTCCACCCTGATCTCTTCCAGCAAATGGCTCCGGGGCCTTTGTCCACCTGGTCAGCTGGTTCATCTACCTGGTGGGAGGGCCCGCTCATCTGAATCTGGGGCTCAGTCCAGGCTCAGGCTGTGACCTCTGCCGCACAGGCCACTGCGTGTTGGTTACAACGTCGGAAACAGCAGATGCACCAAACGCCTGCCGCTGTGATGCGCACGTACCCATGTCTCTAATCCAGCGTTTCCTTCTCTCTCCATCCTCCTGTGTCTCCTGCTCTGGCTGTAGCTCCAGGGCTGAGCCGAGGACCTAGAACACTTAAATAATGAGCACTTACTAACCATTTGTTGACTGAACTGATACATCCATGAGACGGAGTGTTGCACAGCATTTGTTGTTATTGTGCAGTTGCTCAGTCATGTCCGACTCTTTGTGACCCCGTGGACTGCCGCATGCCAGGCTTCCCTGTCCTTCACCATCTCCCGGAGCTTGCTCAAACTCATGTCCATGGAGTCGCTGATGCCATCCAACCATCTCATCCTCTGTCACCGCTTCTCCTCCCACTTTCAATCTTTCCCAGCATCAGGGTCTTTTCCAAGGAAGAGTCAGTTCTTTGCATCAGATGGCCAAATTATCGAAGCTTCAGCTTCAACATCAGTCCTTTCAGTGAATATTCAGGACTCATTTCCTTTAGGATGGACTGGTTGGATCTCCTTGCAGTCCAAGGGACTCTCAAGAGTCTTCTCCAACACCACAGTTCAAAAGCATCAATTCTTCGGCGCTCAGGTTTCTTTATAGTCCAACTGTCATATCCATACTTGACCACTGGAAAAACCATAGCCTTGACTAGATGGACTTTTGTTGGCAAAGTAATGTCTCTGCTTTTTAATAAGCTGTCTAGGTTGGTCATAACTTTTCTTCCAAGGAGCAAGCGTCTTTTAATTTCATGTCTGCAGTCACCATCTGCAGTGATTTTGGAGGCCCCCAAAATAAAGTCTGTCACCGTCTTGGGAGTTTGCCTGAGTTCATGTCCATTGAATCAGTGATGCTATCCAATCAGTCCTAGGAAGAAGGACGAGAAGAAAACACATCTAAATGGTAAAAGTAATTATATACAGTTCAATGATATTACAGGTTTTTAAGTTGTAGTCTTTGAAATTTTTTGAATTTCTTATTTGACAAGATGTATTACACTGATGGGCTTCCCTGATAGCTCAGCTGGTAAAGAATCTGTCTGCAATGCGGAAGACCTGGGTTTGATCCCTTGGTTGGGAAGATCCCCTGGAGAAGGGAAAGGCTACCCACGCCAGTATTCTTGGGCTTTCGTTGTGGCTCAGCTGGTAAAGAATCCGCCTGCAATGCAGGAGATCTGGGTTCGATCCCTGGGTTGGGAAGATCCCTTGGAGAAGGGGAAGGCTACCCACTCCAGTATTCTGACCTAGAGAATTCCATGGACTGTATAGTCCTTGGGTTCGCGAAGAGTCGGACACGACTGAGTGACTTTCACTTTTCACTTTCATTACATGGATAGAGAATTACATATGTGTCTACATAAAGCATGTCTAATTTGTCAATAGAGCTTAAGACATGTAGATATGGTCATGAGTAAGTGACAGTCTAAGATCAGGATATTCCTCAAGAGTTTTCTTTATTCTACAGCGAGCTGTCCTATTCTCATGGAACCATTCAGCTTCGGTGCCTCTAAACTCTTCGTTAAACCTGACCACCGTGGGCTCCTTGCAGTATCTTCCATCTGCCTTAATGCACCTGATCTGTAATCTTACATTCCTTATACGTCAACACTGTTAAATGATATTGTAACGTAAAAGTTATTGTGTATCTGCCTCAGTTCAATTCATATTGTTCTCGAGAGGCCTGGAAGCTGGCATGAAGAAGCCCATTCCTGTCTTCCAGAGTTTACAATAAGGGAAAAAGCACACACACATTAGAAAGAGATTTGTATATCAAAAGAGGCATAATTTAGGATATATTACTTCATTTCAATGGCCTCTTTTTTTTTCATGTCTGTTACTTTATTTGGGGGGTTTTCCATAAAGTTATCCACATAACATATGTATCATTGTGACTGCATTTTCATCACAAATTGTTATATAATAATTTTGCATAGAATGCTCTGCACATGCTTTGTCATTCTAAGGCCTTGATTTTCCCTGATTTCTTGGATGGTTTTTCTTTATTCCCTTTGTAGTAAATCGCATGACACTGACATCTGAATCTTCCCTTCTTCATCATTCTTCTTATTGCATTATTTTTTATTTCTTACTTTTTAAACAGGAATTTGTTCATCTTCCAAATGCCTCTGCCAATTTTCTGGCTTTTGAAAAAGTTAATTTCCGCTGTTAGCATCGTGTAAACAGAAAGGGTGCTCTCTGCCACCTTGCACATCTCAACTCTCCCTTCTGATGCATAAATCCTGTCAAAGCCATTGGCTGCGTCTCTCACTGGAGTTCACTCTCCATCGCCGTATGCAGTTGCTTCTTTCCATCTGCAGCCCCAGTCACGGAAAGGAAAATGTTATGAGCTAAGAGCCCAAGGGCTGGTCAAGTCCTCTGCTGCTAACTGGCGTCATAACCGTGACCAGAGCTAGGCGGGAATAAGAAAGCTCAGGCTGCAAACCTTTCCTGTGATAGAGGAAAGGCCTGATGCCTATGGAGAGACTGTAACACGTGCCCCGTCTGCTGGAGTCCCCTTTATCGCTAGTTGCCTGTGGACCCACCGTGTTCTCTTTTCACCTACTCACTTGCTCAGCCCCGCTGCAAGCATCTCCTGGACCAGGGGTCACGGAGGCACAGACACAGCGGAGAAGGCAGGCTGCGTGCACGTAGGCAAGCATACCCCACGCTGGCAACTGCTCCAAAGGAGCTGTCCTCACCAGGCACAGGATGGAAGACCTCGGTCTGTGGGCGGTTGCGGAGGTAGTTTTAGAAAGGAGGTAATGGCTGAGCTTTAGCCACCTGATGGGAAGAGCTGACTCATTGGAAATGACCCTGATGCTGGGAAAGACTGAGGGCAGGAGGAGAAGGGGACGAAAGAGGATGAGATGGTTGGATGGCATCACCAACTCGATGGACATGTGTTTGAGCAAACTCCGGGAGATAGTGAAGGACAGGGAAGCCTGGTGTGCTGCAGTCCATGGGGCCGCCAAGGGTTGGACATGACTGAGTGACTGAACAGCAACCATGACAACAATGGCTGAGCTGGACGGGGCCTTAGAGGGGTGGGTAGGGGTTCACTATCAGAGAGGAGAAGTGAGTCCTGGTGAAGGAGGTGTGTGCACCAGTCCCAGGTGAGGCAAGTAGCCACCAGCAGAACCCAAAGGGAAGGTGCCAGCTCAGGAGCCCACCCACTGCCAGGAGCACCAGACACCTCCCTAGTCCATGTGCCCTGAGGACAAACGGGGCTAACTGGGTCTCAGACTCTCCGGATCCAGACTCAGTGGGGCGCCCTGGCTCTCGCCCCTTCTACCTGAAACGTCACTCCCTCACTTCTTGAATTCCCATTCCTTCTTCAAAACGCAGCCAGACATCAGCTGTGTGCTGGCCCACCGCCCCAGCTGCTGGGCGGCCTCCCCTCTTCCGATTCTCCCATTTCTACCTGTTGATCCTCCTCTGTGTCCCCCAGAAAGGGAGCTGAGGGGGGTCCTTATCTCGCCAGGCCCCGGAGAAGGGCCAGTAAGCGCTGCAGAGTCACTCACAGCCGTGACGGCCTGTGTGGAGGGCAGTGGGCATTCGGGGAAAGGGCCGCCACCTGCTTGGGGAGAGTCTGCCGGGCTCGCCCCACTTGTCTGCCTGCCCCTCAGACACCCCGACAGTGCGCCCCTCCCTCTGATGCGAAAGCCTCCGTTTCCGTGGACACGGCCCCTCCCTCTCCCGGCCCCGCCTGCTGCTTCAGTTTCTGGCGGATGCTGGAGAGCACTGCCGGATGCTGGGTGGCTTGGACAACACAACCGTGGGTCCTTACCTTCCTGGAGGCCAGAGGCTGAGCTCGAGGCGCGGGCTGGTAGTCTCTTCGAGGCCCCTCTCCCGGGGCTGGAGACGGCCGTCTTCTCCCGAGTCCGCACATGGTCGTGTCTGTTTGTCTAGATCCTGACCTCCTCTTCCTATAAGGACGCACTCAGACCGGATCAGGGCCCACGCGGGCGACCTCGTTTACCTGAGTAACCCTTGCAAGGTCGTTTTCCCAAATGCACGTTCTGAGGTCCCGAGGGTTGAGGCTTCTACACGTGGACTCGGGGCGCATAGTTCAGCCCGGCTCACCTGCCCTTAGCTGGGCTCCCTGTGCTTTGCAGGTGTCGGTGGTCCTTGTTTCATCCTTGGAGGACTTCAGAGAAAATCACTTCTTTCAGTCCTGAGCCTCCTTGAACCTTCCCTGCTGTTTTCTGACGACGCCCCTGTCTGGCCGCAGCCGCGCTGCTTTTGTTTAAGTCTCCTTTTTTAGTCTGCAGTCTCTATTTTCTCCTCACATCCCAGAATCCCCATTTCCTCTCCTTTTATGGCCCCAGGTGACTTCCTTTCATTTATTTATCTTGGCAGGTGTTACCAGCGTATTTCTTTTATTTCCCCTTTGCCTCTGGTACTTAACACCGGACCATCTGTGCCAATCTTACTTATTATTTATTCACCAACACGCCCCAGCCCCACTATGTGTTAGGCGGCACCAACGGGGCCCTGGCTGGTAAAGGAGAAGGAGCCCTTGCCGCCCTCTCCAGGGGCTGAAATTCCGCGGAGGAGCTCAGACCCGGCGCTGGGCCCAGGCTAGGCTGTGCGCTGGTCTCAGCTTCTGGTCCTCGGACCCTGTGCGTCAGCCTCACCTGGAGGCTCAGGAAGCCTCTCCTGATGCATCATCCCTGCGAGGGGCTCAGCAAGGTGCCGGCACTCCTTACACACCTGCACAGCGATCGCTAAACACGGCTTTGCTGCTTCAACGGACGAGGGGCTGACGCAGCTCCGTGGTTAGGAGGTGGGTGGTGTGAGGTCAGAGAAGGTGAGACGAGGAGGCCTCCTGGAAGTGTAACCCTGCAGGATGGCTCACCTGGGGGTTCTGGGAAGAGAGATTCAGCAAGAGCAGGCTCTCAGGCCAGTGCCGAGTTCAGAGCTGGAGGAGGTGTGGGGAGGAGGCAGCCCAGCAATGATGGGGCATGGGGCGGGGCAGGGCTGGGGGAATGCTGCAGGGAGACCTGGGCCACCGATGGGTTCCCACTCGAGGGGCGGCTGGAGGGCGCAGGGCACCTTGTGGGCATGCGTTCCTGCGCCTGGACTCAGACCATGGCTTTCCTACCCCTACCCCAGCTGTGACAGAATTGCCTGTGATGCTTTTCAGAAAGTAGGACACACAGCAAGTTCTGCCTCAGTGGGCGTCTGTCTGTCAGCACCCTTCAGAGACGATGCCTGCAGAGAGCGGCAGCAGAGGACCACATACGGCTCAGACCCACAGGGCACTCCCTTGTCTCTGCCCCTTTTAGCCCGACTGAAACAAGAGGCCTGCCCTCGGGAGGGATCTGTGTGCGGTCCTCCGTCCTACAGGAAGATCCTTGGGAGGGATCTGTCTGTGGTCCTCCGTCCTACAGGAAAGTCCTCAGGAAGGATCTGTCTGTGGTCCTCCGTCCTACAGGAAGATCCTCAGAAGGGATCTGTCTGTGGTCCTTCGTCCTACAGGAAGGGCGGCCCTCGGGAGGGATCTGTGTGCAGTCCTCAGTCCTACAGGAAAGTCCTCGGGAGGGATCTGTGTGCGGTCCTCTGTCCTACAGGAAAGTCCTCGGGAGGGATCCGTGTGCTGTCCTCTGTCCTACAGGAAGGGTGGCCCTCAGGAGGGATCTGTCTGTGGTCCTCTGTCCTATAGGAAAGTCCTTGGGAGGGATCTGTGTGTGGATCTCCGTCCTACAGGAAGATCCTCATGAGGGATCTGTCTGCGGTCCTCCGTCCTATAGGAAGGGTGGTCTTTTCTTTCCTGCTTGCTCCATCCTTTCCTGCGGCAGCCACACCACAAGGAAGTAGTGAGAGACAGTGAAAAGCACATGATGCTTGAGTCCGAGAGACCAGGTGCAGACCCCTGCTCCCCTGCCAAGGCGAGACGCTCTTCACCTTCTGGAGCCTCTGGCGCAATAATAGGAATCCTCCTCGTAGAGCGTGACCACTTCTCCCCCATTCTTCTCCCCTCCCCCCGGTACTCTTCATCCTGTCCACCTCCTTCCACGTGCCCAGAAAAGCGGCTCGTGAGGCTCCCCCTTCCCTGGCCATCCTGTCTTCACGCCCGCCTTCCCGTGGCCAGTTGCTGTTCCTGCTGACACCAGCTTGCTTCACCCCTGTGACATGAAGGAAGCGATCTCAGGCCAAGGGCTGCCCACCTCTGTTGGGCAGGTTCTATCCACACTTTCTCCGTGTGCTGCTAGTGGGAAGTCTGTAGCTCAGCCCCTGCCCAGGAACAGCACGTGGCATCACCTGCCGGGGAGGGGGTGCTGGGAGCCAGCATTTCCTCTTTTGACAGAAAGGACTGACATGGTGGAGAGACTGACTCAGTACACGCGGTAGATTTATCCAAGGCGGTACTGTGAAATTCTCCCAATTTCTTTCCTTGTCTGGGTGCTCAGAAAATAATTTAGTATTTTTCTGGCTTGTTCATGAGTGGCTTTCAGGCAGATACGATCCCCTAGTTTTGTTGCCAAAATGGAAATCATGGTGGGGGGTGGTGGGAGAGCATGAGGATATTTCCTGTCCTTTCTTGAAAAGAATACTCACACGTTAGGAGTGGTGCAGGAGAGCGAGTGAGAGGCAGCGTTTTGTCAGGGTCCGGTCTGTTTGTGCAGTGCAAAGTCGCTTCAGTCATGTCTGACTCTTTGCAACCCCACAGACTGTATTCCACCAGGCTCCCCTGTCCATGGGATTGGAATTCTCCAGGCAAGAACCCTGGAGTGGGTTGCCACACCCTCCTCCAGGGGATCTTCCCGACCCAGGGATCGAACCCGAGTCTCTTACGTCTCCTGCATTGGCAGCCGTGTTCTCTACCACTAGCGCCACCTGGAAGCCTGCAGTCTGTTTAGCCACAAGTAAATTATGAAACTCCCCCAGCCCCTCCATCAGATGCCTGGCTTCCTGGAGGTCCTTGCTGAGCCCCAAGGAGAGAGACGGTCCCTCCCATGTGCTGTTAAGCTCCTCGGCTGACCCGGGCTCCTGAGGAGAGACGGGGCCTCGCAGAGGCAGTGGGGTTATCCTGTTGGAGGTGACGCATCTGGAGCCACACATTTCAGAACATCTGGAATACGGAGGCAGAGAAAATAACCCGGAAGCAAGGCATTGGTAAATGTCAGCTGTTTATTGACTTTCCTGTTTGGGAGCAAAAGACTAAGCAAAACAACTGGAGCTCGGCTCTGGAAGCCCACGGCTGGCGGCTGGGAGGTGGAGCAGGGGCCCTGTCCTGGGACGGGCATCACCCACGAGGCTGAGCCTCTCGCAGGGGCACTGCCTCCCCGCATGAGCAATTGCGGCAGAACCCAGCCGTAATGAACTCACTACTATTGTTACACTAAACACCAACAGTACGGGTTATTTTAATGGACATATTGCTTTAAACTGAGCGTTCACCATCTGTTCAGTCCCTCATTTTGAATGCAAAAAGAACATATTTCACAATTACATCTGTAAGTAATGATATAAGTAATTTAAATGCATGTATATGTTCACACAATGCCGGAGACAGCTGGGATATTCTCCCCTCACTCTTATGTTTCAGGCACAAATCAAGGAAAAACGTCCGCTCACACCTTATAGACTGCGTGCTCCCATCGACACGAAGTGATTTCTGCAGAAAACGAGGTTTTGCTGCCCTCACTGTACCTAGGAGCTCAAGGCCAGCCCCATAAACCAGATCACAGAGTCGTTTTCACAATGCTCACCTCGTCTCCGTCCAAATCCCCTCTGGCTTGAATGACAGCTTGGCAGATGCCCGCATTAGATCAATCAGTTTCAATAGATGTTCACGAGGGCCCTGGGGCGGCTGTGTGGCCCAGGTTTTCTTTCACTCCCTCCGCCGGAGACAAAGCTGCGAGACGCGTCTCCAAAACAGGAGGGACCTGGGGTGGTTGGTAGGCCCACTGGATGGGACGTCCAAGCCAGGGAAGGGCAGAGACCCCACCAAGGACAGCAGGTTGCCAGGCGGAGACTCAGCACAGCCAAGGGAAAGAGTACTCACAGAGGCTGGGGCGTGGGGGGAGTGAGTGTTGGGGGAAAGGATGCTAGAAGCTGGTGACTGGGAGCCGAGGTCCCAGAGCCGTAGAGGCAGGTGCCCTGCAAGGCTCCGAAGGCCGTAGCCTCATCCCTGGGTCCACACTCAGAGGCAGCGGCCGAATGCCCAGCGATGTAATGTGACAAGCACACAGGATTCAAGGGTGACTTCGCCAGGGAATCTGCCAGATGGCAACTCTGATACTCCACTTTTCTCTTTTGAAAACTCAGTCTTTGAATACTGCGTTACAGATAACACACACTGTGGTCGCTTTTTCTGAAGAAGATTTTTTTTTTTTACCTATCGCCAGCACAAACAAAAAATATTTGCTTTTGTGATGTCCCATGACCCTGTAAGAAGATAGAATTGTTTAAAGGCTTTTGTACTGTCCAGATTCTGAGCAAGGACTGGAGAAGCTTATAAATCCTCCCGTGTGACATCACTGCGGTTTTATATCTATATACTCCATATTTATTGTGCCTGCTTTTTTTTTTTTTTTTGGCATCTGTGACATAGCTGACAGAAGTGGATTTGCATGGGGACTTATGTTACCATTTGCAAAGACTCCCCATAGAGATGCTTCCCGAGCTTGCTGTAGTTTTGATTTTTTTAACTGCTTGTCGGCAATGCATTTATTTTTTTTTCAGACAAAGGTGTTAGCTCGAACTGATGGAAGGTTTATTTTTGGAACGTTATTAGCAGCTTAAAAAGTTGGAGACGTTGTGCAAACGGATAAAACTATACGAAGAATTCTACATAATACATAATACATTTTTATTGACTGTTCTTCACAAAGACCCAGAAGAGTGGTCAATCCTACTGGCCTCGATTTAACAGATGCAATTGTGGATGTGTATTTAGACAAAAATCTAGTTACAGTCTTTGACTATGAAAAGGCTTTCCCCCCAATATTCATTTATTTTGAAAAACTTTCAGCTCTGATTTCATTCTTAATTTAGTGTATATTCTAAACTGGATCAAAATTGCCAATGAATTGCATCTTTAAAGATATTGAGTTAACTGTCTAATTACACAGTCCACCTAAATGGGTTAAAACAAATAGAATCTAGGAAATGGAAAGACAGTTATTGTTCAGTGCTCCTAAGTCGAGCTGTAATTCAGTCTACAGTCAGGATGTCAAGAGTTTTTAACTCTCAGTTGTCTCAAAGATGATTAGAGAAATGCTGTAATAAAACACGGGATAATACTTCAGCCACCTGATGCAAAGAACTGACTCATTTGAAAAAACCCTGATGCTCGGAAAGATTGAGGGCAGGAGGAGAAGGGGACGACTGAGGATTAGATGGTTGGATGGCATCACCGACTCAATGGACATGAGTTTGAGTAGGCTCCGCGAGTTGGTGATGGACAGGGAAGTCTGGCATGCTGCAATCCATGGGGTCACAAAGAGTCAGACACAACTGAGCTACTGAACTAATTAACTGGGAGGAAGCTGGGTGAAGGTATGTTTTGCACAAACCCTATGGAGTCTTGATCTGCTGGTGAGGTCTTTAAAGGTGTAAACTTTCTGCACCAGACTGTGGATTGGTTAACCTCTTCTGCCTCAGTGTCCTCAGCTGCAGAGTGGGGAGAAATGAAAACAGTGATCTTGTTCACACAGGCATGCTCAGTTGCATCAGCCCTGTCCGACTCTTTGGGACCCCAGGGACTGTAGCCCACCAGGCTCGTCTGTCTATGGGGATTCTCCAGCAAAAATACTGGAGTAGGTTGCCATGCTCTCCTCCAGGAGATCTTCCCCACCCAGGGATGGAACCTGGGTCTCCTAGGTCTACCTGTGTTGGCAGGTGGGTTCTTCACCACTAGCCCCATCTGGGAAGCCCTAGCAGGTACCTAAGGAAACACCTGCGCAGGATGAGGGCAGGAGTCCTAAATACCAGCCATAACTGGTAAAGGGGGCTGCACATATTCGTGGTGAGGAATCCTTGATCATTGTTGTTCAGTCGCTCAGTCGTGTCTGACTCTTTGCAATCATCCATGGATGGCAGCACACCAGGGTTCCCTGTCCTTCACCGTCTTCCGGAGCTTGCTCAGACTCATGTCCCTGGAGTCAGTGATGCCATCCAACCATCTCGCTGGTGCTTCTTCACGATTCCAAGACTGCCATTTAGGGAATCTGTATCCGACCCCACAGCCTGCCCTCCAGCCCAGACACAAAGAGGAGTGAAGGCTGTGACTCTGGTTTATCCGGGCGCAACAGACATTTCCTGCCGCAGGACGTGGGAATTCCATCTGGCTGATTGAGCTGTTGAAATGCAAGGTCCATACGCCACGGACCCGGGGGAGGAAATCGCACGTTTGCATAGGATGGTTATAAGGGCTGAGAGATTTGGACACCAGGGCCAACATTCTGGAGTTGTCACTCAGCATTCACCAGCATGAAAAAGGGGCAAATGCAATATAATCAAATTAAGGAAGTGAGTAAAGCAACAGATGTGAACGGAGGTGGAGGAGAGACACAGAACACATTTCCTCTCTGTTTTTTAGGCAAGAAAAAGGTTTTTAAGACCTCATGAAACATGTCAGAATGTCAGCACTCAAGTGAGGCCCAGGAAAATCTAAGGCTGAACACCTAGAAGGCTTTGTAGTGTGGAAGAATATTCTTTCAAATGAAATGGAGATCAAGCATCACATTAGGCCCTTCCTGACTGTTATACTTCAAACTTCAAGAAAGGTACCAGGGCTTTCAGCAAGGGAAACAATTATACAGGACCCTTGGTTCTTTGAATGGTGACTAGTTTACCAGTTTGTGGAGAAGATAAGCATCAGCATCACTCAGAGCAACTCTTTGCCTTGTAGCTTAATCACTGGTTTGTAAATGACATCTGGAGTATTTCAGGTTCTAGGTGTGAGTTCCTTCACACCTGATGTGAAGAGCCAACTCTGGAAAAGACCCTGATGCTGGGAAAGACTGAGGGTAGGAAGAGAAGGAGGTAACAGAGGATGAGATGGTTGGAAGGCAACATCGACTCAGTGGACATGGGTTTGTGCAAACTCAGGGAGATGGTGAAGGACAGGGAGGCTTGACGTGCTGCAGTCCATGGGGTCGCAAAGAGTCGGACACAGTTGAGCGACTGAACAACAACAGGTGTGAGTTACATTCTCTCTCTTGTATTGTTGAAGTGAGATTTTTTTTCCAATTCTAAAACATAAAAGGAAGGTGAAAGAATCCTCTAAGCTGTTGGAAGAGCCAAATCCTGGAAATCCTGTGACTGCCCCTGAAAGCACATGGGATTTGTTGCTGGCTCAGGGCCATGATGCCCACAAGCAGATAGGAGTTTATCCCTCATTCGAGCTGTCTGGCCTTCTAAGCCGGTGACAACAGAGGGCTTGGAGCAGGTGAAGTGCGAGTCCCCGTAGATGGCAGAGCAGCTGCGCCTCTTCCCCGGCTCCTTGCCTGCTTACGCGTGTGTCAGAGCTTGTGCGGAGGTGGGTGTGAGTGATAGATGACCTGCGTGGAAGGAAACCTGTGGACGGGCCTGGCCTGGGCAAGGGCAAGGATGAGGACCTCGGACCTGAGTGCCTGGGCCAGGTTGGGGAAAACAAGCCTGAAATAGATGTGGTGGGTTTGGGTTTGGGAAGCACGCTAATAAACAGATAAAAGGCCTCACCAGGACTCACTAACCCAAAGCTGGCAGGGAGACAGGGTGCCATGCAAGCGACACTGAGCCAGATGCAGCTTCACTGCTACAATGGGATTCTCACCCAGGGACCCTGGAGTCGGGAGAGATTGTCTGAGTTTTCCTAATTAAGCAGCCCTAAGAGCACCTACATTAAAAGTGGATTCCATGCAGAAATCGGGAGCCGCCTGCCACGGCCAGCTTCCCCTCTCCCGCAGATGCATCCATTAGTTTTCACACGCCAGACGGGAGAAATCCACGGAGCAGGATGCCCACAGACACAATTACAGCCAACATCATGCTCGGAACTGGCGCTGGTTTCAACACAAGTGTTTAGGACCGGGGGCGGGGGGCTGGGGGCGGCTTTTGCATGATCAGCTCTTTCAGTGAAGAGCTGTAGAGAATTCTGGTCAGTTCTCCGCACTCAGACATACATTCAGATTGGACGTGGTGACAATTTCACATACATAAAGGGAACAGACCGTGGTGGTGACCTGATCCCACTCTTCCCTGATGAGAGGACCCTGAGTGATGTGATGTGAAAGTCGTTCAGTCGTGTCCGACTCTTCGCGACCCCATGGACTATTCAGTCCATGGAATTCTCTAGGCCAGAATACTGGAGTGGGTAGCCTTTCCCTTCTGGGGGATCTTCCCAAAACAGGGATAAAACCCAGGTTTCCCACATTGCAGGCAGATTCTTTACCAGCTGAACCACAAGGAAAGCCCAAGAATACTGGAGTGGGTAGCATATCCTTTCTCTAGTGGATCTTCCTGACCCAGGAATCAAACCAGGGTCTCCTGCATTGTAGGTGGATTCTTTACCAACTGAGCTATCAATTCTACTGGTATCTTAATAATGAAAGATTTTAATGATCCCTAAATATCTCATGTGTCCCCAGTTCTTAAATTATTTAAAATCACTCTTTTAGATATATTGCATTTCATAATTTGAAATTGGTGAGAGAAAGGAAAAAAATGATGTCAATAAAGTTTAAAGAATATTTTTTTCTTCTAATTAATGAAACAGTGCCATTTAGAACAGAAAATTAATTCAGTGTTTCACAAGTGAATTCAGATGCTTATGCTTTAGTTCAGGATGCAAAAGAGATCATTTTCAGGGTGTAAACGAGATGCTTATAGATAATTTTGCCTTTGCTTCAGGCTTTGGTCAATGAATAGGTTTTGTCGTTCATTCATTGTTCAAAAATGCAAGTATTGAGTTCCTGCCAAATCCAAAAGATTCCGGATTGAAATCAATGTGAATGTGTGTTTTGGAGGGAGGACAGGGCAAGGGCAGAGATCAAGAGAAAACTAATTTTTAAAAAATTCTGTGGAAATTGTTCTGAGATGGACAGTTCCCGAGTGGTTTTGGGAGATCTAAACACAGGAGCATAACTCCTTAACCCAAATACGACAATATTAGCAGAAAATAGAAAAGAAACAGATTGTTCCTGCCAAGCTGAGAAAAGCAAATAATAAGCAAAGTTATTGGTAAAGAGGAAAGCAATTTCAAATAATCCGTGTTCTGAGCAGCAGAAGGGAAGACGGCATATGCTGCCAACCCCAGGGCCCTGTGTTGAATTCCAGCTCTGCCCTGGAAGAAGGGTTTAGGGAAGCAGGCCTCTGAAGGACTCCTACATACTGTCTACAAGTCCCCTTAGGAAGCATGCATGCTAAGTCGCTTCAGTTGTGTCAAATTCTGTGTGACCCCATGGACTGTAACCCGCCAGGCTCCGCTGTCTTTGGGATTCTCCAGGCAAGAATCCTGGAGTAGGCTGCATTCCCTTCTCCAGGGGATCTTCCAACCCAGGGATCCTGCGTCTCTGACGTCTCGTGCATTGGCAGGCGAGTTCTTTACCACTAGCACCACCTGGGAAGCCCCGTCTGATTTCTTTACTACAGACATATTCCTCCCCAGAAGTCCTTGAACTGCTGATCTTGGCCAAGTAACCGAACAAAGCACACATTGAAGGTATTTTTTTGGAGGAGCGTGGTTATAATTTGGGCCTTTTCAGGATACACTTGAGGATTTTTTTTAAATGCCTTTACTGGGCACCTGTACTATGTTGACATTGGCTAAAATAAATAGCAACAATTTCAAAGAAATGAGCTAAACAAAAACAAACATTAGATTAAACACATTTCTGGCTTCCTGGATTTCAATAATATATAACATAGAATCATTTAAAGAATACAAGGCCTGCAAGGGCAGTTTCTGTATCCTTTCTTCACAGATGTATCCCTTTTCCTAGAAAAGCACCTGGCACACGGCCAGCCCTCGCTGAGCACTTGGTGAAGGAAGGGGCGGGTGTGAGGTTTATCACACTCACTAAACTCTGAGAGAGAGGCATAAAGACATTTCCTATTTTTATTCAAAGGACTTTTCCCTCTAAAATGTGCCTGGAGAGAATACTTCCACCTTCCTCTAATTTTTGACCTCTGAAAATTCAGGCAGATCTGATGTTTCTTCTGTACCCAATTTAAACCCCCGAAATACTTATTTTTAAGGCATCCCACTATTTTCCAATCACTCGTGGAGACACATCCCCTTAGTTTCTCTTTTTGGAAAAGGTCTCTGACAGGCTTGCGGGACCCTTGGGAGAAATCACGGCCCGTGGTTGGCAGAGTGTGGACGACGGCTGGGCCCTTAAGTCTCCGAGGTGGATGTCGGGGGTGCGGAGGACGGGGCGAGTGAAAGGCCTGCCTAGACCAGAAGCTGGATTTGGGGTCAAGGTCTCCAACCTGGGAGGTGCCTCCCCTCTGGAGAGCAGAGAGGGTACAGATTGGTAGAGAAGAAATTGAAGTGTCTCTATTTGGAGATGAAATGATAGCTTATGTAGAAAATCTCAAGGCATCTTTTTGTGCTGTTTCAGTTCTCAGCCGTGTCCGACTCTTGAGACCCCATGGACTGTAGCCCTCCAGGCTCCTCTGTCCATGGGATTTGCCAGGCAAGAATACTGGAATGTGTAGCCATTTCCTTCTCTAGAGGATCGTCTCAACCTGGGAATCGAACCCGGTTCTCCTGCATTGCAGGAGATTCTTTACCGACTAAGCTATGGGGCAAATCTATTAGCATAGAGGACGTGTTAAATAAGTTGATGTTTTGTTTTTCAAATTGCAGATATTTGTGAATTAATTTGTGTTATGACATAGAAATTAGTCTTAATCTAATGGAAATTAAATGGGAAATAATAGTAGGGGGAAACCCCTTGATTTTCAGATTATATTCACTCTTCATTTTGAGAGAGGACCTAATAGTGTGCTCAGTCACTCAGTCGTGTCCAACTCTTTTTTGCGACCCCATGGGCTGTAGCCTACCAGGCTTGTCTGTCCATGGGACTTCCCAGGCAAGAATACTAGAGCTAGTATTGCCATTTCCTGCTCTAGGGGATCTTCCCAGCCCAGGAATAGAACCCGAGCCTCTTGTGTCTCCTGAGATAGCAGGTGGATTCTTTATCACTGAATCACGTGTATATATTCACATTTATATACACACATATGACTGCAGATGATGTAGCATCTAATAGTGGGAATAGCTTATAGCCAGCTATCCCTTTCTGTAGCCAATGGGATGCCTACTCAATCCATTATGGGAGTCTGAAGAATTTATGAAACCAAAGTGTTGGTGAGATGCCTAAGTGACTTGCCGAGGTAAAGGCAGGGTGTTTCAAATAAAGCATGTCACCCCTCCTGCCAGCAACGGAATGGATGCTGGGACTCTGATAGGAGACGGTAGGACTCCCACAGCTGTTGCCAAGCAGCTTGGTAGTAATAGTCAGGAGGATTCAGCCATAGCCTTTGATGTGCTGAGGGCAGAAACCATGTTTGCTGCTTGGGACTCTGCCCGGGTGCAGATTGGCCAGGTCCTCAGAAGCCTGACCAACAAAAATGACCTCCCAGCATCATCCCTCTGGAACTGGGCCAAGCGTGATTGCAAAGCCTGACCGTGAGGAACTACGTTACCTATTTCTCTGCCATTTCTTGGCTATGTCACAGTGCAATCCTCAAACAAACTAGGGCTGACTAATTTGAACCAATACTTTGTATTTTATTTCAGCAGTATAGAAGTGTATCTTAATGTCTGAAACACCTGACTTATTTAGATGGGCTAGTCATGTCCTTCACACGGGGCTGGGGCTCCCACGAATGTCTTGGAGTTTCAAAAAGCCCACCAGCTTCATGGAGGCACAGCTATTCTACAATATATGGAAATTCATTTGCAAACTCTCTGCTTTGCTGAGGCTGCATGGACAGTGAATAAATATGCTGAAGGGGAAAATTAAAATAAAAAGATTGGGGTAGAGAATGTTTTTCCCCCTCTATGTGAAATTAGGACTATAAAAGAATAAACAGTGGCTATTTCTCATACCATTCATTATCTGTAGAATGAAGTGTCTACGGCAGATACGTGCCTGCAGGTCTCGTTCAACATCGGTTTCAAAACTTCAATCAGTGTGTGACTTACAGTCAGAGAAAGAAAACTGTGCCGGCCATACAAGACGAGCATAAATATTATGTGTCACTCGCTATCATAATTAACTGCATGCTCCGAATATTTCTTTCGTGTCTGCTTTCACAATAGGTAATATAATTTACCGTTAATAGGATTAAAATGTCTTCTTTTCTTAAATAAAAAAGGTAAATACTTCAGTGGTTTAAACTGTTTTCTATTTGTTTTGTACTGATACATATTTTACCAGAGGCAATCTCTTTATACCCTGCAGAAGGAAATAATGAGGAAAATTGGAGATAATTTATGCAGTCTAGAAGCAAAAGCTTTTCATGATTATTATTTTTTCTTTCACTCAATAATAAAGCCTCTCTTTCCGTGAGGCATCGTGGTGGTGGTGGTGGGGGTTGGGGGAGACATCCTGACTTCTTAGCTATTGTACAATTTTAAAGATCTAAGATGAAGTATGGAAAAAAACAAAACCAAACCCAAAGCATCATTGTGGGAAGACAGGAAATTTACCCTGGAGAATTCACGGTAGCAGTTCAGAAACCCCCAAACAGAAGTGTCCACGTTCAGGCTACTTTTCAAAACTGATAATTGAGATAAAGGGAGGTTTGCTTAGATTTTTTTTTTTTTTTAAAGGATGTTCCATTTTCTATCTCCTGTGGCGTACTCAACACACTGTCACACGGGCTGACACAAACCAACGCGGGTTAGGAAACTCATTACAACTCTGAACTTCGGCAATGTTCAAACAGGTCAGAAATGAAAACCCATAACCTGTGGCATGGTATCTCCTGAGAAGCTAAGTTAGAATTTTATTCGTAGAGAATGAGCCATTGTTGAACTAAGCAGATGTCTAAATAGAAGATGCCATGCGTGGTGAAGTCGCTCAGTGGTGTCCGACTCTTTGCGACCCCGTGGACTGTAGCCTATGAGGCTCCTCAATCCAGGAATTCTCCAGGCAAGAGTCCTGGAGTGGGTTGCCATTTCCTTCTCCAGGGGGATATTCCCAACCCAGGGATTGAACCTGGGTCTCCCGCATTGCAGGCAGACGCTTTACTGTCTGAGCCACCAGGGAAGCCATGTGTGGTGCAGCATGTAAACCCAAGGAACTCAGATGGGGACTGCTGTGCTGGGGCGGGGCAGGGTTTGGAATTACAGATCTAGAGAAAACATTCTGGGGAAGTAGACCCTCTCCTCTCCCTGAGAAGGCCTCCTCAAGGTCATTCGGCCGGGCAGGGACTGGTGCAGAGGCCCGTCCGCTGACTCCCATGCTGGAGCTTCTCTGTTATTCGCGGCTGTGTCCAAGCATCTCTCTGGAAGGGATCTCGCCATTCCCCTCCTTACAGCCAAGCGGAATTTGGCACCAGCCATTGGCTGTCCTCACTTCACTGCCGATCTATCTATTGACGTTTCATTAGGGAGCCATGTACATTTGCCAAGGATGGATGAGTTCATTAGCACTGAGACTAATAAACTTTAAAAAGTTAATAATGTGAATATGTTTGATTTGGAATTATGCACACAGGCATGAAGAGTCACAAAAAAATGGCTTGCCACACAGGCCCAGCTTCTTCTATAATTTCACTAGTGTGACAGGTTTGTATTCTCTGAAATCTCAGACTAACACTCATTTGCAAGAAAAACATAGCACCCCACCCCCACATTTCTACGGTGGCTTCTCCACGTAGTGCACATCTAAGACAATCAAAATTAACAGCAGAAATAGATGATAGCAACGACAAAGCAATGAGTTTATACCAACTGTGACTTGGTTTCCCCACTGTTTTGGTAAATAGTCTTACTGATTTTTATCTCTTATTCTGTTTATTGATTCATTTAGTGAGGGGAAGAGGGTCAATGATCGTGGGGTCCTCATCTACGTGGTTCAGTAGTGATTTGCAAGGGTAGGCTCTTTAAAATGCCACCTCTTTACATTCACTCAGGCTCTTCTCCTGAAGGGTGCATGTACCTGTGCACTCAGTAGCATCCAACTCTTTGCAGTCCCACAGACTGTAACCTGCCAGGCTCTTCTGTCCTTGGGATTTCCGTGGCGAGAATACTGGAGTGGGTTGCCAGGCCCTCCTTCAGAGGATCTTCCCCACCCAGGGATTGAACCCACGTCTCTTGTGTCTCTTGCATTGGCAGGCGGGTTCTTTACTGCTTGAGCCATCAGGGAAGCCCCTGGAGGGTAGGCAGGGATATCTAAAAACAAGGCACTCTTTCCCACCTCCGGTGAACACTCCACCCATTTCCTAGTGGTTGTGGCCTTGGGTTGGCGATGTGCACTGAATGAACCTTCTGTCCTCTGCTCTCAATACGTGGGTGACAGGAACAGCACAGTGGGGAATCTAGGTGAAACCCACGGTATTTGGTGTGGGGAGAGCAGAGGGGATTCCTGGTCCACAGGACTATCTTCTTATTGATCTCAAAGAGACAAAAAGCTTCCTTTTTATAAACAGAAATACAAATATAAATATTTCCTGCAACCAGTAATCTATCACACAAAAAAGTATTTTTCCCTCTAGAATTGATCTACCCATGGTCACCCTCTATAAATAAAGGATATGTTTGGATTTTCTTTCTAAAGCGGTTCTTGGGTATTGGGAAAACACATACATTGATTGGGGAGAATGGAATATAATGCTGTACACACTTTTTTGAAACTCATCTTTCCTAGTTGACTCACAGCTTTGATAGAAGGAGGACCTTGACTTCTTCACAATTTGCCAAAGCAGAGAAAAAGAAAGAGGTGAGATTAAGGGGCCAGAAAAGATGTCCAGCAGAGAAATGTGAATTATGACGGTTCCAGTGAAGACTTTTATGGGCAAAGGGAGGCAAAGGAGTAGGCTGTCTGAAAATCTGTAGGGTAACCAAGAGAAAGTGAGCTTCCAGAGACCAGAACAGAGCCAGCCGCTGGCCTTCCAGGTCTCCCGACAGACGTTTAATCTGAGAGCAGGCGGCTCTGACAAGGGGCTGTGAGTGTGGGCTCTGAGGTCAGACTGGATCTGAGCTCTGCCAGTTACTGACTATAGAACAAGAGGCACATTTCTTAAGAGCCCATGTGATGTTTCCTGATGCAGGATGAGATGGTGGTGGCCTTGCTCTTGGTGACAAACCAAGCGGACAGAGCCAAGGCCTGCTTCCAAGGGGACAGGAGTCAGTCTGGGTCCATGAACGAATGGCTGATCAGACCTGGAGAGGGAGGGGGAGGGCAGTTCAGAAGTGATTCCAAGGTCTGCAGCTTGGGCAACGAAGCGGAAGCGGCGTGCGATGAGATATGGAACCCTGGAGAAGATCATTTCAGGAAGGAAATGGTTAGTTCTGTTTGTGGATGTGTTGAATTTGTGGTGCCTGTGAGACTTCCAAGTGTAGGTAACCAGCGGGCAGAGGGAAAAATGCCCGTGAAACCCAGTAGAGTGCTCTGAAGTGGAATTTATCAGCATAGATTAAATGATGTAGAAAATGTCACTGTGTTAACAGCTGTCCCCATAAGACTCCTAAGCAGGGCACTGGGTTTATTTAGAAAGAATTCCTTGAGAAGCGCCCCCTGGGTTCCAGCTGAGAGCTTGAGGAATATGACTCTGGGCAGAGGGTCCCACACAAGGTGGAGAAGGTAGGACCCTTAGCATCCTGGCATCATCACAGAAATGACCGCCCACATGTTATATGTACCTGGATTCTAATTCCCTTGGGATTCAGTACAACACTCCATACCCCCGAGGTTGGTCCCAAGACTCCCCCACAGATGTGCACACACCTGTGTGATCTCCTTCTTGAGTGTGAGGGATTTCTCAATGCAGGGGGCGGACGGGCACTCCCTTGACCAGAGTATCAGCTATATCCTGCTGCGTTCTCTATATTGTCTAACGGGCGCCCCATGTAGGTGCTCAGGAAAGAGTTTCATCATGTAATGAAAGCGTGGGTGAGCCCTGGCATTTACACATGGCCCACAGTCTTGCACAGCCATGTGCAACATCCCAGAACTGCAGATAAGAATTGAGGCAGGAGAGAGAGGGGGACAGTGAGAGTAGCAGGTGCCCCTGATGACCCGGCATCCACTCCCACCCTGCCCATCATCTATTCTGATCTCTGGCACAGTAACTAAACTTTCTGTGACTCCATTTTCTCATTCATAATATGGGAAGGGTGTGTAATTAAGCTGAGGACATCATCACTTGGGGGGCATCCAGAGACCAAGATGCTCAGAAGAAGCACCTGCTTTTCAGCTGCGGGGGGCACGGGTCGGGGGAGTGAGGCTCAGGAGACAGGAGGTCTGTGCACATGTAGCTCAGTGCCTGCCATGTAGCCAGAATGAATAACAACGCTTACAGTTTAGGGGCTCCCCAGGCGGTGCCAGTGGTAAAGAAACCGTCTGTCAAGCAGGAGACTTAAGAGACACAGGTTTGATCCCTGGGTCGGGAAGATCCCCTGGAGAAGGGAATGGTGACCCACTCCAGTGTTCTTGCCTGGAGAATGCCCATGTACAGAGGAGCCTGGCCAGCTACAGTCCATGGGGTGGCGAAGAGTTGGACACACTGAGCGACTTAGTGTGCACACACACTTGCTTGCTGTTTAGACCAGGCTCTCAGAAGAACAGAGGGGCGGGGTCAGCTGAAAAAGGAAAGAGAGTCTCTGGGTTTTGTTACAGGAAACGTTCAGTTTAACGAGAGAAGGAGAGGGAGACTCAGAGCAGATGCTGGTGCGTGATGAAGCGCTCTCACTGAGCTCACGGTTCCCCCTGGCTGGATCTCCCAGGAGCCAGGAAACCACTGGAGGTGGGAGTGGAGGAACGCTTTAAACTTGCTTCCAGTCATTAAAAAAATCACGGCCCCCAGCCTTACTTTCCTGCAAGATAATGTTAAATAAGGAATCTCGAGTTCCACAGTTTCTGAGCCTTGAATATTGTCTTCCTTACCTGGAAACATGATCTTACCTGGAAACACAGAGCCATCAACTTTATATCGATCTGTTGTCGATGAAAAGAACGAGGGGTGGCATTTCTTTCTGTCGACCAGCAGTTCTGCTCAGATAACACCATTTCTTCTGCAATTGATGGTGTGCTTGGCATGTAATCAGGTTTTTTTCTTTTAAAGAATAACCGTAATGTGATCAGAGATTGACAAAAACTTTTGTTTTACTGGATTCCTTCCTTGAAAAACTGTAATTTAATGGGAATTGCACAAATCTTTAGCTGAGATGTGTAGCCAATATTACTTCAGTATTAAAAAAAAAAAAAAGCCCACATTTTTTCATATTGTCTGGAATCCTTTGTTGATTTAATTTCACAAAACTCCTGAACCGTAGCTTAACTCTCCTATAGAAAGGGCTAAGGCTTCTGACTCTACAAAGCTAACACAGTTCTTATAAACACCTGACTTTCCATCACATTCACTCCATTTACCAAATCGGGCCTCCCGGTGTTATTACAATAGTGTTATAGGGACTTCCCTGCAGGTCCAGTGGCCGAAACTCCAAGCTTCCAAGCAAGAGGCATGGGTCCCATCCCTGGCTGGGGAACTAAGATCCCACATGCCATGTGGCGTGGCCAAAAAAACATTAATTTGATAGTCCCAGGACTTGGCAATCTTACTGCTAATACTTGTGGAAAGACTTAGAAAAAGGGACTAACTTGAATCAGTGATTTTGGGGTGACAAACAGCCAGGAAGCTTAGACCAGAAGGACTGACTATCATTCTGGTCGCTTCTGCTCTATGTGTCTGTTCTCTGCCTTACTGTGTGTGTGCTGCACGTCTGCGTGGGCACGTGCCTGTGCATGCCTGTTTGCACGTGTGCACCTGTTCATGTGTGTGCAAACGTGGCTGGAGTTGGCAGAGTCAGTAAGGCAGAAATCAGATGTTGGCAACCTTAGCATCACTGAATCACTGATTTTGCTGTCTTTCCCCTTCTATTCAGTATTTCTCAATTCATCTGGGGGCTCTTATACAGTAAACACTGTTATAAGGTTTCAAACCTCAGTGCCTGACATGTTAATTCATAAATTGCCATAATCAGCACTTTCCTAAGAATAACATTTGCAGGCTTCATGCGTGTAGTTGGGAGATCATTTGCATATTTCGTTTTTGCTGCTTAATAGATCTGGGTCCTGGAGGAATACTACAGGGCCTACCTCAAGGCAGGAGAAGGAAACCGAGATGGGAGGCGCACAAACAGCACGGCAAACTGGCTTAAAGCCAGGAGACGTACTCGCCAGTGGGAAGAAGCTGGTTTCCTTTCAAGACAGCTTGGATGGAACATCTTTTCTAAGACTCTCAACTGTTTCTAAAGTGAGACTACAGAGAAATCGATTTCCCTTAAGCCCTGTGTGTATCATGGGTGCAACATCAGAAAGAATTTTGCCAAATGAATTGGAAATTTGGGGGTAAGATAAGGCCAGTGGTTACAGAGAACGTGACGGGTGTTCCTTTCCTTTGTCTTTTTCTGTGACCTCAGGGGTGACTTGGTTGTAGCCAAGCATTTCTGTCTTTATCTACTTAACTGTGGGATTCCAGTCTTGATAGTTCTTGTGTGGCGTAGATATCCTGGCTGCTTGTTGGATGTGTTCTTTAAAATACAAATCTGATCCAAGTGAAGCTGAAACAAACACAGTTTTGATGAAAGTAGTGTAAGACAACAGTCCCCCATATTTTTAGCATCAGGGACCAGTTTCATAGAAGACGATTTTACCATGAATGGGGTGAAGTAGGGGGGAGGTTTCAGGATGATTCAAGAGCATTACATTTATTGTGTCCTTTATTTTTATTATTATTGCATCAGATCCACCTCAGATCATCAGGTATTAGAACGTAGGGGTTGGGGATCCCTGGTTTAAGAGATTCCTCACTAGTACTGATTTTAACCCCGCCATAAACAACACACAGACCTCCCACACCAGGAAGCACTTGGCCCAGTGCAACCTTCTTGCTCATTTTACAAATGGAAACCTGGTAATCTGAGACGATCCCCGAACTGCTGATGGCTTAAGTCTCATCTACACCAAAGGAGAGTTTCTAACCTTACCCTAAGAGTTGGGTGCAAATGGCCTCTTCCTCCCTCCACCTGTTCTCAATTGCAGTTTAGAACATGCGCTAGGAAACCCTGGAGGCCGTGAGTATTCTGTGATGATGAGAAGTGTAGCTCTGAATCAAAAGGTCTTGGATGTCAATGTTTCTTCTTCTGCTCAGTTTGCTCATCTGTAAATGAAAACTCTTTGTGTTTCAAAGAATACTAATGTAGTTTGCTAAGTCACTTCAGTCGTGTCCAACTCTGTGCGACCCCATAGATGGCAGCCCACCAGGCTCCCTCATCCCTGGGATTGTCCAGGCAAGAACACTGGAGTGGGTTGCCATTTCCTTCTCCAATGCATGAAAGTGAAAAGTGAAAGTGAAGTCACTCAGTCGTGTCCAACTCTTTGGAAACCCATGGACTGCAGCCTTCTAGGCTCCTCCGTCCATGGGATTTTCCAGGCAAGAGTACTGGAGTAGGGTGCCATCGCCTTCTCCACTAATGTAGTTTAGATGGTATTTATTATAAGGACTCTGAAGAAAAGGAAGCAGGGCCTGTGATTTGGTTGAATCTGCCTTTCATCATGTTGATTCTTTCTTTCTCACTCTATCGTCCCTTTGTCTTCCCTCTTGGCTCATTGGAACAGAAGATATGATGATCTCCCAAGCTTTACATTGATGCTCTTGAACTGTGGTGTTAGAGAAGACTTGAGAGTCCCTTGGACTGCAAGGTGATCCAACCAGTCCATTCTAAAGGAGATAGGTCCTGAGTGATAATTGGAGGGACTGATGTTGAAGCTGAAACTCCAATACTTTGGCCACCTGATGTGAAGAGCTGACTCATTGGAAAAGACCCTGATGCTGGGAAAGATTGAGGGCAGGAGGAGAAGGGGACAACAGAGGATGAGATGGTTGGATGGCATTACAGACTCGATGGACATGGATTTGGGTGGACTCCGGGAGTTGGTGATGGACAGGGAGGCTTGGCACGTAGCGGTTCATGGGTTTGCAAAGACTCGGACATGACTGAGCGACTGAACTGAACTGAAGCTTTACATATTTCAGTCCAGATACCTAAAGAGAGACAGATCTGGCTCTCAGGCTCACATCCAGCATGTTTCTGTAGAAGAATTCAATGGTCAGATTCCAACTTGCCCTGATCCACTGTCACTGGCATCTCGGGATGTTGTGCTAAGGCCGCTTCCATCAAACCAGTCCATCCTAAAGGAAATCAACTCTGAATATTCACTAAAAGGACTGATGCTGAAGCTAAAGCTCCAATACTCTGGCCACATGATGTGAATAGCTGACTTGTTGGAAAAGACCCTGATGCTGGGAGAGATTGAAAGCAGGAAGAGAAGGGGGCAACAGAGGATGAGATGGTTGGATTGCATCACTGACTCAATGGACATCAGTTTGAGCTAACTCTGGGAGATACTTAAGGACAGGGAAGCCTGGCATGCTGCAGTCCATAGAGTCACATGGAGTCAGACATGACTTAGTGACTAAACAACAAAAATCACAACAAGTAGATGGGAGCAGAGAGGCAATTTTTGATCCTGGAGTTCTGCACAAACTGTGTCAGAGCTGCCTGTGAGTTTTCAATGAGATCATAAATACAATGTCAAGATGTTTAAAATGTCTCAATGAATAGTGTCCGTTATTAAAAAGACTGAATATGAGGAAGAAAAATAAATGATCAATAACGAAGTCTATGGCTTTAAGACTTGCACACAGATATCTTTAATCTTTAACTTTATATTTTCACTGTATCATCTTTAGTCTTTAACTTTATGATTTTGACCTATCTCACAGAGAAATTACAAAGAGGCATATGTCAAGGTTGGCTGAAAATTAAATATTTTTCAAGCATTACTCAATCCCATTGTTAATAAATTTGCTGCCTGTGTCCATATGTAACAGTTTGTGGCTGAAACATTCATTGATTAGACAGAGGCTTGGGCAAAGCTGGTACCTTCGACTCCATTCTTCCTCATCATCCCTACCATTTTCTCTTCTCTCCATCTCCTTCTCCTGACTGAAAGTGGACAGGCCAATGAGAAGAGGATTCGTTGTTTAAGGGAGTCCAAGGACATCTAACTAGGAATAATGGGATGGAATTCAGCAAGGGACAATTTATGCTGAATTATAACAGGGATTTCCTAACAGTGAGATCTATTAGACTAGAGAACAAGCTCCCCAGGGAAGTAAGTGCCATCGCTGGAGTCATTTAAACTCTGGCTCAGGTCCATAAGTAAAAATAAATTCGGTCGTCTCATTTTATTCTCCATTTGTGTGGAATCTGCATCACCACTAAAAAGTTAGGTAGAAAAGACATGAAGTAATAGGCGAGAGGGAGGTCTGGGAAACTGGGAACACCTTGTCCCTTTCATAAAATTAATTCTATTGGAGTACAGTTGCTCTACAATGCTGCGTTAGCTTCTACTGTGCAGCTCCGTGAATCAGCCATGCACGTACAAATGCCCGCTTCCTTTTGGACTTCTTTCCCATCCAGGTCACCACGGTGCATAAGCAGAGGTCCCCGTGCTCCACGGCATGCTCTCATTACTAATCTACTTTACACACAGTGTCTATCAACAGCGTGTATGTGTCAATCCCTGAAAACCGAAATTTAGTTGGTTGGACTTCTACAAAAGGCACAAAAATAAATAGATAGGACTTCAGAAAGTGAAGGCTATTTCTGCTTTGCAAATAGATGATCTTCTTCACAAATGTTCCTCATTTTCTGAAGTATGACTTTTGGGTCCTCTGTAAAGCCCTACCAACTAGGTGTAGGTTTTCAGCAGGTCTTTCGGAATGCCTCTATTATGTGATCCTTAGGGCTCTCTTTTCCCAGACTGCACCACCTCCAATGCTACCTGAAGGGCGATCAGAGAGAGTTGCCCCCACTTGAGGGACAGTCGAGTCTCAGAAGTGGAGCACAGATCCTGGTGCCCATGTCCCTCCAGGAGCACTGCCACTCAGAGAGGCATGAAAAGAGCACCATGCTTGTCTCTATGAAGGCCACTGACTTCAGCCTTCATCTCTCTGATTCGGGAGTAGACGGTGCATCCATGATTTTGGTGCAGAAAAAAGTGATGCATACTTATCCTGGAAGCTTTTAAACATGGTGGGAAATGTTTTCAGAGCTTAGGTGCTCAGCCATGTCTGACTATTTGTGACCCCATAGACTGTAGCCTGCCAGGCTCCTCTCTGTACATGGGATTCTCCAGGCAAGAATGCCGGAGTGGGTTGCCATTGCCTTCTCCAGGGGGAAGAATGTTTTCAGAGCTTTTGCATATTAGCAAAGCTCCTGGATAATTTAGAGTAGTCCAGTCATCAGTTTGGAGAAGAGAATGGCTACCCACTCCAGTATTCTTTCCTGGAGAATCCCATAGACAGAGGAGCCTGGCGGGCTACAGTCCATGGGGTCACAAAGAGTCGGACATGACTGAGCGACTAAGCACAGACATCAGTTGGGTTTTCCAATGGCTCTATGGTAAAGAATCCATCTACCATGGCAGGAGACACAGGTTCAATACCTGAGTTGAGAAGATCCCATGGAGAAAGAAATAGCAACCCACTCCAGTATTCCTGCCTGGAGAATCCCACAGACAGAGGAGCCTGGAGGGCTACAGTCCAAGGCATTCCAGAGAGTTGGACATAACTGAGCCACTAAACACACAGTCTGGAGTGGTATCTTTTCTCCCTAAGGGCAGGAGGGTATTTAATCATTAATTGCCACTATTTATGACATGGCATATAGTCGTTTCACACACAGAAAAGTCTTGGAATTCTTCATGCTTACTTATGAATTGCTAGACCAGTTCTTTCAGTCTTTCACACTTTTATTCTCAGATAAACACGTGTTATTCAATTTCTTGGCCATTGGAGTGCAGTTTTCCTTCCCCTCTCTTACCACTTCTGATTCAGGAGCGGGAGCGGGGATTTAACAAGGAAGTACAGATATAATAGGAAGTATAAATCTGGCTTTCTAATAGTGGGTCTGCAGCTGGTGGAACTGTAAATACATCTGTTTCTAGCTGGTTGGAACAACAAAGTATCCATTATGATGATTCGACACAAAATCTAACATCTTCTTCTGGAGCTGGTGGATCATTTACAAAACCTCAGGTATCTGATGTTTATTTTTACAAAACCTCAGGTATCTGACGTTATGAACCTCCTAGGCTCCAGTTAAATCAAACACTATTTAAAAATATAGTTTCTTTGTTGTTGTTGTTTAAACTAGTGCACAGAAGCCAACAATATCTTAATTACAGGGATAAGTGGTCGGTGTATTGGTGATATGGGTTTCTGATGGACTCACAGCAAAATACCCACTATTATTTCCCAGTAATCACATAGTAACAGCCTGGCAATTCCATTAAGCTCAGTGGTAACTGCGGAGTAAGTTGGTCGTGGGAAAACATGGTAAGTGGCATGAGTCATCTCTCTAGTCCTCTCAGAAAAAGAATGCATCCCCCCCTCCAACTCTTGTTGGTGACAGGAGAACAGATAAGAGGAAACAGTGGGCTCAGGTCAAAGCTGAAGGACCCCTGGAAGAGAGCTCAATGGCTCTCATCAACTCACTGCAACATTTATTTAATAGCAAAATACAGATCGATGGTGCTGCATAGAAAAGACTGATTTCCAAAAAAATATATAATTAAAGGAATGTTATTAATCCCCAAAGGCTCTAGCACCATGTTGGATAACTCTCAGAAGAATGGAATCCTACAAAACTGGATTCATTTCCTGGGGGTAATAACACCTAGAGTTGCCATTAAGATCCAACAGGTAACTGTGAAGGATCTGTCATTTGGCAATTAGCTCATAATCATGAATTCCCTCTCCTAATTTCCTTAGACTTGAGTTGAGGCGTGGATCATGTGACTAATATCTGCTGCTGCTGCTGCTGCTGCTGCTAAGTCACTTCAGTCGTGTCTGACTCTGTGCGACCCCATAGACAGCAGCCCACCAGGCTCTGCCGTCCCTGGGATTCTCCAGGCAAGAACACTGGAGTGGGTTGCCATTTCCTTCTCCAATGCATGAAAGTGAAAAGTGAAAGTGAAGTCACTCAGTCATGTCCGACCCTCAGCGACCCCATGGACTGCAGCCTTCCAGGCTCCTCCATCCATGGGATTTTCCAGGCAAGAGTACTGGAGTGGGGTGCCATTGCCTTCTAAGCCCACCCAAAATTGGATGTGTGTCCTGGGATATTGGAAACCCCTAGATGGATGGAGGAGCCTGGTAGGCTGCAGTCCATGGGGTCGCTAAGAGTCAGACACGACTGAGTGACTCCACTTTTCACTTTCATGCATTGGAGAAGGAAATGGCAACCCACTCCAGTGTTCTTGCCTGGAGAATCCCAGGGACAGGGAAGCCTGGTGGGCTGCCGTCTATGGGGTCGCACAGAGTCGGACACGACTGAAGTGACTTAGCAAATAGCAGAAGCGGTTTAGCTCTAGTTAGTCAGATAGGACGGCTCAGGTTGACTCTTTCATTTGTTAATTCTCTTATTCATTCAATGAATATCTATGCTACTTAGAACCCATGTGAACAACGTATCCTAAACCTTATTGATCATCAATTAATATTAAACCATATTTTTTTAAACCATCAAATCTTTAATTCCTACCATCAAGGAAGTGTTCATGGATATCACAATATGAAATGTTATAGTTTTGTCTGATCAGATGACAAACAGGAGTGAATGCTTCCCACCAAAAGGCATTTAAAATGCTGCTCCTATTATAATACGTGGATTTTGGGGGAAAACATAGCAGGGAGAATAAGCAGAACCAGTTGCTGAGCGAAAGAGCCTGGGCTGCCCAGAAGGAGGGGAGGGAGGTGGGTCAGCAGAGGCTGTGCTCACTGGAATCGTTGAAGGTTTGCAGATGCAGAGGCCCCTGCGGCCGACAGATCACCAGGAGGAAGAGGCGGTGTGCTGCCAGCATGGGGCCCAGGGCTCATGGAAAGCGTTGGCTGCAGCCGGACAACTAAGGATGGGAACGTCATCCTGGTCCTGGTTACCTGGCCCGGAGTTCCCACAATTACTATATAGGGAGGATAACACTAGAGTCTCACTGGGCTTTTTTAATAGTTCGTTTGCTTCAATCACTTTGAAATCTTATGTGTAAAAAAACAAACATGGTTCTAGTTCCACCAAAGGGGTTCAGTTATTCTCAGTAAATCCTGCCGTGATCTGAAGGCTTGTGCTCCCCCTCCAAATTCATTTTTTGAAATCCTAGCCCCCAAGGTGGTGGTATTAGGAGGTGAAAGTTTTAGGGGTGATTAAATCATAAGGGTGGAGCCCCCGTGAATGGGATCAGTGTCCTTATAGGAGAGGTTCACAGAGCCCTACCCCCTGCACCATGAAAGGGCACAGAGATGTCTGATGCCCAGAAGGGTCCCCACCCAACCATGCTGGTACCCTGACCTGGTACAGTCAGCCTCCAGACTGCGAGAAATGAAGCCGTGTATAAGCCGCCCGGTCCAGCAGAGCAGCTGGAAAGGCCTGAGACAACCCCTGTCACTGTGTTTATAGAGTTGAAAGGGCCTCCAGGATGGGATGGTGAGGCCGGGGGTGGGCACGGCGTGGGCACGGAGTGCTGAGTACTGGGGAGGACGGCCCCCCATTTGCCCCCTCAGTGGGCATCCTGGTCACCTCCACGCCCGCTCTACCAGGCTCCACCCCCACAGGACCAACGGAACACCGAGTCTGCGTGCGTCTCCCTGACTCACAGACCTTCCATCAGCCTGTTTCTGTTTGTTCCCAAGGTCACTCCTCAGTTCAGGAAGACGCCTCCATCACACAGCTGGGTGACTCTCCCAGCATCTAACTGGCCACCTGTCTCAGCCAACTCCAGCAGTTTACCACCTTTATGAATCGGAAGTCCCATCAGGACCTTCCCCAGTTAATACCCTTCAGTGGAGGATGACATAGACTGACCTCTGAGCTCTAGGCTCCAGCCAAGGGCACCAGCCATTCATAGAAACTGTCTGTCTATCTCTTGATCCCTCCGTCTCTCACCTCTAGGCCGGGACACACGCAAGTACCTTCTGGATACATTCAACACATCCGTTAGTTCTCACCCTATAAGGTGCAGTTTCTGTGATGCTGTCCTTGACCCCTCCAGTATTAGATTAGGTGCCTCCCCTATCATCCCATAGTATTTTTTATTTAGCCCAACCCTTGCACCAACTCTCTCTGCTGTAATTATCTGCTTACAAAGCTGAGATGTTCTCCTGAGCTAAACCAAATGCTTGTAGAGCCAAGTGTGGGGTCATTTGCAATGCTCCTCACCGCAGAGCAGAGGACATTGCAATAACCAGAGGTGGTTGGATGAATGGATGGATCAAGAAAGACCAGCAATGCCCTAAGGACAATGTGGGTGAACTGTCAGCCCAGCAGGACCCTGACTCCTTGTTGGGGGCAGGGGAGGAGTGGCTGCACCATCGGGCAGATGGTGGGAGCTGCAGAGTCACAGGTTGGGGTGAGTTAGGGAGGATGTGTTCACTGGTCGGGCAGGATCATGCAGACAGATGTGGGCAGGTGGCTGGAACTTGTGAAGTTAACATACACCACCCATGGCAAGAATATCAGTGTGGTAGAGCAAGTGTCTATGGAAGAGACTTGAAATCTGGGTGCTGTGAAGTACCTAAATCCATCTGGTGGAAGGAGCGGGTGCAGAAGGGAAGAAAGAAGCGGTGAGTCAGGAGGAAGAGGGGATGTGTGAGAGGGATGAAGCCAGGGGAGGAGTGAGAACCAGGGAGGGCGGAGCAGTGCAGCCTGGAGGATGAGGCTGGGGGAGGGCACCTGAGGACCAGGGGTCCCTGATCATTTCAGACCACTGTGTCAGAGGGAGGAGATAAGGGGAGAGAAAGAGATAGAGACACAGAGAGACAGAGAAAGACAGGGAGACAGGGGAAGAAATGGAGAGAGCCAGCAGCACTCTGACTTTCAGCCTGGGGAGACACGAAAGGTGCAGCCATGAGGGAGCCCTGGACCCAGAAAAACCCGATTAGGTGAAACAAAGGCCCGAGTGTCTGGAAGAGAAGGGCCTCCTGGGTACCCCTGAGGGGAGCAGGAGACACTTCATTCTGTGAGATGGGGATGGGTGGAAACTGGACAGAAAGCGGCTCTAACCAAGCATCGGCTCGTTGTCTCTGTACGTGGGAGGCAAAACTCTTCCACCGACATTCAGGTCTGGGGGTCAAGGTCGAAGAAAATGTGCACAGTTCTGAGAAGTTCCTGGAAGGGTTGACTCAAGGGTGTTGGAGCTTAACCTCCTGCTGCAGGTCTGTGCAGGACCTCATAAAGGTGGACTGTGTGAGGGGCGGAGGAGGCTCTGGGGCGGGCCTGGCCCTGCGCCGGGAGGACGTTGCGGGTGGGGTCAGGGCGGGTCCACGGGGCGGGCGGAGCCCAGAGCACTGGGCTCTGGAGCCGTGGTTCCATCGTGTGGTGTCAGCGGGCGAGGACAAAGGCTGCTAACAGACGGTACTGCTGAACATTTAAATCAGAACGCGGGCGTGCTTTTCCACCTTTCGCACGTTTTCTGGATGTGCTCGGTGCCTTCCCACGGTCGTCTGCCTCCTCGGAGAAGGCGTCCTTTCCCGTGGCGGCCCCCGTGGCGGTCCTTCTCGCTGGTTTGCACGCTTCTGCCTGCCTGTACCATCGATAGGTGTTGATACTGTGCATTTTACAGGTCGTTCCGTAATGTATGCTGGCTCTTGGGGTCTCCAAGGTATTGATATTATCCCTAAATGTGAGGCGTTAACTACACGCTCGATTTTATTCCTATGGAAAACACGTTCAATATGCATTTCCTTGCAATTGAACATTCTCAAAGCATATTTGTGACCCAGTGTGCTCCTTTATGTTGACATATTGTTCATTGGGTTCCATTAGTCAGATGGTATGTCACATCACATATGGAACATGAGGAAAACTGACACTAATGACAATCTGGTGACATTCAGGCCTCTGCAACACATCAGGTTAAAAATAAAACAGGAGAAAAGGGCTTTTCTTATTTTCATAAGGTCTTCTCTTTTCTTTTTTTTCTCTCGTTCTTTCTATGCCAGAAAGAACTGCTCTGTGTTTGGATCGGGCGCTAATTATTACTGGCAAGGTTTTGTGGGAAGCTAGCGATGCGGACAGCAGCCCTCCCACCGCATTCGTAGGTGAAGGGGAGGAAGAGGAGGGTGTCTGCTGAGTGCTCATCCCATCTTGAGTCTCAAATTGTCCAAACCGTTCAATTATAACACTTCATCCTGTGTGTGTCAGCTCGTCTGGCACTTGGCTTAACAAGGGGGGTGGATCTAGTGAGAGGTGGCGGGGTCCCCCAGAGCAGAGCGCCTCGCTTCCACCGAGAAGCCATGGAGGGGGCAAGGAGAATCCAAGACAGAACCACTGGCCCACAAAACACACAGCTTTCTTTAATTCATGGGCTGAGATCTCTGGTATCCAGCAAAGGAAACTCACATAGCATTGAGACTCGACGGGGCCACCCAGACACGGAGAGCAAAGGGCTGGGGAGAAAAGGGACCCCGTCCACGGTGATGGACTGCTGGGACCTCTCCTCCAGGAGAAGAGGGTGGTCCATCCCATTGCAGAGACCCCAGCCCCCTCTACGTCCCCTCTGGGGGCCCCACCAGGAAGAATGGCCCCTGGATGAAGACACCACCATCCTAAGCATTCTGGGTGAAAATAGGGCACCTGACTAATGGGAGATGGGAAAGTGAGTGAAAAGAATAGAAAAACCACACTCTGGAGGTAAGTCAACCCCTTAATTTTCAGGCTCTGTTTTTAAAAATGCAGAAATGAATTCAGTTCTTCATTTAAAAGGTAGGCATACTGTAATTTTCTGCTTTTGAAAATCCTCGACCCTTATTTTGATGCTGTATTTATAGTCTTCTCAGTGTGGCTCGGACAACACTTCAACAACTGGCTCTCAGACTTCTGAACGGCGGCTCAAAAGAAGCGGGTTCCCCGCTCTGTTTCACAGTCTCCCACCTGCTGCTGAGGAAAACCTCATGATCAAACCTACACCTCCTCTGCTCCTTTTAAGAGCTGTATTTTAACATCTTTTCTTCTGTTTTTTTTTTCCCCCCTTAGGAGACCAAGATAAACAAATACCTTGGAGTTTTCATAACTGACTGTGTGTGCCTGGAGTAGGGGCTCCTCAGGTGTTACTAGTAGTAAAGAACCTCCTGCCAATACAGGAGACGTAAGAGACGTGGGCTTGGTCCCTGGGTCCGGAAGACCCCCTGGAGAAAGGCATGGGAACCCACTCCAGTGTTCTTGCCTGGAGAATCCCATGGACAGAGGAGGCTGGTGGGCTACAGTCCACAGAGTCACAAAGAGTTGGACATGACTGAAGTGACTTCACATGTATGCACACACCGGGAGTAACCACCTTGCAAATTCTGTTACAGGCGCCAACTCTGTTTTCCTCTTTCTTTAGAGATTTGCTATTGGAATTAAGAGGGACAAGAATCAAAAGGTAACCTATTGGACTCTAGACATTCCTAGAATCAGTGCTTGTGCTGCAGTTTATACTTAGGTTCCTTTTTTGAATTTCTGTCATCACATGCAGCAGTAATTTGGATGGAGTTAGTTCCAAATCATGCTTGTCTCCTTACATTTTGTTTGTTTGTTTAACATCTGCTTCGTATTTACAGTCTCTTTTCCTGTTATTCAACACTAAGAGAACAATAAAAAGGCTTCTTAGGGGAAAATTTTTAGGCGGGAGCAATATGTAATTTAATTGATTATAAGCAAAGAAAGTATACACTCAAAACAAAACTTAAGTTTGGAAAAATGATATCGTCTAATTCTGTGTTTTCACTATTGTGTATTTGAATTCATGTGTTGTTGGAAATTCTTATGTCTTCTTCTGGGGGTGTTTTCTAGGCCTGCAGAAACAAATTGCCACTAACTGGTCAGCTTAGAAAGTCAGAAATGTGTTCTCTCAGGAGGTCAGAAGTCTGAAATCGTGTCACGGGCCCAGGCTCCCTCTGAAACCCACAGGAGGGCCTCCCGGCTCCTCCCTAGTTTCTGGTATTTGCAGGCTGTTCGCAGCATGCCTCGGCTTGTGGCCGCGTCACCTGGGTTCCTGCCACCTTGTCACATGGCATTCTATGTCTGGTGTCTCTGTCTTCTTGTAAGGACAGCGGTCATATTGGTTAAGGGTCCTTCTTATTCCAGTATGACCTCATTTTAACGAATTATATCTGCAGTGACTCAGTTTCCAAACGGTCCCGTAGCCGCTGGTGCATTAGCGCTGCAGCGTGTCTTCTTGGCGGCCCACGATTCAGCCCAGTGCTGGGTGTTTGGTCCATCCACCCCAGCGACCACCACCATCAGTGATAGCCTGGGAGGGCATCGCTGACTTCACAAGCCGTTGGCTCTGACAGTGCCTGCCAGGATTCTCCTTCTGCAGTAGCTCCTGATGGACGCTATGGTCCACTAGAGATAAGATATTTCTAGGTCCAAAATGATTGAAATCAATGAGTTCAGAAGACTCTATGGAAAGCCGATAAATGCACATGGGATAGACTTATGTGGAAATTATGGAACAGCTGACTTAGGGATGTGGACAAGGAATTGCTCATCTTCAACACTTGGGCACAATTCTTATTTTCATTGCTGTTCCTTCTCTCCTCCAGGTGTTGGGGGCTGTCTCCCCAGCTGCAGCTGGTCCCCTTGTCTTGTCTCTTTGTCTATCTCTGTGCCAACTCTGCAATCTTGGCTCCCTCCTGCCTGCCTCTGGTGCTGGGACATTCCCTCTGTGGTTGGGAGCATCGTTCCATCCTATCTACCTCTTCCTCCTGCCACCCCGGTCCTGTTCGCTGTCATCCATCTGTATTATTGTATTGTAAGCAGCATCAGGACTATTCAGAAAATGCTAAACAGAAAACATGTTCTCAGCTCCCTTTTGAGGGTGTTGATCTTTCCCCAACTGGGACCTCAGGTTCTCTTCACTTAGCACTAATTTTCAGGATGCTCATCAAGGAAACTCAACAAAACTCAGGACAGAGCATATAACCAAACAACAACCAGAGATATTTAAATGTGATTGTTTCTCTAATTATTCAGTTTAAAACCATCGCCCTATTGCACCTAAGCTGTGAGTGCTGCAGACCCCAGGGGAGGGTCTGGTGGCTACATATGACCGGAGTTGGGTCTTTTAAGACTCTGTCCTTGATAAGTGAGCTCTCCCTGCTTCCTTGAGGACCGGATTCCTCCAGATGCTCTGGGACACAGAAGTGAGCCAGCTGCTGTCTCAGGAACCGTGGATCATGGGCATTTGATTGCCTAAGGCAGGGGCCAGAAGGGCAGAGGGCGGCCAACAGTCAGCTGAGCTATAACTGGCCAAAGGACGGCCAGTGACCTCAGTCAGAAGGCGGCCAGAATGGCCAGCACTGACCAGGAGGAGGACACGGGCTCTAATAAGAGGGAAGAACCCAGATGACCAGGAAGGCCAGGATCAGGCCGGACATCTGTGCTGCATGGGGGTCCAAGGGCAGAGCTTCATTTCCAGGGCTGGCAAGGGCCAAGCAGAGCCCCGACATCTTAGGAGAGGAAAAGTGTGCAGAGAAGTCATAAATGGGGGTGGCAGAGAGTTTTGGTGCCGCTATTCTAGGGTTTGAAGGGTCAGAGTTCTTTGTAAAAGGGATTCCCTTTTACATTTGCATTTTACATTTTTACATTTCCCTTTTAAATGGGCACGTAAAGGGGAACACATGTACACTCATGGCTGATTCATGTGAATGTATGGCAAAAACCACCACAATATTGTAAAGTAATTAACCTCCAATTAAATAAATTTTTAAAAAATTAAAAAAATAAGTTGCATCACAAAAAAAACATAAAAAATAATAAAAGGCATTCCATGGTAGCTCAGCTGGTAAAGAATCTGCCTGCAATGCAGGAGACTCCGGGTCGGAAAGATCCCCTTGAGAAGGGATAGACTACCCACTCCTGTATTCTTGGGCTTCCCTGGTGGCTCAGCTGGTAAAGAGTCCACCTGTAAAGGCTACCCACTCCAGTATTCTGGCCTGGAGAATTCCATGGACTGTGTAGTCCGTGGGGTCGCAAAGAGTCGGACACGACCGAGCAACTTTCCCTTTAAAAGACACGAGGTGGTTGGCAGACACCCTGGGGTGCTGTAAAGCTGGCTTTGGGCTATGTAGCCGGGAGCAAAGCCTGGGCTTGCTTCAGGGAGGCCACGGTCTCTTGGCAGACACACCACCCACACTCCTTCAAAATGCTGCCTCCACATCTGACAGGTAATGGGCCTCTGTGCTTGGCTGCCTCTCACCGGCTCCCTTTCTGTTCCTTTTTATTTAATAACATTAATTAATTAACTTATTTATTTTTGGTTGCACTGGGTCTTCATTGCTGCACTTGGGCTTTCTCTAGTTGCAGAGAGCAGGGGCTGCTCTTGCATGCACGGGCTTCTCATCGTGCAGAGCCCAGGCTCGCAATGTCAGTGATTCAGGAGTTCTGGTGCACGGGCTGAGTTGCTCAGAGGCATGTAGGATCTTCCAGGACTGGGGATCAGACCTGTGTCCTCTGCATTGGCAGGCAGATTCTTATCCGATGTGCCGCCAGGGACGTCCACCCTTTCTAATTCTGACTGGGGGAGCCCAGGTCACCTGAAGGCCCAGAAGCGGACTGTGAGTGTTTCTGGCTTCTGCCTTGGGAAGATGGAGTCACGATGAAACTAAAATTAAGAAAGAGGTCAAAGATGTTGGGTCCCAGGTGAGGAACATCCTCTACAGGAGCCATGCCCTCCCTACCCCACTGGCTGGATGCCCACTGAATACTACTGATGCCCACTCAGGTTGGTTTGGGAACAGAATCCTAAATCATGGGAAAGTTTAACAGGAGAGACAGAGGGAATGAGATGTGAGTACCTTGGTACCTCATCACTAAACCCACAAGATAGGACAGGTACGCCCTGATTTCCTTGGTTGCCAGGATAAATTTGTCACTAAATTGTTTACAACCCAAGTTTATTTTCTTGTAGAAAAAATGTATACACAGTGCTAGCTTCCTTAGTTAGCCAGAAGTATCCATCTCATCCACAGACTAACACAGAACTAGTGATACTAGTCAAATCATAAGATCTATATTTAAATTGCATGTATTATATAGTTGATGGGCTTCCCAGGTGGTGCTAGTAGCAAAAGAATTGGCCTGCCAATGCGGGAGACGTGGGTTCGATCCCTGGGTCGAGAAGGTCCCCTGGAGGAGGAAATGGCAACCCACGCCAAGTATTCTTGCCTGAAAAAAATCCCACTGACAGATACGGTTGGTGAGCTACTACGGTCCAACTCAAAGAGTTGGAACATGACTGAACAGCTAGCACTTTCAGAAGCTCAGGGAAGACTTCAGAGATTTGTGCCTGCAGAGATTGGGGTTCCCTCAACTAGGCAAGTGAAGAGAAGGTGACAAGGGATGTGCTGAGGAGGGGGTGTCTGTGGGGCATAAAGCAGTCTCTCTCCAGGATGGGGCCTGTCAGCCTTGCTCATCACTACCTTCCAACAGCTGAAACAGGGCCTCATACCTAGTAAGCAAATGTCTTTCCAAAGAATAAATATTAAATCAGAGTTTTTTTCCTCTGGGCATACTCTTATTTTGAACATTTTAGGATCATTTCACAGGCATCTATGAAGTCAATAGCAATCTAGTGGTTACCAGCTGTTTTCTCTAGGGTGATGTTTTAGATGTTTTGGCCTGGATGGGGTCTTTCTCAGGAAGCAAAAAGTTGGGGGCCACTGAAAGTATAAACTGAAAGTTTGAATCTATTTGTGCATAGTTGCTAAGTCGTGTCTGACTCTTTGAGACCCTATGGACTGTAGTCCACCAGTCTCCTCTGTCCATCAGGATTCTCCAGGCAAGAATACTAGAGTGGGTTGCCGTGCCTTCATCCAGGGGATCTTCCCAAGCCAGGGATCGAACCCAGGTCTCTGGCATGGCAGGCAGATTCTTTACCATCTGAGCCATCAGATAATTTGAAATGTACAACTAGTGAAGGGAAAGGTAGTCAGATGATTCTCATGGGAGCAAAGAGCAGGCAGATGGCAAGAGCAAGTTACACTTTGGAACCCAATGCAGGAATGGAAGCTATAGGTCATTCCACTTACCTTCTCTGGTAAGTTCCCTCAGAAATGTTGACTCAGCAGCATCCTGAGGATGTCATGATGGTATAAATTTAATGTGAGTAGATCCATATGAGTCCACAGAGGTGGACTGTAATTGGTAATATCAGTTGTTTGCTCAAGTTCTCCTGAATCCCTTGGAGGGACCAAGGGGTTGCCTTCAGGGACCACAGTCTGCAAGATTTCTTTGGAGAACTGACCTTGGGCAACTGGGGCTATTTTGATGACATGTGCAGAGAACAGAAAGTCTCTTGGATTTGATGTGGCCTTGATGGAGACCTTAGCCATGAAATGAGATGTCCAAGAGCATGAAAACCGATCTCCTTTGCCTTGTATGTGTATGTTAGTCACTCAGTCATGTCTGACTCTTTGCAATCCCGTGGACTTTAGCCAGCCAGACTCCTCTGTCCATGGAATTTTCCAGGCATCCCCTGGAGTGGGTGGCCATGCCTTCCTCAAAGGGATCTTTCCCACCCACGTACTGAACCTGTGTCTCCTGCATTACAGGCAGATTCTTTACTGTTTGAGCCGCCAGGGAAGCCTGAGGTCAAAACGACCATTGAGTGTTATTTACTCTTCAGAATTATCCCAGGGGTCAGGCTGCCTGCTGTGGGATGCTGCCTGAAATCGCACCCTTGCCTGACCTTTCCTCCAGCTGGTCCTGCTTCCTTCACACCCTGATCAGTTTCCCCCAGGAAACTTCCCCACTTGCTTCATCAGCAGATTATGAATTATTCTCCAATTAAAATAAAGAACCAGACTAGGGCTCATGACTCCTTATCTCCAGCTCTGCTTCTGGTAGCCCTGGTCTGTGGCATTGTCTGCCTTTCCTTCTTAGCTGAATGTAAGGACTTGGGGGATTGTGATGAATTCTTATAACCCTTGGTCACCATTGTGTTCAGCGCAAGCATAGATACAATGGACATGTGGGGAGTCTCAACAGAATTACTGGATCACTTTACCAAACCACAAATGATTATGTAAATACATATAGTTTATGGAAAATGAAATCTTTGCTGATTGAGGTGTGATTTGAAATGAGATTTTTCCCCTCTTCTATTTCTTGCAAAATTATAGGAAGCTCTTCTCTTTTTTGAAATCTTCATTTTATTTTGACATCTTCCAGCATGATTCAGATACTACTCATTACTAAGGGTCCATCACATTCTCTTCGAGGTGAGGAATGACACAAAAGGAATACCTTATGGCAATAAAATTTATTTTTAAAGTAAAGTTTGATTTTCAAAGATCTCAGAGCATACAGATGAATTTCCCTTTCCTCTTGGCTATCATAATATTCACAGAAAATTACAATAAGATGAATCACTCACATCAGTCAGAAATTCATAATTTTAAGATCCCATACAATGCCTCTGATAAGATAATGTATAAGGAAGGAACATAATTGAAGGAGCAGACACGACTGTCTCTTTGATAAAGATGACAGAACCCTCCCATCGCAAACAGGGGCCCAGCATTAGCCTTGCTATTTTTCATCTCAGATATGTTTAAAAGATATATTCTTGACTTACTTTGGTCGTATGGTACATCTGTGTAATGGAGGAGAAGCTGAACTTCTGAAAAAAATAACAGTTTTAGAAAGTGACGTGAGCAGCAAATGAAGCAGAAGGCGTTTGGGAAGACAGATGTGCTCTGGAGTGAGGCGTGTTGACTCTGGGCCACAGCGGGAAGTAGGTAAATATGGAGAGACGGTCCTGGACAGAATGCTCACTGGTGCTGTCGTGACTTCCTGCCTCCCCGCCATCTGCACGCAGTAGGTCGGCACCCCTGGCCCCTGTGGTTGGAGTGCTCAGGGAAGTGGTCAGCGCCTTAGTTCTTTGTTGTTGTTAGTCTCTCAGTCGTGTCCGACTCCTTGCGACCCTGTGGACTGTGACCCACCAGGCTCCTCTGTCCATGGAATTCTCCAGGCATGAACACAGGAGTGGGTTGCCATTTCCTTCTCCAGGAGCATTAGTTCATTGGCCAGTGATAAGTTCTGATTAATGAAGTGTGAGCAAAACGCTGTCACTTCTAGATTGGGGCATTCAGTTGGTGCCCCAACTGAATGGTGGGGAGGGCCATTGAGAGGGCCCTCCCCACCATAGGTCTTGTCCCTTCTGCTATGTTTGAGATTGTGGCTGATTTTTCAATCTGGATCTATAAGTGAAGGGCTAAATGAGCAAGACTCCCCCTTACACCCTCAAAAACAATATAGCATGAATAAGGAAACTGTGTTATTGATTCTGCACAGTCCCAGCCTATCTTGCCTGGTAGGAAAGAGGGTGTTTCTCTTCCATTTCCTTCCTCTTCACCTTCCAAAGCTTCTCTTGCATGGCTTCCTACCTATCTACAGCCTCTCCAAAATGGTCTCCAAGTCTCCCATGGTTCTCTTTCTTGTTTCTCCAACCAAAAGCTACCAAGAAATTAATTCATGCTAAGGCATGATGAAGCTTAATTTATTACACTGTTCTGAGGGTATTTTTTTAAGTAGAGAAAAAAGCAAATAAATAAATATCAATAATAAAAATTCAAGACACAAAAAATATTGTGGGAAAAAGTCTGATGTTGTAAAATCCTCTGCATAACCACCCTTAGAACACGTTCATCTCTGCAGAACACTAGGGTCCAGAACATGGGCTCTGCTTACACGGTTAAGTGCAAATCCTCTTACTGTCAGCTTTGGGACATTAGGAAGGTTGTATGTGTGTGTGTTTAGTTGCTCAGTCAGGTCAGCTCTTTGTGACCAAGTGGACTGTAGCCCACCAGGCTCCTCGGTCCATGGGATTTCCGAAGCAAGAACACTGGAATGGGCTGCCATTTCCTCCTCCAGGGGATGGACCCCAACCAGGAGTCAAACCCGCGTCTCCTTTGTCTCCTATGCTGCAGGCGGGTTCTTTATCCACTGAGCCATTAGGGAAGCCTGTACAAGTTATGTAAGCCATGGTTTCCTTGTCTATAAAATGGGGCAAGTATAGAGAAGGCGATGGCACCCCACTCCAGTGCTCTTGCCTGGAAAATCCCATGGACGGAGGAGCCTGGTGGGCTGCAGTCCATGGGGTCGCTAAGAGTCAGACACGACTCAGCGACTTCACTTTCACTTTTCACTTTCATGCATTGGAGAAGGAAATGACATCCCACTCCAGTGTTCTTGCCTGGAGAGTCCCAGGGACGGGGGAGCCTGGTGGGCTGCCGTCTCTGGGGTCGCATACGTGTTCAATTGGACACGACTGAAGCGACTTAGTAGTAGTAGTATATGCAGATTATGATTGATGGATGTTATGGGGATAACATAAAGGTTAACACCTGATAGTGACCTCTGAATAAGTCTTTTTATCATTAATTTCACTGTTATTCTCAACATAAACAACTTTATGGTTCTTTGTATGGTCAGAAACTTTAAGGATATTATCATGAATATTAACGATCATTTCAGAAATACCCCCTCACTGCCCATTGTAAGTTGCGCTTGTACTGAGTTCTCTTAGCCTTCATTTCTTGGAGGTATCCCACTCCTGTCCTAAGAGAATAAATACCATTTTTGCATCCCTAGCCTATGTGACTTCAGCCTAGTTGTTATTATTTTTCTCTGTAGAGGATTAAAGGCACAGTCCAGAGAGTCCTTGGCTGTTTCCAATAATCAGGTGAACTACGAAATTTCCCCAGGTCACAGGGTGGTTCACTAAAGTGTTACTCAGCTTTATGCTGTCCACTAGCCAGAGAATAAATTTACTCAGGAATCTGATAGGCAAGAAGGTTTCAATTTCATTATAGATACACGTGTTGTTATGTCTGCTCTACTTGACCGTAGACAGGATGCTATAGGATGGAAGAGTAAATGAAATCAGTTGAGATTTCTGTGGAGATCCAAAGCAAGTCAGATTTATCTTTGCAATTAATATTTTAATCTAAGATTACGATTTTACCCAAGGGGGCAGAAGGTAGATGGTTTCACATTTTCAAGACTAGATTTATGAGTGATAAAAATCCAGGACTTCTCTTTCTTAGTAGAATTGTAGCCTTGGGTTGGTTTAGTTCTCTGAGTATTAGTTTCTTTATGTATAAAAATGAGGTAATATCTGTCTTACTAATATTCTGTTTTCCTAGGTATCAGGTGATACAGCATTTGTAGACAATTATACAAATTAGGCAGTTACAATAATATTTATTATCTTCAGGGAGTCTCACACTGTACACATACCAAGTAGATTGGCTGAATGGGAAAAGAGTCATAGGAATTCTAAGACTAATTGTTCCATTCTGATTTTTTCAAGTCAGAGCTTTCACTATGGTTTTAAAATTTTATTTACTTATTTTAATTACTTTCTGTTTAAATAATTCAGTGACACAGTTTTGCAGTTTGCATGGAAAATGTTTTCTGAGTGGTTCGTACGTTCAGATGTAAGCATTGCCCTTGACAGTGGAGGGTCCTTGTGATGCTCGAGAGATTCATCGTAAAGAATGGATCTCTGTGCATTTGAGTGATGTTTTCAAGTTAAAATATCACTGAAATTTATTTTAAAAAGCAACAGATGAAATTCATTTTAAAATCCTCTTTGCTGAGGATTATTGCACTCTAAAAGGTCTTTTTTTTTTTTTTTTTTAAAGAAAGGCTTTTTATTTTCTGTGTTTGTGTGTTTCTAGAATGTTGGTCAAACCACAGTCAAAATCCATGAGAGATTTTTCTTGTATTATGACCTAATTCAACACAGGTTTCGCTACTCTAAAACTTTGTTTTTCGGAGTAATCCTAATAAATTTACACCCGGTTCTGTTTTCAGCTGAGCGTGAATGGCAGTGGTGAAATAATCTCTCCAAATTGACAGGAGTGATGATAATGATAAGAAAGACCCCTGGGTATGTAGACAGTGGCAGCGTCCATGGAAATTTCACCTTGCATATGACTAGTACAGAAAGCGAGGATTTCTCAGTCATGTCTTCTTGTTTAAAAAACTGATGGTTCCCCTCACTGTGACCATATAGGATTAATGGAGAAAGCTTGGTAAAATTCAGCTTTGCACCCACGCTCCCGAGTGAATGTGGACCATGCTGGGTAAACCTCACACGACATCCATGGACTCGGCCTGCAGGCCACGTGACCCCCAGAGTCCCATGCCTGGTAGGAGGGAGCTCCAGAAATGCCAATGGATTCTTAGCACATTTTATAGTATTTATGAAACGTGTTTCCCCCTTTCATTACCAATCTGTCTGAGCTTTCTTTCTATATTTTTTCCTTTTCCCTCAAATCTTTCTGAAATGGCTGATGGATGAGAATTCACAGGCCCCTTTTCCTGATTTTTCCTTTGACTCCCATGTATTTAGAGATTCTTCCGAGCCTCCAAGTTGAATGAAACTAGAGGTGGACAACTAGGAATTTTCCTGTTGCCCACAAGAGTCCCCAAACCAGTATTTGCTCTGTCAGATCCTGCACGTCACAGCAGCCTCAAACCTATAGGTGGGAACTAGATTCCAAGCTGAAATCCTCCAAGTTTCTTTATAGTGGGTAAACTGTAAAAGCTCAGTGGCTCCTGACATACACCCCAGAAGAGTCTGGAAACTTGGGAACATACCCCACCCACAATCAGAAACAGAAAATGCTAAAGAATTGTAAGATAAGTGATCAAATAATGCTCCTCTATTCACTATAGAAAATATCATCTTTAGTTTAAAAATGTACCTTGTGGGTCAGTTTACTCTTCTAAGGTTGAAGGAGTTAGAGAGATGAACTTGGACTCTGACATGACCATGGCTTTGCCAGCTCGCGGTTATGGTCAGCCCAACTTCCAGAGCCCCTGGAAAACACAGTCATGTTCCTTTCCATCCATCGGATTGAATTCCTGATCCTTGCAGTCTGTTTTCTGTTTTTACGACTCAAGAAGCACAGCGTTTGTGTATAATTACAAAAAGGTGGCAGGGTTGTTTATTGTTTATTGAGGGTTTTATTTGTGTTGCTTACCTGGGATTTGTTCTTTTCCTGTTCCCACCAGGCCACTCGTGTGATGTTTGTTTATTGCCCTATAGGTGTCTCACACTGCTGTGTCAGTTTCTGCTGTACAGCAAAGTGAGTCAGCCACACGTGCATGTGTGTGTGTGTGCGTGTGTGTGTGTGTGTGTGCTGTGTCAGTTTCTGCTGTACAGCAAAGTGAGTCAACCACATATGTACGTGTGTGTGTGTGTGTGTGCACACGCTTAGTTATGGTCTGACTCTTTGCAGCTCCATGGAGCCTGCCAGGCTCCTCCATCTATGGAATTTTCCAGCCAAGAGTACTGGAGTAGGTTGCCATTTCCTCCTCCAGGGGATCTTCTCAACTCAGGGATCAACCTGCGTCTCCTGCATTGCAGGTGGATTTTTTATGGCTGAGCTACCAGGGAAATGTGCATAGTTTAGTATAGTATAGAAGAGTATAGCAGAGTATAGAAAAGTATAGCATAGTATAGAAGAGTATAGCGGAGTATAGAAGAGTATAGCAGAGTATAGAAGAGTATAGCAGAGTGTAGTATAGAATAGTATAGTATAGTACAGTGTCAGTTCAGTTCAGTTCAGTCACTTAGTCATGCCCGACTCTTGGCAACCCCATGGACTGCAGCACGCCAGGCTTCCCTGTCCATCATCAATTCCCTACTCAAACTCATGTCACATTATAGTATATTCTCCCACTATTGACAACCCAGCTGACTTACAGCTCCTTTTTGGCCGTTTGGACAGCCTAGGGTATAGACACAGCCCAGCAAACTGTTCCAGCTGTAAATGGGACACAACCAGCGCCCTCACTGTTGGTTGCAGGCATTCTGCTCTCCATCCTGGTGAAGTGCATTTTGACTTTCACCGCCACTTCAGCAGGGGTTTACACTTGGATGGGGAGAAGTTTCCTCCTCTTTCACTAATGCCCACCCCCCCACAGCCCCTCCCCAGGCGCCTTGTGATTTTACTTGCAAATGTTCATGGATCTGCTAACTACCCTAGACGCGGAGGAGCAAGGCAGGGGGTGCTGGGGGTTTCCGTAGGGATGCTGAGACAATCTCACAGCTTGCTTATGCATCTGTTTGGCTGGGACGGGAAATTAGACAGCTTTAGTCTGCTCCCAGCATCACGCAGGCGCACTCCTGGGAGCAGCACAGCAGGCTGTGATGAAGGCGGCCGGCCGCAGTGTCAGTACCAGAGTCGGTGCTCCCTCCCAGAGAGGAGGGTGCTGCCTTGCTTCAAAGAGAGCGTGTTGTGTTCCAGGGCGAACCATCTTCTTTATGCTGAACTGTCCCAGTGCTGACTCGCTGCATCATGGAAAAATACAGACAGGATTATTTTTTTTTCTGGGTGCCCACTTCAGTATGCGTAATTGAATTGAGGTCTTTAAAAATGGACACATAATGCAATTCGGTCAGATGAACGTTTTAGATTTTAGTAATTAGTACTTAGGGGCTTGATGAAGTGTAGGAGGTGGGAGGGAGGAAAGTCTTATTTTAGGAGCTTAGAGTGATAAGGCCTTTGCATGTTTTTATCAGTTCATGTAGAATTTGACATATGGTAAACAGGAAAAGATAGTATTTAAAAGCCCCATAAATATACAGGATAGAAAAAAAAAAAACCCAAAGGAAAGAGCGGGAATGCCTGCCAGCACCACCCCCCTTGGTTTCAATGGTAGGGTGGCATAAAACGGCTACATGTCATTTCAGGAACCGGATCCAGTGTCACAGAAAGCCAGCACTGTCGCTGCCAGGGTGAGCAGACACAGGGTCCCCGTGACACACGGAATAATCCAGCCCGCCCCGCCCAAGTCCCCGGCCCCTCTTGCGCTGCCGGTTGGTCCCTACATTTAGAATCATGGATTTCAGTCCCACTACCTACCCTAGAGAAGCCAAACTCCAGGTTGACTTGATCCTGCACATTCCTTTGTTTTACGGCTTTCTGTCAAAACCCCCAAATTAACGGGATGTTATGTTGACTGTTTTGTTCCTTAATGCAATGAAGCTGTCTTGAAATTACAGTCGGATAGAGCTCTTTAGAAATTTGCATTGACATCATAATCATATCATAATAAAAATGTAATGGAGCCTCAGAGGTTTGTATGGACTTGTCTATTGTCAAGGTATGGCATTAAAGAGTCTTTTAAGAAATTTTTCATGTGATTTTTTACTGAAGTATTTTTAAAAAGTGTCAAGGCAAACATAGTCATCATAAACAAATAACATTTGCCTCTGTCACTTGAAAAATTTGACAGATATTTAGTGAGCTATGTGATGAAACAATGTTTTGTTTGATTTTTTATTTTTTCCCCCAAAATACATGGAACTAAGAGTAGGAAAATGCAGATTTTAATCCTAATTCTGTTACTATTCATTGCCATCCCTAGTAATCCTGACATCTGGCAATAGTAATATTTGCCCTGACTCTGAGGCTTACTGAGAGGCTAGACGAGGTATTCGATGAGAAAGTGCTTATAAAAGTTTAAAGTATTAAGAAAATATTAAACCCAGAACAGAGTATTTTTGGTAAATGAGTAATAATGGCAGTGTAGAATAGTTCATTTTGACTGGAGCTAATTCCGTATTACAGGAAATTCTAACTATATATCTTCCAAGTATAAGTTTCCATCTTTCTTTAAGACAAGAAATTGCATCACAGTGAAATATGAGGGAAAAGATTTTATTTTTAGTATTAACCAAGTCATGCTAAAGCACGGAGCTGATACTCAGCAGTGTCTTCGTGTACACGTGTATGTGAAAAGAGCTACCGTGGACAGGCAGTACAGAGTACACACATTCATCCCTGCGGTACCCAACGTGGTCACGGCCCAGGGGATAGCCTCTCATTAGCTCCATGTTCTTCTTTCTAATCTGGAGGCAGTTACTCATGTTTTCTCTGGTGCAAAGGGAAAATAGCCTTCCGGTAAAGTCTTAGGAAGGCTGTGTTTAATATTCAGTGTCTTCTGCCTGCTGCCAGCCGAGAAATGGCTAGTGAGGCTTGTACCCATGGACCTCCACCTTGGGCCAGGTGGAGCCTTCTAGGCAATCCCATGGGGGTCTCCTCCTGGGCGAGCCTCTAGGTGCTCTCTCTGGCTGTGGCCAATTACGCAGCTGTCCAATCTACTTGTAAGGTAGGACGTGCGGTTCTATTTTTCTAGGTTCCATGTTTTGAATCATTAAGTTGTACATTTTGTGTAAGTTAGTTGTCAACAATTTGTAAAAATTAGTGCTCTAGGTTTCTTGAACAAATGATTTGGCTCTTGAATGATTGAAAGAAATCCCAGATAATTCTGTAGACCGCGCCAACCTCAATGGAGAAAAGAGAAGTGCTTCTGGTGCTGTAGAAGCCACAGGCCAACTGCTCAGAAACGAATGGGGTTTTACCCTGGAAAGAGAGGAAAGGGATACAACTGGGAAGAACGGGCTCATTCTGGGGAAGGAGGAGGAGTAAGACAGGCTTCAGAGAGTGGCAGGCTGGGCAGAGGGTGAGGAGCGAGATTCATCTCCTGTGCTGAACCAAGCCAGCTCTTAAGTGCACACTTGGCATAGTGTGCAGTCTCATATGGTCTCACAATTGTGAACAAAGTATTGTGGCTCAGTGAAAACAATGGGCTGGAGAGGTAAAAATGGGTGGAGTTATAATCACAGAAAAGAACTCCAATTTTTGAATGATTTGCTGGGCTAAATAAAGAAGCATATATTTAAATGAAAAAAGCAGTTGATTTAATTTAAGATGGACATTTTTAACCCCCAAATTAGATGACTTGATTAGCATTGAAGTCTTCAATTATAGATTAAATTTTCAGATCACATCTATATATCTACGCAACTGATCAATTCCACACATTCAAATTGACTTCATAGCTACAATTAGTTCAACAACTTGTTTTGACTTGTCAGTTTTTTAAAAGCACAGATTTATTTTTTATCAGTTATTGGTTCAAAGCCTTAAATTAGTTGCAATCTCATTCTTCATGAGGAAGTAACTTGTTCCCTAAACCTAAAGCTGAGATGAGCCCAGAATAATTGTAAGCCATCTATGCTTATGCCTCCATTTCTAAAGTCAATATTCACTTGGTAACTATGCAAAACATCTTGCACTTTTAAACTTTAATTCTGAGGCATTGTCAAATAATACCATGGATAGGAAAAAATAGCCTATCAAACCACAAATAAAATTATATTAAAAATGAAAAGTGTGAGTCTCTCAGCTGTGTTTGATTTTTTGCAATCTCACGGACTGTAGCCTGCCAGGCTTCTCCGTCCAAGGAATTCTCCAGGCAAGAATACTGGGGTGGGTGGCCATTCCCTTCTCCAGGGGATCTTCCTGACCCAGGGATAGAACCTAGGTATCCTGCATTACAGGCACATTCTTTACCATCTGAGCCACAGTGGTCTCTCATAGCCTGAGGTCTCATAGCCCATGGTGCTCTTTCTCCAAGGAACTATCATTGATTGTTTCATCAAAAAGAATCGACAAATTCACTGATTCCTTGATACATTTTTAAAGTTTTTAATATTTGTATATATATCTTGAGAAACCTATATGCAGGTCAGGAAGCAACAGTTAGAACTGGACATGGAACAACAGACTGGTTCCAAATAGAAAAAGGAGTACATCAAGGCCGTATATTGTCACCCTGCTTATTTAACTTCTATGCAGGGTACATCATGAGAAATGCTGGGCTGGAAGAAGCACAAGCTGGAATCAAGATTGCCGGGAGAAATCTCAATAACCTCAGATATGCAGATGACACCACCCTTATGGCAGAAAGTGAAGAGGAACTAAAAAGCCTCTTGATAAAAATGAAAGAGGAGAGTGAAAAAGTTGGCTTAAAGCTCAACATTCAGAAAACTAAGATCATGGCATCCAGTCCCATTATTTCATGGGAAATAGATGGAGAAACAGTGGAAACAGTGTCAGACTTTATTTTTTTGGCCTCCAAAATCACTGCAGATGGTGACTGCAGCCATGAGATTAAAAGACGCTTACTCCTTGGAAGGAAAGTTATGACCAACCTAGATAGCATATTAAAAAGCAGAGACATTACTTTGCCAACAAAGGTCCATCTAGTCAAGGCTATGGTTTTTCCAGTGGTCATGTATGGATGTGAAAGTTGGACTGTGAAGAAAGCTGAGCACCGGAGAATTGATGCTTTTGAACTGTGGTGTTGGAGAAGACTCTTGAGAGTCCCTTGGACTGCAAGGAGATCCAACCAGTCCATTCTAAAGGAGATCAGCCCTGGGTGTTCTTTGGAATGAATGATGCTAAAGCTGAAACTCCAGTACTTTGGGCACCTCATGTGAAGAGTTGACTCATTGGAAAAGACTCTGATGCTGGGAGAGATTGAGGGCAGGAGGAGAAGGGGATGACAGAGGATGAGATTGCTGGATGGCATCACTGACTCGATGGACGTGAGGTTGAGTGAACTCTGGGAGTTGGTGATGGACAGGGAGGCCTGGCGTGCTGGGATTCATGGGGTTGCAAAGAGTCGGACACGACTGAGCGACTGAACTGAACTGAACTGATATAATTATATTAATATGCCTATTATATATGTGTGTGTGTGTATATATATATACATACATACATATAGTGGGCATATCAATAGAAATGAAAAGAATAATGCAAAGAAACTCCCCTTATTATTCTCTCCAACTGTTATCAATCTGTGACCCATCTTATTTTATCCATGTCTTTTACCTACTCCCCCTACAGATTTTTAAACTATATTTTGTCTTGTAGAAAAATTGTAATATCCACTGCTTATTATTCTCTAACATTTTATTTGTAGTAATATACACATAACATAAAAATCGCTATTAGTGGCATTTACCGTGTTCACAATGGTTTGCAATAATCACCACTGCCTAGTTTCAGAGTATTTTCATCACACGAAAAGGAAGCTCTGTGTCCATTAAGCAGTTATCCCCCAATCCTGCCTCCCCAAGGCTCTAGAAACCCAGAATTTGTTTTCTGTCAGTGGACTTGCTAATTCTGGGCATTTTACATAAATGCATCATAAAATATATGGCCTTTTGTGTCTGGTTTCTCTTATTTAGCACGATGTTTCAAGGTCTATCCACATGCAGCCTGTGTCAGTGCTTTATTTCTTTTTATAGCTAAGCAATATTCTACTAAGCTAAGTCGCTTCAGTCGTGTTCGACTCTTAGTGACCGCATGGACTGCAGCCCACCAGGCTCCTCCATCCATGGGACTTTCCAGGCAAGATCACTGGAGTGGGGTGCCACTGCCTTGTATGGTTGGGCTGCATTTTGTTTATTCATCAGCTGATGGACATTGGTTTGTTTCCAGCTGTTGGCTATTATGATTAGTATATGAGTAATGATTTACTTGCTTTATTTGACTATTCGTATACAAAACTTTAGAATGACAATATAAAAATTACCACTAACAATGTAATTACTAAAAACAGTTTTTGAAATCTATTTTTGTTGGTATAGAATTTCAGGCTGATGCATTTTACTTTCAGTGCTTTAGAGATGTCTCTCCATTGTCTTCCAGCTTGCATTGTTTCTGGGGAGAAATCTACTGTTGACTTTATTTTTTCTCCTATGCATGTAATGTGACTTTTTCTACTGACTAGTTTGCCCCTGCAGCTTGATTATGATGTGCCTTTGTTGTTTTCGTGTTTCTTGTGCTTTCGCTTGCTCATCTTCTCTCATCTACAGGTTTATAGTTTCAGTCAAATTTGGAAAATTTGCTGCTGTTGTTTTTTCAAATACTTTTTCTTCATCTCTCCATATCTCCTTTGGAAACTCAAATAACATGCACACTAGACCACTTCAGGCTGTTCCACAACTCACTGATACTCTTTTCATGTTTTGAAGTTATTTTTTCTTTGTGTTTCATTTTGAAACTATACTGCTATGTCTTCAAATTTTCTAATCTTTGCTAATCTTTTCTTCTGCATGTCAATGATGTTAATCCCATTCAGTGTATTTTTCATCCTAAATAATATGTTTTCATCTCTAGAAGTTTAAATTGGGTCTTTAAAAATATCTTTCCCGGCTGAATTTCAGATGTTTAATTTTTCCTCTAGCTTTTTGAACACATGGAATAAAATTATAATAATTGTTTTAATGTTCTTGTCTACCAACTCTATCATCAGAATTATTTCTGGGTCAGTTTTGATTGATTGATTTTTTTCTTAATTATGGGTTGCATTTTCCTTCTTCTCTGCACACCTGGTAATTTTTTATTAAATTCCTTTCATTGTGAATATTTTATTTTTGGGTGCTGGATATTTTTGTATTCCTGAAAATTCTTGAGCTTTGTTCTGGGATGTTACTTAGAAATACTTTGATCCTTTTGAATTTTGCTTTTAAACTCTTGTTGGGAAGACTAGAATGATATTTAATCTAAGTCTTATTTTGCCTTATTCTGGATGCAAAAATTCTGTCTGAATAATCTACTCAATGTCCATATATTATTAAATTTTCTACTCAGGTGATGGGAGTAGGCACTAACTAGCCCTGGGTAAGCCTCTAGGATTTCCCCCACTCATCGTGTTGAGATGTTTGCCCCTCAGCCCTAGGTGGTTTCCACAAAGCATACAACGATCAACACTTAGCTGAATACCCAAGAAGGAGCCTCTGCTGAAGACTTGAGGGGCCCCCTCTCTAGATCTGTAGGGTTTTTACACTGTGCACCTGTCCTCTCTGCTTCTCTGTTGTGCAAAATCTAGCTGCCTTGGTTCTTGTGGTAGAGTAAATAATGACTTGGAGTAGGAAATGACAACCCATTCCAGTATTCTTGCTTGGAGAATCCCATAGTCAGAGGAGCCTGGTGGGCTACAGTCCATAGGGTCGCATAGAGTCAGACATGACTGAGTGACTGAGCACACAAATAATGACTACTCATCCTTCAAAGACATCTGCATTCTATATCCCAGGATTTGTGCAGATATTACCTTGTATGGGGCTCCTCTGGTGGCTCAGATGGTTAAGAATCTGCCTGCAATGCACAAGAATGAAGTTTGATCCCTGGGTTGGGAAGATCCCTTAGATAAAGGAATGGCTGCAAAGGGACTTTGTAGATGCAATTCAATAAGAATATTTAGATGGGTAAATTATTCTGAATTTTAAAGAGGGGCCCAATGTAATCCCATGTGTCCTAAAACAGGAAAGCTATAGGATCTGAGGTACAGAAAAAGAGATTGGGGGATGCCACACTGAAGGCTTTGAAGATGGAGGAATTGGCCAAGAGCCAAGGGATTCAGGAGGCTTCTTGGGAAGAGGGAAGGGAAGGAAGCAGATGTTTTCCTGGAGACCCCAGAAAGAGCACAAATTTGCTGGTCCACTTTGGACTTCCAGCCTCCACAACTGTAGATAATGAGTTTGCTTTGTTCTAAGCCAGTGAGTTTGTAGTAATTTGTTGCCACAGCAATGGAGAACTAATCCAGTCTCCTTGAACTCCCTGCCCCATCCCCTCAGCTCAGGAAGATGGCCGGGCTCCCTGTGTTCCTCTTCCTTGTACTGTGGCCTTGAGACTCTCCAGGCAGTAAGCTAGTGATAGTCCTGCTCACCTGGATAGTTTCCCATCCTTTAGGGCCATTATGCCTCACAACCTGATGTCTGATGTCTTGAGAACCATTGCTTTCAACACTGCATCCAGCCTTTTTGTGGTCCCAGGTGGGAAATCCGGTCCCTGTTACTCCATCACTCCTTCCTCGGTGATCCAGGCAAAGAAACAGAGGAAAACAACAGAGTCGGAAAGACTAGAGATCTCATCAAGAAAATTAGAGATACCAAGGGAACATTTCATGCAAAGATGGGCTCAATAAAGGACAGAAATGGTATGGACCTAACAGAAGCAAAAGATACTAAGAAGAGGTGGCAAGAATACACAGAAGAACTGTACCAAAAAGATCTTCATGACCCAGATAATCATGATGGTGTGATCACTCACCTAGAGCCAGACATCCTGGAATGTGAAGTCAAGTGGGCCTTAGAAAGCATCACTACAAACAAAGCTAGTGGAGGTGATGGAATTCCAGTTGGAATTTCAAATCCTGGAAGATGATGCTGTGAAAGTGCTGCACTCAATATGCCAACAAATTTGGACAACTCAGCAGTGGCCACAGGACTGGAAAAGGTCAATTTTCATTCCAGTCCCAAAGAAAGGCAATGCCAAAGAATATTCAAACTACCACACAATTGCACTCATCTCACATGCTAGCAAAGTAATGCTCAAAATTCTCCAAGCCACGTTTCAACAGTATGTGAACCATGAACTTCCAGACGTTCAAGCTGGTTTTAAAAAAGGCAGAGGAACCAGAGATCAAATTGCCAACATCCGCTGGATCATCAAAAAAGCAAGAGAGTTCCAGAAAAACATCTACTACTGCTTTATTGACTATGCCAAAGCCTTTGACTGTGTGGATCACAAAAACTGTGGAAAATTCTTAAAGAGATGGGAATATCAGACCACTTGACCTGCCTCCTGAGAAATCTGTATGCAGGTCAAGAAGCAACAGTTAGAACTGGATGTGGAATAACAGATTGGTTCCAAATAGGTCTATATATTGCCACCCTGTTTATTTAACTTGTATGCAGAGTACATCATGAGAAATGCTGGGCTGGAAGAAGCACAAGCTGGAATCAAGATTGTCAGGAAACATATCAATAACCTCAGATATGCAGATGACACCACCCTTATGGCAGAAAGTGAAGAACTAAAGAACCTCTTGATAAAAGTGAAAGAGGAGAGTGAAAAAATATGCTTAAAATTCAACACTCAGAGAACTAAGATCATGGCAGCTAGTCTCATCACTTCATGGCAAATAGATGGGGAAACAATGGAAACAGTGACAGACTTTATTTTCGGGGCTCCAAAATCACTGCAGATGGTGATTGCAGCCATGAAATTAAAAGACCCTTGCTCCTTGGAAGAAAAGCTATGACCAACCTAGATAGCATATTAAAAAGCAGAGACATAACTTTACCACCAAAAGTCCATCTGTCAAAGCTATGGTTTTTCCAGTAGTCATGTATGGATGTGAGAGTTGGACTATAAAGAAAGCTGAGTGCCGAAGAATCGAAGCTTTTGAAATGTAGTATTGGAGAAGACTGTTGAGAGTCCCTTGGACAGCAAGGAGATCCAACCAGTCAATCCTAAAGGAAATCAGTCCTGAATATTCTTTGGAAGGACTGATGCTGAAGCTGAAACTCCAATACTTTGGCCACCTGATGCGAAGAACCGACTCATTTGAAAAGACCCTGATGCTGGGAAAGATTGAAGGCAGGAGGAGAAGGGGACAACAGAGGATGAGATGGTTGGATGGCATCACCGACTCAATGGACATGGGTTTGAGTAAACCCGGGAGTTGGTGATGGACAGGGAGGCCGGGTGTGCTGCAGTCCATGGGGTCACAAAGAGTTGGACACGACTGAGGGCCTGAACTGAACTGAACTCCATCATTGCCAGACATGGGAATTCACTGTAAAAGTTCCTCTCTATGTGGCTATGCCAGCAATTTGACAAACAATGAGATTAATTTTCTCAAACAAATTTTTTTCTATGCTTCTGGTGCTTCTTTATTGAATTTGACTTAATATTAAAAAATACTTTAAAAGTTATTTTATATTTAGGCTTACTTTTCCTTGTACAAGATAATCTCTTTGATGGTAGGAAAGATATTCACTCTTTGTCTTACGTCTAAATGCTTAGATCAAAGGAGAATAATTTTCTATTGCTTAAAAACATCAATAATATTGTACTAACATTTGAACTTGTGAACAGAGATTATATCCCTTTGCAAGAAGGTTGTCACCATTACAGCTACTTAGAAATATTACTGAAAAATTTCCATGTCCCACAGATGAAATATTTCTACATTAGGAATAGTACATCCTAGTCTTTTCAGTAAAAATACTATCTTAGTGTCTTTTTAAATGTCTATCACAACTACAGCCTCAGTGGTTAGTATATTTTTCCTTTTATTGATCAGTCTACCTCTGTATGGGTTCTCCCGGTGGCTCCACAGTAAAGAATCTACCCACAATGTAGGAGACACAGGTTTGATCCCTGGGTCAGGAAGATCTCCTAGAGGAGGGCATGACAACTCACTTCCGTGTTTTTCCTGTAGAATCCCATGGACAGAGGAATCTGGTGGGCCACAGTCCATACGGTTACAAAGAGTCGGACACAACAGAAGTGACTGAGCAAGCATGCATGCATGCACGCACTTCCTCTATATGTCCAAGAATTCTTCAACCTCTTTGATGGAATTACCCAGTGGGTTCACTCCCATGATTACTCCTTTGGATTTGTCACTAAACAGACCAACACACTCATGTCAGTTAAAGCAACTGATGTATTTGTGAAGGTGGCCACAGTCATCTTGGTTAGGGCCTTGGGCCTATAAATGGACTATCAGAGCATATGAACACCTGAGGCTTTTCCACATGGTGATGCTGAGATTTATCAACTTTATTAACATCATCCTTTATTGAAAAAGATGATGTTAAAATGCATATTGAATGAGGGGATAAGGACCGATTTAGAAACAAATATAAGGCCTAATTACTATGTGATTTCAAAAGTTAGGCTATTTCATTCATTAACCCTCATTGGTATTTCTATATCCCAAGTAGTTTTTTTTCTATTTTTAAACTTTGAATATTTTCTGATAAAATACAAACGTATCTAGACTTCATGCTCCATCTTCTCACTTTTTTTTTGAAAGAATGTACAGAATGCTTTTCAAGGTACTTTATCTGAAACGACATGTAAAGGGAATGAAGAGTTAAAGCCATTTTTAGCACACTAAGATTGTTAAAATGTTCTAAACCATGCGCAGATGCACATTCTGTAAGGAAATGACAGAAGCAGTAAAATGCATTACCGATGTTGATGTAACAGAACTTGCTCCACGTCCATTTAAATACATGGTAATTTCATTAATGCTTTAGGAAGAATAAAGAAGATAGTCTTTGGAAAATAATAGAAAAAGGGAGATACAGCCTCTGCCAGATGTGGGGTACACATTAGCTGTTAAAATTACATTCGCTAATGGTCTGCAGACTTCTTTGTAACCAGTTTTGGGGTGTCTCATTCCTGTGCATTTTGTTTATAAGCTGGTGGAATCCTTTGAAACTAGCTGTCCTCTAGAGTAGGAAATGCCACCCACTTATGTATTCTTGCCTGGAACATTCGATGGGATGAAGAGTCTGATAGTCTACAGTCCCTGGGGCCGAAAAGAGCTGGACATGACTGAGCACACACATACACTATCCATATGACTCTGGTCATCAGAACAGAACTCGATATCATCTTTAGTGTTATTCAACTTATTTATGAATATTTAACACCACAGTCTTTTGAAGTCTCTTAATTTTTGTTTTTATATTACAACACTGAATTTGGAGTTGCATCAAAAAGAGAGAGACAGTGAAATTAGAGAGTTCCAAGTAGAACTCTTCCTACTATTTGATGATCAGGACTCAGCATATTTAAGAGAGGGTATTGAGATACCAGTGTTCTTGCCTAGAGAATCCCATGGACGGAGAAGCCTGGTAGGCTGCAGTCCATGGGGTCGCACAGAGTCGGACACAACTGAAGCGACTTAGCAGCAGCAGCAGCATTGAGATACTAGAGTAATTTCCATCTTACAGGGATTGGCTCCCCTTTTTGTTCACTGTCCCCAAATCCTATCACTTGTCTGGTACACATGGTGTAAGTGACATCTACATATTCCCTCTTGTATTCTAACATAGGTGTACACCAGAGCCTGCTTTAGGAAGAACAGTTGTGTTTTTGACATTCTATTCGCTAAAATGTTGAGTTCTTTCCTGCTGGTTTGATTTCCTCCTCAAGCTCTTTTTGAGGAATTATTTTAATTCCTAATAATTATTTAATTATTCATATCCTGATGCATTATATACTCATAGATTAAAAAAAAATTAACTATCATCTGTGTGACCCAATGGACTGCAGCATGCCAGGCTTCCCTGTCCTTCACTATCTCCCGGACTTTGCTCAAACTCAAGTTCATTAAGTTGGTGATGCCATTCAACCGTCTCCTCCTGCCGTCAAGTTTTCCCAGCATCTGGGTCTTTCCCAATGAGTCAAGCTGCACTCAAAATCTGAATGTGGCCCTGACAAGAGACATTATACAAGGACTATTTTGTTGACTTTTGTTTTTTGTTTTTTTCTTTAGGAAATAGCCTTAGTAGATTTCTTAAAAATATGCATTGTTGATGTTCAGTCACTAAGTCATGTCTGACTCTGCAACTCCATGGACTGTAGCCTGCCAGACTACTCTGTCCATGGGATTTCCCAGGAAGAATACTGGAGTGGGTTGCCATTTCCTTCTCCAGGGATCCAATCTGAGTCTCTTAAATCTCTTGCATTGGCAGGTTGGTTCTTTACCACTAGCGCCACTTAGGAAGCTCGATTTGGTAGTAAGCCTTGGCAAAGTTTCAAAGTGCTCCCTTTGTAAATAAGTCTTCATCTCTCTTGGAAATAGGAAACTCTTGAAAGATTACAGGAGTTGTGGAGGGGAGAAGCCAGGTGGAGGAGAGGGCTTTGGAGGGCTGACATAAACAATCGTTCGTGACGGAGAATGACAGTAGCTTTGGGACGAGGTTGGACAATGGTTTCACTCCACTGGAACATCACTCTACAGTGTGTATTCGTGGTGGGTGCTAGGAGAGAGAGCCCCAGGAGGAACGTGTTCCGGGCTGAGCCCTCAGCCTCCCAGTTGATGAGAGAACGGCGAATCTGCTCACCAGGGTTGTTCTTTGGAAGCAGCAATGTGCCCTTGGAGACTCGCAGCAGAGCTGAGGTGTACAAACAGGGTAATGAAAGCCACTAAAGTGCAGCTCCCACCCCGGTGGTGGAGTAATTGGGCCCAAAGGTGCCTGGACGAGGGGCTTTTAGGGAATACAGGCTTTCCAGGGCATGAAATATAAGCCTAATTAAAAGAATTGTATTGGAATTTGGCCTTGATACAGAGAGAAGGAGGCTTAAAAAGTGATCACTTTTTAGCATCTCTGTCTACAAATGGCTTGTCTTCAAGGGGAATAAAAGTGAGTAATGGATCCCATCTCTCAAATGCAGCAGCACATCATTTGCAGATAGTGATCTTTAAAAAACAACAGCCTGCTTTTCTTTTTCCTTCAAACACAACTTTCTATCCTAAAAAGGTTTTCCAAAAAATATTTCTGCTTGTGCTTGTAGGGACCTTCTTTCTGCCTTGCTCCACCTTGGCTCCTGGTTGGTTTGCGTGGTTAAAGGACAGAGCAGTGAATAAACAGCTATACCTCAATCTACACGAGTCGGAGTGAACTTGTTTCCTGAGCCAGAGCTGGTGCTCTCAGCTTTTCTCTTCCCGTATTTCCTTTCATCCTCATTCCTCACTCCAAGCACCATGTCTAGGCAACTTTAGTGACATTTACATTGATTACAATATGTATGGTACTTCCTGTGGCTGTTCAGTGCACAACCTGTACCACTGTACTATGACTGCCCTGAGAAGAGAATTCGGGAGTCTCGCAATTCCATCCACTCTCCAGAGATAAGGCTTAACGGAAAAAAAAAAAAAAAAAGTTCTAAATAAAGCTATTCTAGTTATAATAGATACACATTTACTTATTTTTAAAGTAAACATTTATTAAGTGAACCTAGTTTTGACCAGGGAACATTTAAGCCCTGGAAATAGAGGTTAACTAGTGTGGGGAAAATTTGTACTTTAGTGGAAAATTCTGGATTGGAGTCTAGAGGAGAACTCTCTGAGTTATTAGGTTTTGATTCTGTGGGGTTATTTTACAACTTTCAAATTGTATGTAGGTGATAGAAAGCATAATAACTTTTATCTGTAGACTTGCAAATTCTGTCTATAGAGGTTCAGCTGCAACCCTCTTCTCCCATTGGAAAAGCCAATTTTGCACATTTATTTCAGCATTCTCTTACTCCACAAATATTTGTGTTTTTAAAATTTTCTTCTTTGAACTGGTTAGAACATCTACTTGACTCTGTCATTGATTGAGTTCAATTAAATATTTAACATATATTCTTTTCATATCCACAGTCATGATGTTACTTTTTTTTGAAAATAGCTATAGATAATGTTCTCAACCTCATAATGCAGAAAACTTGTCAAACAAAGGAAAACAAAAAGCTAAAAACAGCTATCTTTTTTAACCCTGTCCTCCAGAGAAAAACACTGATTAAAATAAAAACAAACACGCTTCTATTATAGTTTAATGAGTATGCAACCATAGATATTTCATTTCATAAAACTGGACTTACTCTGCACACAGTGGTCCCTAACGTGTTTTACCTTTATTTTTAGCAATATATTGGGTAATAAACTTTTTTGATAAATCCATAAGCTAACCCAAGTCACCCAAGCTTCAGTTTGCTCCAGGAATCAGCTAAAATAACCGATCCATTCTGAAACACAAATGTGGTGCGGGCATTACAGCATCAAAGGGAGATTTGGACACGGAGTAAAAAGGATCTAACAGGATGTCAGAAAAACTGTATCTGTAGATACGGGAATCTGTAGATATGTGGTCTTGGAAAAGGTAGCAACACTAAGCCAGGACACACCTGAGCTTCCTGCAGGGACCTTATTTTTTCTATTGATTTATATGACTTGTTGCTTGAGTTCCCTCAGAAGGGGGGGCTTACCGTTTTGCTTTACTTTGGGGAAGAACCTTAATGAGTACACAGAAGTGTGCTATATGTACAATACATGATGTGCACATAGCATATTGAATGCAACATAATGAATGGTTTTATCATTCAGTGTTAGACATCTTGCTTCCAATATGACATGCACTTGCTTTGGTGTTCATTCTGGTAGCTACTGATACAGCAAGACCAAGGTGTGAGGGTCTGACAGCCATCAGCCACACAGGGAGGGCTGTCCTCTGAACATCCCACTGTCTTTCCAGAATCCATCACTAAGACATCTTCAGATGCCAGCCATGGCAGAGGCATCCCTGGTGGTTCAGATGGTAAGGAATCCACCTGCAATGCAGGAGGCCTGGGTTTGATCCCTGGGTCAGGAAGATCCCCTGGAGAAGGACATGGCAACCCACTCCAGTATTCTTGCCTGGAGAATCCCATGGACAGAGGAGCCTTTGGCTACAGTCCATAGGGTCACAAAGAGTTGAACATGACTGAAGTGACTTAGCACACATGCACTCATGGCTTATCCAACCTGTGGAAATAATATCAGTGACTATTCAATGAAAGGGCATGATTATATCCAAAATATCTTTGACTCCTTTAGAAACTAATCTCTTATTGGTATCTCTTATTTCAAACTGAACTAAAGCATTTTGAACTTGTTTTTAGCTTTTTATTTTTTTTTAACCTTTTGGAGTAATTGGACTACAAAATTGACCTTATCATGTGACGTCATACTGCTTCCTATGTTCTCAACCATTCTTTCAGATCCAAAAATTATATTGATGTTCCAATTTCTTTGGGTTTAGAGAGTATCTGAGTTTATCCACTCACTTAACATTTACAAAACTTACTTCTCCCGTAAAAGGGTAAAACCTGAATTTTCATCATATCTCTTCTCTCTGTTTTAGCAGTGAATTGCTAATACACAGGTATCTTTCATTAGCTCCTCTGTCCTCAGGAAACAGTGGTCATGCCTTAATCATGTACTTTGCTCATGAAACCTCTCCCTGTCTGCATATGAAAGGTGCACAGGCAAGTTTTGCTGATCTAAATCCATTGATTTGATAACTAATATTGAGAACTTGCTTTCCTCTTTCCAGAGTGAGAAGATCTTCCCTCAATTCTTTAATTCCTTTTCACAGGGATGGTCCCCTTTTCAAACATACAGGCCTGCCAGCATCACTGCAGGGCATACCTGATTGGCCCTGGGGCGTTCACCTTACTGCCCCCAGGCTGGCCTTCACCAGATGCAGCTCTTCTGCGGACAGTGGACCCAGACCTTGGGGAACCCCTGCAGCCTCCACTTCCTGTGCCCAGACCGAGAGAGAGAGAGAGAGAGAGAGAGAGAGAGAGAGAGAGAGAGGCTAGGATGCTGGGACTGTCCTACATCCTTCCAACACCCACTGCTGTAGTTGCTGAATGAGACTCAGCATTGTTGTTGTTGTTCAGCGGCTCAGTCGTGTCCGACTCTTGCTGACCCCATGGACTGTAGCCCGCCAGGCTTCCCTGTCTATGGGATTCTCCAGGCAAGAATATTGGAGTGGGTTGCCATTCCCTTCTACAGAGACTTGGCATATTATAAGACAACTGTTTCTTTGCTTTTAAGCATGCCGTGCAAAATCCTAAATACCCCTTGAAAAAAGAGCAAAATTACTGTAAATTATTCTAAAAGCAATATAGAAGATTTCCTCCACATTTTTTTTTTTTAAAGAAAAAGCTTTCGGTGGCTCTAGCCACTTGCTTATTTGAAAAGGACTAGTTTATTAGGAAAAGAAGAGAAAACATGGAAAGAATACAGGTTAACTTGTTTTGTTTCAGAAAAATAACTTAACACCTTTGCTATCTGCAGACGCCAGTGAGTAGAGGTCCATTTAGAAACGCCTGGAGGAAATGCAGAAAGAAGAGTTCTTGAGAGGTTTGGAACTCGTAGTAAATATAACTCTAAGTTATCTGAAGTGACATGACCCCTTTGCCTGCAGCTCTGTTGAGTGTTCTGCCTGGGGACCTGGGGCTGGTTCAACTATGCCTTCTGTTTTCAGTAGGGATGGGTGGAGTGCAGGTGGTGGGGGCTCCAGGAGCTCCAGAGACTCTGAATAAACAGGTGGAGGAAGCCACCAGACACGGGGCTTCCAGAGCCCTCTCTGAGCCTTGGGAATGTTTGAGACTTGGCCCAATACCCTTCTCGTTAGTGAACTATGCATTGTCCAACAACCTTCAGGCTAGAAAGATTCAAACAGAACATAAAAGTGCATCTTGCAGGAGGAAAGCTTGGCACAGGAACTTGTCCCATCAGCTCAGTGTCAACAGACCAGGCACCAGCACTGCCCACACTGAGCTGAGCCTTAGAAAGACTAGATTTTGCAATGCGTGCAGGTATTGAAGCATCATGTTATAATCTGAAACAAATAATGTTATATGTAAATTCTATCTCAATAAAACAAAACAAAACCCCACCAAGGTTTTATATTGTGATCTTTCCAACTAAACTTTGAAAAAAGTTAAAAAAAATTTTTGCTGGGTTGGGAGAGGACATTTATTCCTTGGGATGGATCTCAGCCTGGGGAAAACACTTTTCAACCAGGCTGGACGATTTCTTCTCTAAGTGTTAGCATCCATAACATCCAACACTATTTAGCAGTCATAGTAATTATACTCAACAGACATATTTGGTACATGTGATTAGTGTGACCCTAGAGGCTTATGGGCAAGATAACCTTTAGAATTCTGAGGAGCAGTGCATCTTCACGATGCAGTCCGGTGAGACTTGGCTGATGCAACCCCGCTTGGCCCCCATGGAACGCAGCGCCCTGTGCCTTCCTGCTGTGTCCCTGTGACTTCTCAGCGTTCAGCCGCAAAATCTGAGCCTGTCTTTTTCCTTTTCCATTGCATGAGGAAATCACGGGTCCTGGATCTCCTTTCATTGTGGATTTCCAGCAGGAAGAAGGATGGGAGGCAATTCTGGGTGGATGGGAAGTCACACCCGCGATCGCATCCATCAGCCCCGCCAGAGACCCAGTGCTAAACGCACGTCACCTCCGAGAGCTCCGCTCTCCTTCTCCTCTCCTTGCTCTCAAGTTTTAAATTTCCCCAGCTAGTGTAAAACTTAATGAAAGCCCTGGAGTATACAATAGCATTTTGAAAACAGGAATTTGTGACCGCTGTGAATCATCACTCACAGCAGGGACCCAGAAATGTGAATTGTGGGAGGGACCCACAGCAACCCCTCTCTTTTTTACTGGGAATTTATTACAGGCGGGTCATTATTTACAATGTACCATTCACATCCTCTAAAGAACCCATAAACTGGCTGCTGAATATGCATTTTGCTCTGTGGTGAACACAGATGTTTCCAGCTCATATCCATTTCATTTAATTCCTTCTCTCCTTTTTTTTATTTTTTATTTTTTCAGAGTTTATCTTGCTGTTTCTGTAGCAGCTGGGTTACTATTTGCCCGTCTTCGGTTCGGGAATCGCTCCTCATATTTATGATCCTTGGTTCCACTCACGTCACTCTGCTTAAGGGTCTGTCAGCATTTCTTTGAAAAGCTGATGTTTCCGGGAGTTCAAAACTAGCCTGGTGAAGTTTTCTGTGGATTCAGTGTGGGGCATATGAGATCCTAGTTTGGGACGGAATCATTTTAACAAAGTGTGGAAATAAAATCTGTTAGGATGCTTTAGTGTTGTGAGTGTGCAAGCTGAAAAAGAGGGGTGAGATCATTGGCTTGGAAAGCTGGTGTGCATTTCTCCAGATTAAATACATATTGCTTTATTTGACTAAACTTGTTTTTGTTAGTTTTTATTTTCGTTCTTCTTCTTTTCCCTCTGCCATTCATCTTCAACCTTCCTAAAGTTTGGAGGAGAGAAAGAAAGTTGACAGTGATGACTGGGTGACCACTCTTAGAAGCAGGTTTTACATCACGAACTTGGAGAGAAAGGTCCACCCTGAATGGTCAGTATAATCTCTGCAGTAATGTGCTGTGATGAACCCACATCCCACATCCCTTCTCTGCGGTCTCAGCCTCGCCGTCTTCAGTGTTGTAGACAGTCAGCACCTAGAGGCTAATTGAACTCTATCTATCATGTTGTATCAGATATTCAGTACTTAATTTTACCATACACTATATACATATATATACATGTATATGTATGGTGTGAGGAGGAGAAGGGGGCGACAGAGGATGAGATGGTTGGATGGCATCATCAACTCAATGGACATGAATTTGAGCAACCTCTGGGAGATAATGAAGGCCAGGAAAGCCTGGTGTGCTACAGCCCGTGGGGTCCATGGGGTCGCAAAGAGTCCGACACGACTGAGCAACTAAACAACAAACATATACATGCATAGATGGATATAAAAGCATTACTCTTCTATGTGTGTGTCAGTGTTTTTCCAACTGACTCAATTTCTTTCCGGCAAGGACTATACAACGACAGGCTGACAAATATTTCTGAAGCACTTGTTCCATGGCAGGTAGTCTGTTAGGCATGTTCATGAGTATTTTCTCATTTCATCCTCACAATGACATTATACGCTAAGTCAGATGCCAGCACTCTGCTAGCTATGGCAAAGACCCCTTTCCACAGAGCTAGGAGCAGAAAGGATGTTCTGCAGATACTTTTAATTTTTATTTTGGTAATTATTTGCAAGAAATATGAGGCCAACCGATTTATTCTTCAACAAGAGAGGCATCTTGTGAAAACTCATTTCTGGCTTAAGGGACCCCTCTCACTTCTCTTAATACTCAGAACTAAAATGAAATAGCCATGCCAAAAGGAACCCAAATAATACGTGGGTAAGAATTGCAGAGAACCAACTCATCTTACTTTGGGTGAATTAATTAATGAAAGTATAGATTTCAGTGTTCACATAGTTTACATACCTTTTAACCATTTTCTGTTGTACCTTATTAGCATTTTCTAACCCAAATTCTACACTAAGGTGGTCAGTTTCGGCATGAGCAGAGGTCATCTTTCTATGAGTACGGTCACATTCCACGAATGCTGAGATTATTAACAAAGTATTAATGGAGGATTAGTGCAGAACGGTCATGCTACATACTTAATGAATAGAGAGAGTACACCATGCAGATTTAGATGTTGAAATTATTCTGGACTTATGATCATCTTAGCACTCATTTTCATAAGAAATTGAAATAGCTCTTTTAACTTGATTAAAAACGGTCAAGTTTACTTTTTTAAAACATCTAATTTATAACTTTCTGTGATATTCATTAACCTTGAAAAAGGCTTTCAGACTGAATTATATTTGTGGAAGGTCCTCAAACGTATGTTCCCGGGAGAATAAGGGCTTTCAGCATCTCTCTTCCGTTTGAACGATGGCCTCGAACTCTGTCTTTGTGTCTTGAATGGTGTTTGGAGCAGGAACAGCCTTTTGTCTACACCGCCTCCAATGTCCTCCTCACCTCAGGGAAATTTCTCATTTTCTGTTGCTGTTAAGCAAACATAAGAAACAAATGAAAAAAGGAAAAATCCACTCGTATGCCAAAAATAAAGTCATATTAACGAGGTGGCTTGAACCTCTAAATCCCAGGGCATTCATTGACTGAAAACTGAGACTTCATCCTTCACCCGCCAGGACGAACCTGGACATTTCCCAGGATGGAGCTCTCTCCTCTGAGGGTGATTCGCCTTCAGTAGGAAACCGGATAGGGCTGGTGCGCCTGAGCGGGGTGCTCTTCCTTTTCCTCCTGCCCCTCCCCCACCACTCCCCACTCTCCCCCCCCCACTTTCTCCAGTCTCCTGACCTTCCCTCTCTCCTGCTCTTCTCTCCTCTGGACCCTCTTCTTCCTCTTCCCCCAGGTTGTCTCTTAGCATCTTTAGGTTCAATATGTCCAAAAGAGAAAATAGGTATTCAGTTGCCCTTAATTAAAATGTACCCAAGCATTAAACGACAGCGTTGCTTGTTTGTTGTTGTCGTTATTGTTTATTTTCTTTATTTGCTGGGTTTTTTTTTCTCCTTTTAAACCCTCCAATACTTTGGCTTTTCAAATATTCAACTCTATAGGGTATTAATTAAATCTCAGAGTGAATGATAACAACATTTTTTTTAACACTTGTAATGATACGAAAACTCAGACTCGATAGATGATAAATGACAGGTAGATTTCAGTCTACCATGTGAATGAGACAGAATTGCAAACTGTCTTCTGTAAGTTGTCTTTTGTCCAGGAAAGGTGTCATAGAGTTAACTAATATGATTTTTACACCGTCAATGATCATAGTACCGAAAATGGAGTTTACTAGTTCCTTTATTTGTTCTATTGTTTGGTGAAACTGATTTCAATAATAGGGTTTTTTTAAAACCCTCTGTTCGTAGAAGAGTAATGAAGCATCATAACGGCTTCTAGTTAAAATGGTGCCTGCCTAGTGCCTGCCAACTCAGCACCTTCCATTGTGTTATGAAAGTTTGTATAAGGAAACAGAAAAGACAAAACCCCACAACATCAAAAACTCGTCAAGTCAGCGGAATATTATTCAGCCTTAAATAGGAAATTCTGACATGCTAAAACATAGATGGATCTTGAGGGCATTATGCTGAGTGAAGTAAATCAGTCCCAAAGGGAAAAATATCATATACTTCCCTTGTTATGAGAGAGTTAGAGTAGTCAAATTCATAGAGAAAGAATAAACAGGAAATCACAAACATCTATAAGAATCCAACAACGTGAAGCAACTGGGTCTAATTTTGATTTGTAGAACATTTCACCCCAAAACAGCAGAATATACATTCTTTTCAAGTGCCCACAGAACTTATACCAAGATGGACCATATCTTGGGCCATAAAAATCTACAACATGTTTAAAATGATTAAGATTATACACAGTGAGTTCAGCAGGGTTACAGAACAAAAGACCACATATTTCTGCACACATGTAACACACACTTGGCAAGCAGATTTAGAAATTCAGTTCCTTTTTATATTCTTATTAAGTTGCCTAATAAGAATAAAATATTTGGTTTTAAATCTAAAAAGAGACACCCACATACACAGACTTTGTGTGCTGAAAGCTGCGAAAACACTGATTAAAGGAGTCACAGAAGGTCTAAGTAAATTAAGAGACTTAAGGTGTTCATTCATGGATTGGAAGCCTTGACATAGTAAAGATGTCAGTTTTTTTTTTTTCCCCAAAAGGATGTACAAATCATGAAATTCATGTCAAAATCCAGTTAAAATTTTCTGTAGGTAGAGATAATATTAGTCTAAAATTTATACGGAAAGGCAAACTAACTAAAATAGCAAGAACAATCTGGGATAATAATAATACCTTTTGTGAAGGCATTTTACCCAAGTTTAATACTTCTACAACAACAATAATCTAGACTATGCAGTGTTGGTGGAAAGATACACATACATCAGTGGAAATCACAGACCGGGAAAATATATTTGCAAACCCCAAGTCTGAAACAGGATTTACAACTAGAATATATAAAGAACTCAAAATTCAATGAAGTCACACAATTACAGGATGTTTTTGTTTTTTGTTTTTTTTTTCCAGCAATGGGCAAAAGACATAAAGAGACAACTAGCAAAGAGGATACACGTTTGGCAAATAACACATAAAAATGCCCGACATTACAAGCCATAAGAGACAGACAAATTAAGACCACGAGAAGAAACCACTGCATATTAGAACAATTAAAAAAATGAAAATGACAATAGGAAATGCTGGCAAGGCTGCAAAGAAATTGATCTCTTATACTCTATGTGTGGGTTTGTGGGAAGACAAAGTGATACAGCCACTCTGGAAAATAGTTTTGCAATTTCTGAAAAACAACTAAACATATACTTACTATATATCCCAGCGATTATACTCCTATCCCAAAGCAGCAAAAACTTGTCTTCATGAAAAGCTGACCATGGTTGTTCATAGCAGTTTTATTGCCAAGAGCTCAAAGCTGGAAACAATCAAAATATCCTACAATAAGTGAATAGTTAAACTACAGTGCATCAATACCATGGAATATCACAGCAATGAAAAGAAACAGAGGACTGATATGTGCAATAATTTGCATGAATTGCAAAAACATTACCGTGAGTAAAACAAGCCAAACTCAAAAGGGTACACATGTGATTTATATTCCATTCTTGAAATGACCAAATTACATTGCAGAGGTGGAACACAGGTTAGTGGTGGTCAGGCTTGAGGCAAGGCGAGGGACTGGGTGGTTTAGCATGAAGGGGCAGCTGAATCCTCGTGGAGGGCAAGCAGTTCCAAGTGCAGCGGTGGTTATCCGAATCCACACACATGATGAATAACAAAGAGCTATACACGGCACGTTGCACTAATGCCGATTTCCTGCTTTTAATAGTGTGTGATACTTACGTAAGATGTAATTGGTGGGAGAGACTGGGAAATGGCTGCACAATACCTCTGTATTATTTTTGTGACTTCCTGTGAATTTATAGTTATTTCGAAATTAAGAAGCTAAAAAACACACACACAACCAAAAGTCAACATTATACTTAATGGTAAAGCACTGGAAAAATTCCCTTTAAAATCAGGAATGAGATAATTTATTTTTTTTTGTTACCAAAATTCTTCTAATTCAAGCTGGAAGTTCTAACCAATACAGAGGAAGAGAAAACCATTATTGGAAGAAGTCCAGGAATTTTTTTGAAATCCTTACAACTATTTGGCTTTAATACCAAATTAATCTTAAAAATCTTAAAAAAGCAAGATGATGTAATACTAAATAAATACAAAAATGCTTTACTACACACTGATAATAATAAGCTTGAAATAATTGACAAAACATTTTAATATATCAAAATCAAATAAGTCACATTTTAAGAAAAATTTTAGTGAAATAATTTAAGAATATGATTCTATTTAGTGACATAAAGATAATTTCAGAAATAAAATGCAGTGAAGTTTACACATTATCCATTTACATAACAATGAAAAAATATATTCCTAGATATCACATCTAACAATATAATAATTTTCTTCCCTGAAGTTCTAGTGTAATACTGATGGAATTTTCTTAGCAACTCAGCAAATGATTCTAAAGTAATCTGAAAAAATAAATACTGAAAATTATTTTTGACTGCTTTATTGAAGTATACTTTACATACCATAAAATTCTCTCATTTTAAGTGTACAAGTCAATGATTTTTACTAAATTTACAGACCTGTGCAGCCATCATCATGATCTAGCTATGGAAATTTCCGATCATGGCAAGAAGAAAGGTCGTGCCCACGTTGAGCCACTTTCACCACAGGGGCCCCATGTAACCACAAATTTGCTTTCTGTTGCTGTAGCTTTCTTGATTCTGAACATTTCATACAAATGGAACTGTATTTATGTGGCCTTCTATGTCTGGCTTCTTTCACTTTGCATCATGTTTTCAAGGTCCAACCCCACTGTAGAATGTGTCAGCGCTTCATCCCTTTACATGGCTGAGTAATTCTGGTCTCTGGATATACCATGTCTTGTTCATCCATTCAAGTTGGATGGCATTTGGGTTGTTTCATCTCTTGGCTGTTATAAAGCATGCTTCTATAGTTGTGTGCATTCCCGTCTCTGGGTCCACGTAGGCTCTCATTTCTCTTGGGTAGGGACCTAGGAATGAAATTGCTAGGTCATATCATAAATCTATGTTGAACGTTCTAAGAGATTGGCAAAGTTTTCCAAAAGGGCTACACCACTTTTGAAAGTGATTTTTAAATGTTAAAAAAAAAAAAAGACTCATGAGAAATGACCCGTCAGACCTACTTTGCACGTGCATGTGTGCCAAGTCGCTCAGTCGTGTCCGACTTTCTGTGGCCCCATGGGCTGTAGCCCGCCAGGCTCTTCTGTCCATGGGATTCTCCAGGCAAGGATACTGGAGTGGATCACTGTCCCTCCTCCAGGGGATCGTCCTGACCCAGGGATCGAACCGATGTCTTCTGCAGCACCTGCATTGGAAGAAGATTCCTTTACCACTGAGCCATGGGGGCAGCCCCAATATATTGTATATATTCTGTTATATAAATATGTAGTATACATATTATAAATTATATTATGAAGCTAATATAACAATTAAAGGAGTTTGTTAATTGTACAACAACATGCAAGTAGATTTGTAGACTAGATTATATTGCCTGGAAAAAGACTCTGGGATACACCATATTTTATGATGAAGAAAACATTATAAACCACTGTGGAATTAATGAATTGCTCAACCTATTGTGCTGCTAAATTTGGAAAAATTTATGTGTTATTTGGGGAAAAAAAGTCAAGCTAGAATCTCACATTGCTCTTTACACTGAAATACATTTATAATGGATTAATGAAGTAAATATTGAAAAAAGATACTGAAACACAAGCTATTTTCACTGGTTATCTAAAAAATTGCCTTGAGAGGAAGCAGAATTTTCAAAGAATAAATGAAACAGAACAAAGAACAAATAAAACAGTGAGTTTCCTCTCTACACGAATTTATATCATTAAAAATATTTAAAATATCAACAAACGTCACATACAAAATTATGATGACTTAGAAACTAGAAAAAATGCAGTCTTGATGATCTCAAAATAGTTATTAGTATTAATAACACAAAGAAAATGTCCACATCTTGAAGAAAAAAATCTTAACATCTTGTTTTTTAAAAACAGCAACATATAATTTGCAAAATGAATTCAAATTGAACACAAATAATGAAAGTATTCAACCCCTTAGGTATTAAATTAAATTCCAAATAGCGCTTTTACCTATAATATAGGCTAATCTGTTTATAAATTTTGAAGAAAATACTTCTTGCTGGAGAGGGTGCAAGGACCTGAACATTTCAGTACAAGAGAGGAAGGGTACATTTCTAATATCAATACATTGCCTTAAGAACGTTCATTCTTTTTAACTCAATAATTTCACACCTAGAAATGTGTCCTAAAGCTATTACAAGAAACATGCTCAAGGTTTTACATACAGGGATAGTTATTGTAGCCTGATTTATGAGAAGAAACTTGAAATCACCTGACTGTCCAAGAAGAGAAAAATGGGAAAATAAATTATGCTATACGCATTAAAAAATATTTTGAAGCTGTTAATAATCATGCTTTCAAAGAATACTTTGTGCCGTATTAAAATCATTACAACATAACATTAAATAAACACAGTATACATTACTACATGGGCTTCTCTGGTAGCTCAGTGGTAAAGAATCTGCCTGCAATGCACGGGTTTGATCCCGGGTGGGGAAGATCCCCTGGAGAAGGAAACGGCAACCCACTCTGGTATTCTCGCCTGGGAAATCCCATGGACAGAGGAGCCTGGCGGGCTACAGTTCATGGGGTCACAAAAGAGTCGGATACGACTTAGCAACTAAACAACAACAAAACATTACTGCATATAGTATGATCTCCGCTTTATAAAATAAAATTGTATTCCTCTTTACCTTTTTTGATCAACTATAACAAGCATAGAAATAAATCTTTTAGAATACAGCTGTGACTCTCTAGAGGAGAAGGAATTGTGGGTAATTTTTACCTTCTCTATATTTACCTCTGTTTTCCAAATTTTGCACGGTAAGCACATTACTTTTTACTAGGAAAAGAAGGTTCTGTGTGGAAAATAATCGTTTTGAAGGCTCTTTTAAGGCACATGTGCTTTTTTCCTGAACCTTCCTGGAAAATTACAAAAGAAAATGAGATCTCCTTAAACCCCGATGGATCAAGAAAGGCACAAAGCCTAAATATAATTAAGGGGCTGCAGACGCTAAATAAAAGTTTGACTCAGATAGAACGGAGCAGGAAGGCGGGAGTGGGGACCAGCTTCCTTGCCCGTGCGTGGTTACTCTGGGGGACCTTTGGATTTTCTGTGTGTTTGTTCATTTTTCAGTGCTGTGGCTGAGGCTCCCTGGCTGTTCTTGCCACACTCGCTTTTGTTTTCCTCTCTGGTTTCACACCATTTAACGCCCCGGCGACACTTATCGCTAGCATGTGTGTGTCGGCTCTGTGCTTTTCTTCCTGCTGACTTTTGTGAGGCCCACATGCACCTTTTCTTGCTCTCTCCATGGCGGAAACGTGCAGAAAGCCCCCCAGCTCTGGTTCTGCAGGAGGGGAGCTGGCTGCCTCTGCAGAGCTTCATTAGCGCCAGGCCTGTGTTCCCCACGATGAGAGTGCCGACTGCACTGGTGGGAATGAGCCAGTCCCCGAGGCCACTCATATTTAATAGGTCCAAAGCACACCCTTTAACCAGGACCCTCCAGCTTGTAAATCCTGGGCATGCCAGCAACTCCCAAGCAAGCTGGACCCCAGCCCGCTCCTCCCTCTCCCACCCCTGGGGCCCCGGGCCGGAACCCGGATGCAGCCATCCAGCCTTAATGAGACTGGCCGTGTCCCCGGAGGCTGCAGGCGGGCGTGGGGTCTGGGAATCAGCCCTGGGGGGGCCTCTGCTCTTGCAGGACACCCTTCTGGCAGCAGAGAGCAAAGCATGCGCCCGTGATCCAAATGGCTTTGCATTTGGGGGGTGCTACATTTTAGCTCCAGGTGGGGCTCTATGAGGGCGTCTGCTGATGATCTGAGTTGGGGGCGGTCATTATCATGAGGCCGAGAAGGCAGGCAGGAGCTGAGTTTGCTGAGGAAGGCACTCAGACAGGACCTGTCTCTGACATTCTGCCCCAGGCCGGTCCCCACCTGCGAAGCTGATCCCTGACATGGTCACACCACTTGGTCTGCTTCTCCCAAGTCCCATTTTTCCTTCTTCAAACCTGCCCCTATCCCTGCATAAGCTTTGATTCCCAGACGGAGAGGTTCTGACGGGAGGGCTCCCCTGTAGCTGCAGCCACAACAGAAATACATTTTGAAAAATCAGTTTTAATAAAGCCCCAGCCCTGACCCCAGAAACGTAAGTATTTATATTATTGACTTCTGTATGAGGTGATTTGTTGAGGGGGTGGGGGAAGAGTCTTTCTGCTCTTGTCTTGAGACCTGAGGAAAAAAATAACTAAAATTAGAGAAACTGGGGTTATAAACGCAGTGAGCAGAATAAAGCAAAATACCTCTGGGGTGTTCATCTGCCATGGTAGTCATTTCATATCTCATCTGTTATATGGATGTGATAGTTTTTTCCTTTTTGATAGTATCATTATGTAGACGCTACAGATTCAATTCCATTTACAAGTCAATGGTGTGAGATTTTATGACAATTCTTTTTTAGTGGGTTGATTCTGCACGATCCTTCTCAGTATGAGGGGGAAAAAAAATTTAAAAAGCAAATCTAAGCGATTGCCTTTCAGAACTCTCCATAGAAGGGTCTGAACTCACCGGACATTTTTTATTGCAGGTCTGGCTTCATGTGCATTGGGGATGCCTGGAAATCAGGTCTGGTTAGCCTTGCTTTCAAGGAGACAATAATTCATAAATTTAAGGACCTGGAGCTCGCAACGCACAAACAGCTCTCGTGCCATGTGGGGGAACTTCAGACCCAATTTTGAAATAGGAAGGAGAAGCGAACAATTTGAAAGGAAGAATACTTATTAAGTCCAGGCTGTGACTCCATCCAGGGCAATGACAAGAGTCATGAAAAGGTACGTAATTAAATATCTCCAAGAGTCAGACCAAGATATGAGTCTGCAGAGTTAAAAGCAAGCAAGCAAGCAAACAAAAATGTTAGAACTGTGGGATTTCAATGACAAAAGAAATTGCATTATCAATGTAATAGGTTGTATTGTGTCCGCCACTAAGAATCCATAGGTCGGAACCCTAACCCTGGGATCTCAGAAAGGGACTGCATTTGGAGATAGATCTCTAAAGAGATAATTAAGTAAAAAGGGGGTCATTCGTGTCAGCCCCAATGCTATAGGACTCGGGTCTTTGTGAGAGGAGGAAATTTGGACACAGCCAAGTACCTAGAGAAGAGGATGGAGGAGACAAGGAGAAGATGCATGCGTGCGTGCTAAGTCGCTTCTGTCGTGTCTGACTTTTTGCAACCCTATGGACCATAACCCACCAGGCTCCTCTGTCCATGGGGATTTTCCAGGCAAAAATACTGGAATGGGTGCCTGACCTCATCCAAGGGATCTTCCTGACCCAGGAATCAAACCTACGTCTCTTATGCCTCTAGCACTGGCAGGTGGGTTCTTTACCACTGAGTCACCTATGGCAGGGATGCAAACAGTTCGTGATTCTGAGAGATGCAGTCCACAGCAAGAAAGGTCCGGGACTCAGAGAGGAAGGCAAAGATTCCACCTCAGGCTTCCCTGGTGATCCAGTGGTGAAAACTCTACCTTGCAATTCAGGAGACACTAGTTCCATCCCTGGTCCAGGAAGATCCCACATGCTGAGGAGCAACTAAACCCACGCATCCCAATGACTGAGCCTGTGCTCGAGAGCCCGGGAGCTGCAACTACTGGAGCCCACGCCCCTCAAGTCTGTGCCCCTTAAGTCTGCTCCACAAGAGAAGCCGCTTCGATGAGAAGTCCGCACTCCACAGCTAGGAATAGCCCCCTGCTCACCAAAACTAAAGAAAGCCCGAGAACAACAATGAAGACCCGACACAGCCAAAACCAATAAATAATAAATAAATTTAAAAAAAAATCTGCCTCAGAGACAGTGACAAGGAAAGGTGGCCACTGGGGGGTCTCCAGGAATGGGCAGGAGTTTGCTGGGAGCTTCAGGGAGAATTGAATTTCTCAGGGAGAAGGAGAGACAGGAACCAAGGAAGGAGGGCATGGAGATGGAACATGGGAGACGAAGAAGGAGGGAAGCCCAGGGCAGATGGAGCTTTTGGAACGCGCGACCTGGAGTTCCAGCAGAAGGGTAGGGATTCTCAGAGTTTAAAGTTCTAAGGATGGTGAAGCCCTGCTGCAGTTCCAGTTCTCTTTGTTGACAAGGTTGGCCCCAAATTTATTTTTCTGACTTTTAGGGGTATTATCAATGGAAAGAAAACTAAATCAAATGAGTTCCATGGCGCCTTTTACACTCGTAGAAAACTTTAATAATTTCCACAAAACTGGAATTTAAAACAGATTGAAAAAAAAACACACACACAACAGGACTTAGAGTTTTAGGAGAACACTGACATTTTCCATAATAAAAGAATTCCAATATTGTTACTTGTGCCAAAGAATATTTCTTTAATGAAGGAAGTGAGCACGTTATGGAGTGACTTGGTAAGATATTTCCATGACTAACAAATCATTGATTTCCAGCTCGGGGGTTGTGGTTTTCCAAGCTGTTTCTGGACATTCAGCTTTTTAATTTACCTTCCCCAGGCCTTTTATCTTTTGGTTGTGGGAATTTGACTCATGTGCTGCCCAGATCTTTTTTATGGAGGCATTTGGGAGGGGTAGAAACGCACCCCAGCAAACTGTCCTTAAACGGTTGTATGTTTGGGCTTGGAATATGATCCTTAAAAAAAATCATCATTAATTCTATGTGTGTTGTTGTGTTTTTGATTCTTAGTTGACATTTTATGCTTGAGACATTTTCTCCCTTCGTACTTGTTTCACACTTAATAGAGCCCCTTCCTCTCGCACCCCAGGTGAACGCACTTCTGTGCGTGCAGGTGTGGGGTGCGGCCCCGAAGGGTGTGCCCACACTGTGCTGAGAGCAGAGAGGCCGCTGCTCTGACCCGGCGGCAGCTCAGTCCTCCAGGGCTGGGGAGGAGGAGGCCGGGCAGGATTTGTCGAGTGCATCAGTTCCCAAACCCCACTTCCCGCCTGCCCGTCACCCGCCTTGCCTCTCTCTGCTCGCGATCTCGCCGGATTGTTATTATTCTTGTAGATGTTCCTTGAATGAAGGGCTGAGGCTGCCTTACAGGCATCTGTTTCTCCCTCTGGCTCCAATGTAATAAGACCTTCTCTGGTTGTAAGTCACACTCGTTGTCTCTGTTGCTGACCCCACACTACATGTGTGCATGCATGCTAAGTCGCTTCAGTCATGTCCAGCTCTCCATGATCCTATGGACTGTAGCCCGCCAGGCTCCTCTGTTCACGGGGATTCTCCAGGCAAGGATACTGGAGTGGGTTGCTATGCCCTCCTCCAGGGGATCTTCCCCACCCAGGGATCGAACCTGCATCTCTTATGTCTCCTGCATCAGCAGGAGGGTTCTTTACCACTAGTGCTGCCTGGGAAGCCCTACATGCAGATCGCCACAAACATGCAGACCCCCCAAATGCCTGTCCATCTGGAACCTCAGCCTGTGACCTGATGTGGAACTAGAGTCTTAGTTCTTAGATATATTAATAATTCGTTAAAATGAGGGCATACTGGATTAGCATGGGGCCTCACCCAGTGACTGGAGTTCCTGTAAGAACAGGAGAAATCATGAACACACAGTGGCAAGGGGCTGTGTGAAGATGGAGGCTGAGTTTGGAGCCATGCAGCCACAACCCAAGCTCCTCAGACCTCAAGGAGCTGGGGCAGGTGAGGAAGGAGTCTCCCTGGAGCCTCCAGATGGAGCGTGGCCCTGGGGATGCCCCATTTCAGACTCCCGCCTCAGGGTACGTCTCCATCCTTTACGCCATCACCGTGCCGGGACCAGTCCCAGCAGCCACGGGCGCTCGGAAGCGGGTACTGAGTGATTTCCTTGATTTCCAGCAGCAACTGTGAGCTCCTGGGCCTGACTCTTGGGCAGCACTAATTGGGGAGGCTCGTAGGCCCCGAGCCCTGACCCCACGTGAGGGATGTGTGCAGGGCCCCCGCCTCCATGGGGACCAGGCCCACTCTCTCCAACAGGCTGCTAACTGCCCTTGATCCGAGAGCTGGTTCTCCAATGTCGGGGGTGTCCAGCTGGAGAGAAGCTGGCATCAGCGGGGTAGGAAGGACCCCTCACCTTCTTGCCTGCACAGTGGGGGATGGCGCCGATGTCACACACCCACCCCGCGTCTCCTCCCCACTCAGACACGGACAGTCAGCTGTGGGCTCTCTGTGTCCAGTCTCCTTCATGGAGACGGGACGATGCCGGGGCTCAGGGAAGGGAGGCGGTGCACCTCGTTGCCTCCTCTGCCCCCTTTGTATCTCATGCCCCAGCAGCTCTGGGCTGGCCGTCGCTTCCTCCAAAGCACCTGGCTTCTGCCTCGTGGTTGGTAAGTCGGAGCCCAAGCCTCTCTCTCCTTCCTGTGAGGACCTGCATAGGCACAGAAAGCCTCCAGGGCCGCCACCCTCGTGAGTCTTGATGCCACTCCCAGGAGAGCCAGCAGTTACTCCTGTCTGTGAGCCTCAGTGATGATGCCTCTCACAGGCATGGTAGTAGTGTCTGTCTTCCAGGTGGCTTTTCTAGTTAATCACTGTTATTTTAACATTTTATTTTATTGTGTGACCCTATGGACTGTAGCCTTCCAGGCTCCTCTGTTCGTGGAATTTTCCAGGAAAGGGTACTAGAGAGGGTTGCCGTGCCCTCCTCCAGGGGATCTTTCTAATCGAGGGATCGAACCCACGTTTCACATCTCCTGCATGGGCCCACGGGCGCTTTACCACTAGCACTGTCTGGGAAGCACCATATACTCCACACAAGACTAAAGGTTGGATGTTTCTTTCATTAAATCAGTCTAGTCTGGATAATGAGCCTCTGTTCTTTACATTCAACTTTAACTCTCAAACAGTATATCACACTATCCATATATTTATTTTGGAAACATATAATCAAGGAAGAGGTTTGCAAATTTAATTCCATTGGACTAGCCTCCCAACTGTGAGTGGGAACCACACAGACCCCCTCGCTGTCAGACGTGGTTTTAACAGTCATGGCAGGTCTTTGACTGAGCGGCGCGGTCCTGCCGTGACTGATGTCTGCGAGCTCAAGATGATACATCAGAAGGGGATGGAAAATATGTTTTCAAGTAGCACATTTATCATCCACAGGTAGGCACTGGTGTGGATCTGGTCCACGGCTTTGATGTGAAGCCATTTCAACTTTGTTATTAAAGTGATGAAGTTTCGATCTCCTGTTGTGTATATAACCATCAGGACACATAACTTCTTTGTAATCTTTTGGTTTCCAACACTATTGGAATCATGAACAGGCCCACAGCATTTTCAGATGCTTTGTGCCTTCACATGGAGAGCGTTTCTACGTGGACAAGCAGTCAAAGAGTGGGAAGACAGAAGAGGTGTGGATGTGGGCGCTGGTGTCTGAGGCCTGCTCTGAACACTTGGGAAAGCTACTCAGCCCCTTACTCTTATGTATACATCTCTGAATATGGACTGACCACCTGAGGAGGACAAAAGCAGACCAAACTAGATCATACACATCAGTGAGATTAAAAATACTTTTAAGACTATATTTTTTAAAGCAGTTTTAGAGAAAAGTTGAGGGGAATTATAGAGATTTCCCATCTATCTCCTCCACCATATATGCAGAACCTCTCCTATAATTAACGTTGATTTGTTAGACATGAAGAATCGGTATTGACACATCATAACCCCCCAAATTTTGAACTGATGTTGAAACTGAAGCTCCGATACTTTGGCCACCTGATGAGAAGAACTGACTCATTGGAAAAGACCCTGATGCTGGGAAAGATTGAAGGTGGGAGGAGAAGGGGATGACAGAGGATGAGATGGTTGGATGGCATCACTGACTCAATGGACATGAGTTTGAGTAAACTCTGGGAGTTGGTGATGGACAGGGAGGCCTGGCGTGCTGCAGTCCATGTGGTCGCAAAGAGTTGGACACAACTGAGTGACTGAACTGAACTGAACCCCCCGAAGCCCACAGTTTGTATCACGATTCACTCTGGATGCTGCACATTGTATGCATTTGGACCAAAGTCCAAATGTGTTCAGCATCATCATTTCATATGGGGTATTCTCACTCTCAGTAAGTTTTTCCAAGTTAAAAATTCGATTCTAAATGAAATGGTTTCTGTGTGTGTGCATGTTAAGTCACTTCCAACTCTTTGTGATTCCATGGATTGTAGCCCACCAGGCTCCTTTGTCCATGGGATTCTCCAGGCAAGAACACTGAAGCAGGTAATGAGATGGTTGGATCTTATATATTTTTTTTAATTTAATTTATTTATTTTAATTGGAGACTAATTACTCTACAACATTGTGGTGGTTTTTGCCATACACTGACATGAATCAGCCATGGGTGGACATATGTCCCCCATCCTGAACCCCCCTCCCACCTCCCTCTCCATCCCATCCCTCAGGGTCATCCCAGTGCACCAGCCCTGAGCACCCTATCTCATGCATCAAACCTGGACTGGCGATCTATTTCACATATGATAATATACATGTTTCAATGCTATTCTCTCAAATCATCCCACCCTCACCTTCTCCCACAGAGTCCAAAAGTCTGTTCTTTATATCTGTGACTCTTTTGCTGTCTCACATATAGAGTCATTGTTACCATCTTTCTAAATTCCATATATATATGTTAATATACTGTACTGGTGTTTTTCTTTCTGACTTACTTCACTCTGTATAATAGATTCCAGTTTCATCCACCTCATTAAAACTGATTCAAATGTGTTCTTTTTAATATTTGAGTAATATTCCATTGTGTATATGTACCACAACTTTCTTCCATCTGCCGATGGACATTTAGGTTGCTTCTATGTCCTAGCTATCATAAGAAGATTATATTTTAAATCTGACACATTTGGTCAGATAACTACTCTATTTTTAAAAAGTGGCTTGAACTAATTTTGGGTTTAACTAATTTGATCCAGTTGGTAGATTGAGATAGGTCATGTGGCAGGCCATGTGCCTGGTATGCGTTGAGCAAAGAGAGCCCAGTCTAATCTTGGCGGTCTGCAACCATCGTCCTGCACCCACAGCCCAGTGAGCTGTGGGCCAAGGCACCGCCGACCCTCCTGGATTTCTCCTGAACCACAGCTGAGGGGTCTGCACTCCTGTCCCCACAGACATCCTCATGGGGCAGGGAGGTGGCAGAGGGCCAACCCGGACAAGGCGCATCTTCCTGGAGATTCGATCTCACTCGAAGATCTTTGAGAAAAAAGCCCACAAACATGATATTCTTTACACCATTTGTTGGTGTTCAGTTGCTAAGTCGTGTCTGACTCTTGGCAACCCCATGGACTGCAGCACGCCAGGCTTCCCTGTCCTTCACCATCTCCCAGAGTTTGCTCAAACTCATGTCCATTGAGTCGCTGATGCCATCCAACCATCTCATCCTGTCATCCTCTTCTCCTCCTGCCTTCAATCTTTCCCAGCATCAGGGTCTTTTTAAATGAGTCAGCTCTTCTCATCAGGTGGCCAAAATATTGAAACATAAGCTCCAGCAACAGTCCTTCCAATGAATATTCAGGGTTGATTTCCTTTAGGATTGACTGGTTTGATCTCCTTGCAGTCCAAGGGACTCTATAAGAGTCTTCTCCAACACCACAGTTCAAAAGCATCAATTCTTCCCTGCTCAGATTTCTTTATGATCCAAAGCTCACATCTGTACATCACTACTGAAAAAACCATAGCCTTGACTATATGCATTACATAAGTATGAGCATGTAAAAAATTTATGAATTACTAGAATAAACATCAAAGAAATCTCACAGCTGTGGAGTGCCATCCAGACTGCAGCGCCCTCCTGTAATAGTCTCAGTGCGTGGAGTGCAAGCCCAAGCCTGGTTCATCTGGCCCCTCTGCTCTGGGTCGAGATCATCCCTCGTGTTTCCACCAGTCATAAGATGGACATGTCCCCAGCTTCAGTGCTGAAGCTTAATAATGTCCAGGACTTAGGACAGCAGGCTGTCCCCTTGGGAGGAGGCACAGGGAGGTCCGGAGCCCAGCGAGTGTCTCTGTACAGGTGACGGAGGGCAGCTTGGATACAATCCTAGGATTCAGCTTCCTCCCACCTCTGGTGCTCCCAGGGGAAAGTCCTGTCCTCTGGGGCTCTCTGGCACCCCACTCCTCCTGTACAGGCCACAGCCCCGCCTCTGCCATTTCATGGTCTCATAGACTTGACGCTGGCGGGATCTGTAAGTCAGCGGACATACTCAGAGCAGAGCTGACGGTACGGTTTCCTCCGTGCCCTCAGCTTGGGATGGGGCAGCTCAGGGTGGTCAGGGACCCCCTCTCTTGTCCTCCGGGCTTCCTTCGGGGTACAGGCTATCTTCATCAAGAGCTTCCTCTGCCTTGTTTCCATCATAATTTTCCCCCTTGGCTTCATTTTCCTTAGCGTTTTCTTGTCTGCTTGGTAACCAATGAAGACCTTACTTCCTGAATCATTTCTAACTTTCCACCCTTATGAAGTGTCTGCAGTAAAACGTCAAACCCATATTTATTTGCTTGGGATGGCGAAACTAGTAAATTATATAGATTCACAAAAAGAGAAAACTTAATAAAAGAGGCTTTATTTACTCTCCTGAAAGCCTAAAGACCTTCATTTACTCTTAGCTTGGAAGTACACCCTTGCTTGCTTTAGTCCTGGATCCTTTCAGATCTAGGCCAGTTTTAACCTTTACAGACCACAGAGCAGGATGGATGACCATTCTGTGGACACATATTTCACCCATGTGCAGAATTTCCTCTTTTCTTTCTTGTTTTTTTTTTTTTCCCTTGGTCACACTACGTGGCTTGTGGGATCTTAGTTCCCTGACCAGGGATTGAACCCAGGCCCTCAGCAGTGTGACCACAGAGTTCTAACTGCTGGACCGCCAGGGAATTCCTGGAAATTGGACATTTTAGATAAGAGATTGTAGCAGTTTGGGGTACTGTTCCTGCTTCTAGGGCTTGTTATTGTTACTTGCTTATTTGTTTAGTTATTAGTTATATTACTTTAGTGACACACATTTCTCTCTTTCAGTGTTTAACTTCTTTTTAAGGAATATTTATTTGTTGACTACATCAGGCCTCTTGTTATCACACAGAGGGCTCAGTTGCTGTGGTGCGTGGGCTTAGTTGTTCTGTGGCATGTGGAATTTCCCAGACCAGGGATTGAACCCACATTCCCTACTTTGCAAGGTAGATTCTCAACCACTGGACACCAGGGAAGTCCCGAATGCAGAATTTCTAACACACAGGAGATAGATTGATGTGTATTTTTAAAACACAATTATAGGCTGTCCCTCAGAGACTAGCATCTTATGTCTTTGGGGTTGACATGTGTTAGAATGATACACATTTTAAAAAGGGATGGATATAGTTGGGAATTCTACTTTTCCATGCTAAGGTTGTCTTGAATTCAGGATTATATGGAAGTTATAATAGCACAAAGAAATCTTACGGACCCTTTGCTCCTTATTTCTAAAATTGAGATGATGCTAATTTTGATCAGGCCTTTGAGAATTTTAGGATACAATTCACAGTCCAGGGACACCTGCCACTTTGATAGAAAAACAGTGTTGATTCTTTGGACGTGCTGAAAATAACAGCCTTTTCTTTTGTCAGTTAGCAGAGATGGCAGACAGAGAAAGGAAATGACAAGATCCAAGAGAAGGGAACACTTTGGAACTGGCCTCATGGAAAGATGCAGGTAAAAGGCAAATGCTCTGGGTTGCCGTCCCTACAGAATTCCTTGAGTTACTCACGCCAGGGCTCGCTTCAGTGCAGTCAGAGGACGCGAGAGTAAGAACAATCCCCTTTTAAAAACTCCAAAGCATAAAATCCAGCTTAGGTTGCTGTAGCTCTTCAGGATTGAGGGATGGTGTTTCTGTGGGCTGTGGGGAGAAGAAGGGGCAGAAATGCATTTTGTACACATTCCATGAATGCCGCAAACCTCCAAGATGCAGCATATGGAACTGTGAATTCTGCCAGAAGCCCCGGAATCCCGGAGCCCTCCCGGGCCCCCCGTGGGGGCGGGGTCAGCCCTACATCTCTGCACTCGGGGATCCCACACTGCACCATCTTGGCCTGTGTGTGGCATGTGGACAGCCCGACAGGGAGAGCAAGGAGAAAAAAAAAAAAAAGGATCTGGCTGGCGGTCAGAGCAGCAGGAGCAGTTACAGATGCTGCTATTTACACTATTTTCACATTCGGAAGAACAAAGAGCAGGAGGCTGCCAACAACTCTGAGGAACTCAGCGTTTGCCCTGCTCACTCGCTCAGCCAATCCGCGGACTGGAGCAGACAGGGTACCACTTCACGGACACAGAGCATCTCTGTTCTGATGAGGGCTCCGCCAGCAACCTGTGCGTCGAAGCTGGAGGAGGAAGGACGGCAGGACCCTCACTTGTCACTGCTCCCAAACCTCCGCTGGGGACCAGCGCTGAGAGCCCCGCCTCCGGCTCAGCCTGGACGCACCAGACGCAGACAGATTGAGGGCTTCAGCCCTCATCCCGTATTTGAATTGCAGATGCGCAGAGGGGACTCTCCCGTGGTCTTGTGCGATGCACCCCTTGTCAGGGCTGCATATTGTTCCTTGTGAAACTCAAGGAGCTGGATGAAGGCAAAAGTTATTTATTTGGGGACCAGATCACCACAAATTAATTCCTGGACGGAGTCCAAGAGAACCTGTGCAGGAGACTAGGTGGAGGGACGGGGTACCTATCACTCATCCTTAGCCGTGTGACTCCGAGGAGGCCCGCTGTATTTAGCCGAACACAGCGCATCCTAGGAGACTGGTATATTACCTCCACGCCCAGAAACTGCCTGGCCTGGTTGTGAAGTGTTCACCAAAGTGGAACCATCTCAGCTAGACTGAGGAGATGAATAGCCCTCTGGGGATTTTATTGGGTACTACCCACCAGTCATATCACCAGGCAGAATCCGTTTGTTTTCCGTTAGGAGATCTGTTGAAAGCATTACAATGAAAGTTATTTAAGTCACATAGTCTTTAATCTTCTTGCAAAATATTGTGCCCATGCCAGCTATGAATCATATCGTATTGTTATGCCTTTTTATAGTCTGATAATCTGTATTGTGTGTTTATAACCCCTGTATGCTGTATTTTATGGGGAGAAAAAGTCCCTACAACCAGCAATCCACAATCCATGAATTTACCACCTTAACTTCTTGGGTTGATGTTGAGTCATGGAAGCAAGATTCAAATGCATCAAGTGAAGAGTTATTTGTGCATCATGACGCCCTGACTCAGGGCAAAGGTAACACCTTCTCTCACTGCTTCTTTTCTCTGACACAATAGTTACTCGAAGGGAAGCTTCTCCCAATGCTAAGCGCTCGGAAGAGAGGGCTGGATGAACTAGACATCAACCAGAGTGACTACAGACCTAAGGAGCATTGTTCTTGACCTTCAGAGATGGGTGGGTCTGCCTTTGGGACTGTGCCCTAGAGCTCACCTGGGCATCCCTTCTTTCAGACCCAGAACATCCATCTCTCCCCACGTCTTGGTGGCGAGCCTCCCAGGCTGGTCCACAAGCACTCATGCATTTTTGATAGCGGGCATGCTTCAGTCTCCAATTGGGACAATGTTTCTGGACAAAATGACTGACAAGAACCTCTTTTTCCTTCTCCTCTCACTGTGGCTCAGCAGCGGGAACCAAGATCACACTCCTCCCCATCCTGCAAGCCTAACAGTGACGGTGGGGCCCAGTGAACCACAGTACACTCTAAGGATGGGTCTGGAGATGGCACGTGAGGGGCGTGGGGACTGGGTGTCCTGCTTCTACAAACTCAGGCATGATTCCAGTGGTGCTCCTCCGGCCTGGGGGCATTAGGTGTCTTCCGGGAATTTGACCCTCCTTTCCGCTGTCCACTGGGGGTTGGGGGAGTCTGGTGTGCCCACACCCAGTGTCTGGGGTCCTCCTTGTGGTGACGTGACACACACTTGTGCCGCCCCTGCTCCCAGGAGGCCTTACAAAGCATCCAGTTGCAGGCCGAGGGTTGGCTGCCGACACAGGAGCTCTTGGATGGTTCTCCAAACAAACTGCAGCCTGGCTAGAGTCTGACCCACTACCTGCTTCCTACGTGTGTTTTCCCAGGGCTTGGATTTTCCCTTATTGATGCCTTGATGCTGTAACACTGCTTTCCACACCACCCACTAGCTCTCAGGGGCCTGAGGGTCCCCATCTGATGTGCTGAGTCCAGCTCGGATTTGTCAGTGTCTCCTGGGCTCAGCCACTCACTGCTCCCAGTGTGATCACAGGTCATCCACCCTCTCTCTGCAGCAAGGTCCCAGCATAAAGCTGCGAAACGCACCCCCACCACTCCCCGGTCCCCACTTCAGGCCTGGGACTCTGCCCACCTGCTGTTTATCCGTCAGTGGTCTGGTGGTCTGATCAGTCTCCTTGCCCCTTGTCCCTGCACGCAAACCTTGAAGGGAAATATGCGTTATGTAAGCTGCTGATTCCATGTGTTGAGGCCGCACCGACACTAACGAGGGACACGCTCGGGTAGGGTCATGCTCACACGGGGACACGCTCACACGGGGACACGCAAGGGGATGCTCTCACAAGGGGACACTCACATGGGGACATGCTCACAAGGAGACACGCTTACACAGGACACACTTGCAAGGGGACACGCACACAAGGGGACACGCTCACACAGGGACACACTCACAAGGGGATGCTCACAAGGGGACACACTCACAAGGGGACGCACTCTCAAGGGGACACGCTCACACAGGGACACTCTCGCAAGGGGACCTGCTCAATAGGGGACACGCTCACATGCGGACATGCTCACACAGGGACACACTTGCAAGGGGACGCTCTCACAAGGGGACACTCACATAGGGACACGCTCACAAGGGGACATGCTCACATGGGGACATGCTCGCAAGGGGACACAGTCACATGGGGACATGCTCACAAGGGGACACACTCACCGTCTCACCCACTGTTGGCTGAGCCGTCACTACTGCAGGCCATCTGCTGAGCACAGAGTTATTAACGGAAATAATCTGTCATATAAAGTGGTGTGCTGATAAAAGTGTAAAATGCACCTGATTCTGGGGGAATTTGGTGCTTCATAAAGGAGGAGGCTTCCCTGCAAGAAACAGTCCTCAAAGTCCAGGGCCTGTAAAGTAGGGATGATGACTGTACCCCATAAGGACTCTAAATGAGCAGGAGGAGTGGTAAGAAAATGTGTGTGTGAGTGTCAGGGTGCATGTGAGTGTGTGTGAGTGTGTGTGTGAGTGTCAGGGTGCATGTGAGTGTGTGTGAGTGTTGGGGTGCATGTGAGTGTGTGTGTATGAGTGTCGGGGTGCATGTGAGTGTCAAGTGTGTGTGTGTATGTGAGTGTCAGGGTGTGTGTGAGTGTAGGGGTGCATGTAAGTGTGTGTATGAATGTTGGGTGCATGTGAGTGTGTGTGTATGTTGGGTGCATGTGAGTGTGTGTGTGTATGAGTGTCAGGGTGTGTGTGAGTGTAGGGGTGCATGTAAGTGTGTGTATGAATGTTGGGTGCATGTGAGTGTGTGTATGAGTGTCGGGGTGCATGTGAGTGTCAAGTGTGTGTGTGTATGTGAATGTGTGTAGTGTGGGTGCATGTAAGTGTGTGTATGAATGTTGGGTGCATGTGAGTGTGTGTGTAGGAGTGTTGGGTTGCATGTGAGTGTGTGTGTCAGGGTGCATGTGAGTGTGTGTTTAGAAGGATGGGCTTGAGGAAGCAGCAGCCCCTGGCTGGGCACCATGGGAGTACTCGGGTTGGCAGCTGAGCCCACGCCTGTGAACAGAGGAGTCAGGTGGGCATCCCCTCCCCTGCCAGGCAGGGAGCGGGTCGAGCAAGTCTGAAGGCTCTCTGGGAGCTGAGTGCCCAACGCCGGGCACCTGCCTTCCAGGCCATGCCATGTTTCTCTCCCCTCTGGCCAGTTCCAGGTCAGAGGCAGCGGGCACAGACAAGGTGCCCGACTACAAGAAGTGTCCCTGCTGCTTTAACAGGTAGGTTTGGGTTAAAGTACACATCCTTCCCTTGCTCAACCCCTAACTGCCCCTTGGACTTCTGCTTGTCCTAAATGAGTACATGCCCTTTAGTTGGGTTATTATTTTTTGAACATCAGTTTGTTTTAATAAGAATGATCACCTAATCACCATGAAGCTTTCAAATACTAGAGTGTAGAATTTAAATAAGATTGAAACCATCCCAAGTCTAGCTACTCTTAACACTGGACACCTCTGTCCCTCTCTGCATCTATAAATAGATGTTTATTCAATGAACAAATAGCTTTTGATCACCTCTTAGGTGCCAGGGACCACGAAAGACCCCTGCAATCATGGCATCTTCTACGTAGAACCATCTTTTACGGGACACATGCTTAGATCATTGCTAAAACCTGGGTTTTTTGGAAACCGGATTGAGAGCTACACAGGCATGGAAAAAGAGGGCTAGCCGTTGGCTAACAACAATAGGTAAGAAAAGCGGAGAAACTTAATGCTACAAACGAGGAATCACACCTTGCACAAAATCCTTGGAAGTCAAAGGGTTGGGCAGGAAGAACAAACGATGAGAGGGGGACTAATGAGGGCGAGTGGCACTGGGTCGGCATTTACATGGACGTGTAGAGAGGGTGGCAGAGGCAGGCTCCCCAGAACCTCAAAGATGAGGCGCATCCAGCTGTGGGGAGAATTGGGGGAGGTCGGGCTAGACACCCCGACTTTGTAGTCTGAGAAATATAAAGACGTGGAGGTTTAACCACTGAGATCATTTTCCTCACCAAAAAAAATGGATCTGCTCTCAAAGAGCAGTCCCAACTGTCAGTTAATACCCAACGTGTTGGAATCTGTAGACTGGCTTCACAAAACACTTAGCTGACACGAAGTGCCCGTAGGGGTGACAGCGTGTGGCACGGGCACGGTCTCGAGGTGTCCCCTCTCCCTCCATCTGCTCTCCCCTTCTTTCTCGCTTTCCTCCGTCCTCCGCTCTCTCCCTCATTCTCTATTCCTTCCCCCACCATTTCCTCCTCAGTGCAGGAGGTTGGCTCGATCCCTGGTCAGGGAACTGGATCCCACCTGCCACAACCAAGGGTCCTGCGCACTGCCACTTGAGACCCGGTGCAGCCAGATGTATACACATCTATATCTAAATAAAGCTCTTTCTCATAGCCTCCTCCATCTTCCTCTCCCTTCCTTCCTCCACCCATTGTCATCTTGTACTTTTCTTTTCGGTCATTCTTCATTTATTATTCAGACCTAGACTACTTCCAAAAAGGATGAGAGGCCATTTCTTCCCTTATTCAATTTTCCAGCCATTTTCCTTCTTTCTCTCCTTTCCTAATCATTTCCCTTTTCAGAAGGACAATGTTAGGATAATTAAAGAATGCTGGTTCCTGAACATTTCACTAAAATTGCCTTCCACAAAATAGATCTTCCTGTATATTCAATGAGATTGTGTGAGCAAATTGCTCATCCCAGGGTTCAGATGATTCAGAGTTCAGATTCAATTTGGCTATGCATCCAAAAGTTGGGATTTTTTTGATAAAAGCTTTCACAAACCACTTGGGTGTTCAAAAAGTTAATACATAACAAAAAATGGTACTTGGAAATATGGGAGAGTAAAAATGCTACAAATGCTCATGTTTGTATATAATCTGTATTCTCTTGGACTTGGTATTGAGATTTGAGAAACACATTTTAAATTCCATTAAGGTATCATATTTACTTGTTTAGATGTTGTCAGAGCAAGATCTGGAGAAAGTTTGAATTTTTTCATGGTTTAAGTATCTCACACATTTTCCCTGCTCTGAGCTATTAGAAAGTTTGATAAGAGTCTGTATCCTTTAGGTGAGGAGGAATAGGGAGGTTTTCAGTTCTTTTGAAATAAGTTGCAGAGCAGTAGAAAGAACCCCAGCCTAGTATCACTCCTGGCTCTTCCTCTGACTGTAATGGCTATGGTGAAAAAGTGATTCCCTTCCCTAAACCTCTGCTTGCTCATCTCTAATACTGGAATAACAACACCTTCCTCAAATTTTGTTTTGGTGATTAAAGAATGATGTACATGGAAATCTGAGAAAACCTTCATTCATTGTGCATTTAACAAGCATTGAGTGTCAAATACTAGTAGAGGAAGTATGTGATCAATTAAGTCTAATAAATGTATATATGTATGTGTGCATGCTCAGTTGCTGCAGTCATGCCCAACTCTGAGACCCCATGAACTGTAGCCCGACAGCCTCCTCTGTCCATGGGGATTCTCCAGGCAAGAATACTGAAGTGGGTATGCATGCCTTCCTCTCCCGTGTCTCCTGCATTGCAGGCAGATTCTTTACTGCTGAGACACTGGGGAAACCTATATATATGTGTGTGTGTATATTTGTATATGTTTGCATAAATATGTGTATATGTACATATAATATACATGTACATATTATATATAATACATATATACACATATTAATATATATATACATAGACAGACTGCAATTGCTCATAAGCATTCCACAGTCTCTTTGAGTGTCATTCCCCTAGATTGCCAGTTTTTTTCACTCACTCACTTTTTCAGCACGTGTATTGAACACCACTGTGCGTTAGATATTATCATTTTAGGCAGAGATAAACGCCTCTGCCCTTGTTGCATCTTCTTTCCAGCACAGAAGGGGGTGGGTGATGGGAAACCAAGCAGTGTCGAGGACCCTCAGCCTGCCTTTCCTGAGGCTTCATGCAGGAGGAGAAGGGGGTCAGATGCTGCCTTGGAAGGAAGCCAGAGAAGAGCAGAAACTCACGTCCCAGGCCTGGGAGGAGGGGGGGTCGGGGTGGCCATAGAATGTCTCTTCCCGCCACCGTCTGGGATCAGTGTCCCTCCAAGAAGGTGCTGAGAACTCAGGGAGAGGGTGGCTAAACTCTGGGTTCCTCACACTTCACAGAGTCTTGTATACCTGGTGCGCCCAGAAGCAAAAGAGTAAAGCTTCCCAAAGGGACGATCAGCTGGACGTTGCACCTCTCACGGGTAAAGCAGGGGGTCAAAACATTTGCCAGGTTAGTCCTTTTTGCTAGACCCGGTTATTTTTAAGGAAATGAAAGACAAGGAACATTCTTACTGAGCAGATTTACGACTGTGAACTCACAGAACACTAAGAGCCTAAGTGACTTGTCCACGTGACCTGACGGTGTTCACACAGGAGACAAGGGTCAGAGGTGGGGCTTTGAAGGCGAGTTTCCTTTTTCCAGGACAGTGTGTTTTCCCCACCACACAGACTTATGAGATCATGTAGGGTTTTGTTAATGGAAAAACCACAGAGCATACAGAAGTAATAGGACTTTCAGACTGGCTCAAAATATTGAAATATGTGATGTAACTACAATTCTGTCCTTGATTTAAAAAAAAAATAAGGTATTTCATTTTTATCCTGGACAAAACTTCCCAGAGTTTCTCCTGAATTTGGCACATTATGGTAAAGAGAACAAAGAGAGAGACTATCTATCAGTTTGGGGGCTTCCCAAGCAGCGCTAGTGGGGAGGAGCCCGCCTGCCAGTGCGGGAGACGTAAGAGATGCGGGTTCAACCCTTGGGCCGGGAAGATCCCCTGGAGGAAGGCAAGGCAACCGGCTCTAGTATTTCTGGCTGGAGAGTCCCATGGACAGAGGAGCTTAGCAGGCTATGGTCCATAGGGTCGCAAAGAGTTGGACACAACTGAAGTGACTTATCACACACACATCCTTTAGTTTATTAAGTTAGCTGTATTTTAGAAGATATAAAATAGCTAGAAATCTCAGCTGCACCATAATCAGGTTCTCACACAAAATTATGGAAAAGAAGGACATAGTTTCACCAGGGATGGGTAGGCAAAATTACAAAAGATAGAAGCAACATGGCAGTCAAGACACTTCCCGTGTATACAGTGCTTGGCCACAGTCAAACTGACTTCTGTACACTATTGATATTATGTATACAAGAGATAACTAATGAGAACTTACTGTATAGCTCAGGGAACTCCACTTGGTGCTCTGTGGTGACCTAAATAGACAGGAAAGCCAAAGAAGAGGGTTATATACGTACACATATGGCTGATTCACTTTGCTATGCAGTAGAAACTAACAGAACATTGTAAAGCAACTATATGCCCCAAAAATTAATTTAAAAAATAAATGAAAAAGCAAGTGCCTCTCTTCCAGTGGTTATGGATCTTAAGTTCAGATTCTCTCTCTCTCTTTCTCTTTTTTTTTCTTTTAAATAAAAACTAGAGGATGGTAAAGTACATTTCTGCCACGCTGCCCACCCACTAGGAGGAGGGCGGGACTGGGAGGCCCATAGATTATCTTCACTCATGAATCCCTTCTCAGTCTGTACCTACACCTCTCAGAAGAGCCAGAGGCAAACCCTCCCTCTCTGTCTCCTGCTGAATTCTTGCTGCCTGCGCCTCTTGGGGAACCCCAGGGGTTTTCTCAATAAATAATGTTTGCTTTAAGATTTAATGTCCATAAAGAGACCACAAGCAGTGCACAGCAAGGCAGAACCAGTGTCTTACGTGCATTTTTTTTAAGTTACCACTTCTTGTTTACCTTGTCTGAGAGCAGCCAGTTCTTGTCAGAACAGGGTAAGTAAATGTGCAAAAGCCAGAAATCTACGGGAATTTGTTCAAGGCATCATCATTAAACAGAATAGAAAGATCGTACTTAGGAAAAGTGGCCTCTTTTCTAATGTTTATGTTGGGTGCTACCTAAAACGAATAACAAAAACACCTGCACACCTTCTAAAAATTTATAATCTAGAACAGATGAATGGGTGGTGAATGGGGAAAAGGGTGTCTTTTTTTTTTTTTCCAAGGAGCTTTGGAAATTTACCTTCTTCACACAGTTTGCCTGAACCGATTACAAATAAAGAGTTATTTTTCTAGTTCCAATCTGCCATTTTATTCTAACGAGCTTTTTTCATTATGTGGAAATTACTTGCACTGATACTCTTACAAATTAGAAGTATGTAATTTGTTTTCAACGTGACACTCGCGCACACACGTCTGTGTGTATCACTGTCTTCCAGACAAGATTCTGAATCCTTCTTGTTTTTCTTCTGTAGACCCTTGGCAGCAACTTGGAGGGAGCTTCAACCCTGCAGACTAAGGAGCTGTTTCAAGGGCACCGTATGGAAATTTCACGATCTTCCCCTATCTTACATTCACTCTCATCATCCTGTCTGTTACTCAAGAGCCACTGTCAATTCGTACTGCCTAACTTGAAATCTTTCTCTTTAATTATTTATTAATAAAATCAATGAATTTTATTTTATTCATTTTATTAATTCAAATAAACAAGGAACATCCACTCAGCCCCCATTTTTCCTAGTGTATCTCCAAGCTTATATCATTTAGGATGCTTTTGGCTACAAATAAAAGAAGATGCAACTAAAAGTATCTTCAGTAATGATGATATTTACTCTCAGGAAGAACAAGAAGTTGAGGAATAGGGTGACTTCAGTGCAGGGTGGAGAACCCAGATTCTTCCCGTATTTCGGCTCTTAACACCCTCTGTTTGTGGACTTGGTCTCAGGATAGTTCTTGCAGATCAAAGGAACAAATACATCCAAAGACATAAGAGTAGAAGTCCCCTACGTATGTGACATCATTGAGGGCAGAGTAAACCTTCCCAGCCATGCCTCTACAGCAGACTTGTAACGGTCAGGATTATACCACACGCTTGGGCTTAAACTAACCACAACAAATGGAACAAGATCATGACAATTAGCTTTGCTTCAGAAAAAGATCATGCTACTCTTTCAATCTGAAAGGACCAGACCCTTGGAAGGTGAACAAATCTTGTGTGTTAGCCAGGAAGATGAGGCTTGGTATGGCTGCTCATTGCGTAGGTCATCATATTACTGCCAGGACTCCCATCAGGACACACCAAGAGTCCTCTTCAGATCTATCTTGCCCAAATGATGGACTCAATAGATACCACACTAAGAATCTCTCCTTGGCTTCAGTGCCACTATTTTCTGTTTGTATAGTTTTTTTTAAGTATATTGGAGTATACTTGATTTACAATGCTGTTATTAGTAGTTTCAGGTATACAGCAAAGTGAGTCAGATATATATATATCTGACTATACTATATATACTATATATATATATATAGTTATTGTTTAGTTGCTAAGTCATGTTCAACTCTTTTGCAACCCCATGGACTATATATATATATATATATATATACACACACACATATACATATATATATATTCATTTTTGGATTCTTTATCCATATAGGTTATTACCAAACATTGAGTAGAGTTCCTTGTGCTATATACTAGGTCCTTATTAGTTATCTATTTTATACATAGCAGTGTGTATATGTCAATCCCAATCTTCTAATTTGTCATTCTCTCCATGTGTCCCCTTTGGTAACCATAAATTTGATTGCAAGATCTGTGAGTCTGTTTCTATTTATAAATAAGTTCATTTGTATCACTTTTAATTAGATTCCATATATATGATATCACAGAATAATTATCTTTTTCTGTCAGACTTACTTCACTTAATGTGATAATCTCTAGGTCCGCCCATGTTTCTGCAGATGCCATGATTTCTACCCTTTCATGACTGAGTAATATTCTACTGTGCGTATGTGCCACATCTTCCTTATCCATCTCCTGATGCCATCTGTGATAAAGATCACTCAGGGAGCTCTTGGATAATTACTCAATTCTCATATTGTAAAAATATCTGTAAAAGAGAGGTGAAAAGAAAAATTATCTTTTTGGTAAAATCTCTTAATCTTCAAGTCATGGTGTAACACAGCATGCTGCTGCTGCTGTTGCTGCTGCTAAGTCGCTTCAGTCGTGTCCGACTCTGTGCGACCCCATAGACGGCAGCTCACCAGTCTCCCCCGTCCCTGGGATTCTCCAGGCTAGAACACTGGAGTGGGTTGCCATTTCCTTCTCCAGTGCATGAAAGTGAAAAGTGAAAGTGAAGTCGTTCAGTCGTGTCCGACTCCTAGCTACCCCATGGACTGCAGCCTATCAGGCTCCTCCGTCCATGGGATTTTCCAGGCAAGAGTACTGGAGTAGGGTGCCATTGCCTTCTCTGAACACAGCATAAGATGTATATTTATTATACTCACATGCCCTGATCTTTCAGGGCTTCTCCCATCTGCTATTTCCAGATAGGTAACAGGTTCCCTTGAGATAAAGAGGGGTGTGACATTGAATTGAATTATTAATATGTGAGAGGCAAAAAGAGTGTTTCTTCAAAGATTATCTTGAGCTGCACCAATTCTGATGACTTTAGGACCACCCTGTCTTCTATTTAGGTGCCGTTCCTGCTGTCTGAGCTGTTTGAGTAACTAAGTGTTAAAATATTCTCCAGTTCACTCTAGATAACGGTCTTATCTATTGCCATAATCTGATGAAAAGTCAAACATTACTGGAATCAGCTTGTTAGTTCAGAAACTGACAATGTCAGAGGCCAGTGGTGAGCTTTGGAGACAGGATAATAGAGGAAAGGTAGAGAAGAGTGGGGATGTAGGTAAAGGGAAACAGGGAACTTAAAGAAGGAGCCAGTGGGATGTGTAGACTCAAGGATCAGTCCTTGAACTTTTCCCCCGAAGGCCTGTCTTGTGTTTGCCCTCAGTCGCTAAGTCATGTCTGACTATTTGAAACCCAGTGGACTGCAGCCCACCAGGCTCCTCTGTCCATGGGATTTCCCAGGCAAGAATACTGGAGTGGGTTGCTATTTCCTACTCCAGGGGATCTTCGGGACCCAGGGATTGAACCCACATCTCCTGCATTGGCAGGCAGATTCCTTACCACTGTGCCACCTGAGAAGCCCAGGTGGGCTCTTTTGGGTCCTTGCAAATAAGAAGAGTGCTGATCTAGAGCCATCAGTTAGAGCAGGTAAGACAACCAAGACCTTGATGCGACTTGAGAGCCCTTAATGCTGACTTCAGAGAATCTGGGACCCATGACAGGATGGTCATGCATGAATCAGCATGTTAGTAAAAGACTACCTTCCATTTGTCCTGTTCAGCGGATCACCCTGGGAAATATTCATTCACTGAGATTGAATAAGAAAAACTGCCCTACAGCTCATGTTTCTGCCAGCTCACTGATGGGAGTACAGGCGGCGAATCCAGGGCCATCATAATAGAGTGATCTTTTTGCAATTTCTTTTATCTGAAACCGCACATAACTTTTGAAGATGTAAATTTGTAAAACGTCATGCTTTATGTATTGCAGGTTTGGCATCTACTTTAGTTTTTAAGAATGGATGCTTTCTAATTATGCAGAGAAGCTTTGGATGAGGAAATATACTAAGTGTGCATTAAATAGACAACTTTAAATAATGGCACTTGTGCTAAGAAGTGTATTTTCTGGCAAGCAACTAATTTATAATGGTCATAGATAAATGCATTAGTGTATGAAATGCTTGTCTTTATTTATTGATTTGAAGGGGCAGTATTATATTTTTGAATACGTGTCTTCTTTATTGGGTCTGTTTCCCATCTTTTTCGAAGTCACTCATATTTTATGTTTGTTGACATTCGTTGCACTTAAATGTTGGAAAATGGAAGCAATTTTACAGTAAAAAAAAAAAAAAAAGGCAACATTAATATGACTCACCCCTGCCTTCTGGTGTCAGGTAAATAGTTAAGGGCAGGACTGCAGCTGTGCCTCTTTCTGTCACCTTTTCCCCGTGAGCCCTGTGTTCTTTTAACCTGCATATCACAGGTAGGGAGAATGAGAGCAAATGACCAAATTTACTGCATTCAAAGTGCATAAACCACCACCCTAGATCTTTCTGAGCCAATTTAATTCTTAGCTTTATTCTTGGCCTAATGCAATGTTTTAGTTCATTGCGCTTTTTGGATGTGCGGAAGCAGAGATAATGTGTTACACTACATTCATTTAATGTTTCATCAGGCTTTTTTGGTGTATCTACCTTTTGGTTATTTTAAACGGTTTCATCCTTATCACTTCAGTCATGAAATGTAGATTCATTAAATGACTCTGCCGGGTGGTTCTGTGGAGCGGCGGGGGAAGATGAAGCTGAGTTTCCATCATCAAGAGTCTGCCTGACAGGCTCTTCCTGCACCAACTTGAAGGACGTTCCTGTTTAAAAGAGCAAGGACATTTTCTGACTGGACCAGAAAGTGTCTGGGGCTCTAGAAGTTTACTGGACCCTCTACGGACATCAGACCCTAACAAATGCCCTTGAGAACTCGCATTGAAATTGGTTCTTGAAATGACAATGGGGAGCTTTTCTCCAATGAGTCTGATGGTGTATAATCAGTGTTAACACCTTGCGTGTGTGCGTGTCATTTTATGTGTTTGAAAGGTTTCCTGATACACCCCCTTTATCCCTGGAGTTGAATGGACTGGGAGAGACACAGCCCCGGAAATGGAATAGGCAACCTTCAGGAAGAAGTCTATGCCAACCTCAGACTCACCCAGAGCTGAATTCTACCCAGTTTGCTCACGACTGGCGTCTCCCCCAACAGGAAGCCGCTTCCTGGTCATAACAGATCAAACCACTGTCATGTCAAAGATGGCAGAGAAGACTCCTCCCAGTCTAGAAACAGATCTACTGGATGGCTCTCTGGCCAGTGTGGGGAGGGAGCCTCCTAGAGTCATTCAAGTGGGTCATTTACATCGTGTGGCATATTGCATGGTGCCAGAAAAGACATTTATTGCCCAGAAAAGCTCAGCAGTTCACAATCAGTAAAAACAAGTATGTCCAGCTGTAAATGACAGTCACAGAACCTCGTTTCTCAGCTATAAATCAAGGGATTCTGATTGGTTCAGAGAGTAGAGAGAGCCAATCGGAGAGGTACTTTCTGATTCAGCAGAGAGGGGATAAATAAGCTTTTAGGAGGGAAATGGAAGGTCCCTGGTTCTTTTCAAAGCTTGTCTCCCAGAGAAGCTGCTTCCTGGGGGTGGGGAGAGGGTCTCCACGTCTCCTGTGGGTTTTTCACAATAAGCAGAAAGGAAAGGAAGGTTCTGTCCCCAGAGTGGCTTCAATCCAAGTCTGAACCCATCAGAGGAGATTGGAGCCATCCGTGGCAGTTTATGTCAAAGCCGTTTCTGCCTGACTGAATCCGAAAATAAACACCTCTGCTCTCTATCATTACTGTTTCATTAACACCTTGGCCAAGTACTTTGGCCAAAGAGACTGGATTTCAGTGTGATGCTAAATTATTCCAGGCCAGTGTGTAATAGTCCTTGATAATTTCATATCCGCAGTCCCTGTCTCCCAACTGACTTATCCAGCTACAGAGAGAGAGAGAGAAACAGAACCGTGAATAAGCACATACACACTGGAGAGTACGCACAAAAAGAGAAAGGAAAGGAAAAAAAACAAATCCAGGAAAGCTATTTAGGGCACCGTTCCCATCGGGTTTCTCTGCAAAGCAGTTTAACTGTAGTTAGTAAGTGCTCAGCGTAATCTAATAAAAGGCATTTTGCAATATTGAGCAAAAAACATCTGGTACCCAGAATTCCCTGACCATTTTTAACTAGATGCAATCTCTCTCTCTTTCTCTTTCTCTTACAGACACGTGAAAAATAGCCTAATAAGGATCCTTGTGGTAAAATCAGATGGAAAACAGGGAGGAAGAGTTCCACCATCTCCAGCAGCTCATTTGAAGCAGCTCCTCCGAGTTCCACAATAATAATCAGTGCTGGCCCAGTGCCGCCGGATTATTTTGTATATTCATGAAGCCGCTCATCAGCCGTCAGGAGAATGTGCAGTAATCCTTGGATGAAATAAGGCCAATCAGTGGAATAATGAGGAAGGTAATATCTCCCAAGAGGCCTGGAGTGGGTTTTCATCAAACCCGGCTGTAACTCTCCAACTATTTGCTTTACAAATGCAGCCTTTGATCTTTGATTTGGGGAGGAGAGGGGGAGAGACAGACCTGCTGGTGCAGTGTCCAGCCCGCGACGATAACAAGCTCACTGTGGAGGAGGCATGGGGGGAGAACCCGGCTTTGCAGCATCAGTCAGTTCTCCTTAACAAAACCCTCATAGCCTTTTTATTCACTGGGCCCTGATGTGTATTCACGTAGCAGGTCAATTGGCAAGAGGCTTTTTTGTTTTCCTTAATCTCCCGTATATTTGTATATGTAAACTCTAAGCCTTCTCTCATCAGAAGGTTCTGGGCCTATGTAAATACCAGCTTTGCTTTTTGCCAGAAAGCAATGAAGACTTGCTAAGGAACCTGAAACTATCAGAGCCGTAAGATCATGCAGTAAGTTGCAGAGGGAGGGTCTCCGCTGTTTCAATAAAGTTTTATTTCATCAAGCCAGGAAAGCAAAGGCAAATCCAGACAGAGGTGTGCTGCTGCTGCTGCTGCTGAGTCACTTCAGTCGTGTCCAACTCTGTGCGACCCCATAGACGGCAGCCTACCAGGCTCCCCCGTCCCTGGGATTCTCCAGACAAGAACACTGGAGTGGGTTGCCATTTCCTTCTCCAATGCATGAAAGTGAAAGTGAAGGTGAAGTCGCTCAGTCGTGTCTGACTCTATCGACCCCATGGACTGCAGCCCACCGGGCCCCTCCGTCCATGGGATTTTCTAGGCAAAAGTACTGGAGTGGGGTGCCATTGCCCTCTCCGAAACAGAGGTGTAGGTGAAGTCAATACCATAAAGCACTGCAGATTTTCTTCATCCAAGATAAACCAGGGTCCGTCAGCAAGGCAGGTAAGCTGCCCCCACCACCTGCCTGCTGTCCTTGCATATCCGTGGGTCGCAGGGGTGGCTCACGCAGCCCTTGAGGAAGTCTGGGGACAGAAATGTCTTTCTACTCAGACCACAGGGCGCGGCGTGCCGGTTTCCCCTGTGAGCGCCGTTCCCCTTTCCCTCCCCACCTCACCGTCCTCGTCACCTCGCCCCCTGCTCCACTGTGATCCCAGCTTTCCGCACACAGGCATTTCAAACCTCTTCCCATTGCACACACTTAAATTCTGCTCTTTTCTGTGTGTCTAACAAAGCAACTGAAATAATAATGGTTTGTACTCGTTGAAGACACAAGTTAATTGAATATTGAATACTAGAATTATAATGTATATCTGAATTGTACATTAGTGGAAAAGACAAACATCTACCTTATTGGACAAATAAATGCACACTCATCTACTCACGTAAGTATTATCCAACTATCTAATAGAAAACGCCTGAATGAGTCCTCAATCCGATCACAGATCTGCTATTACCCTTCCTGCACTGACAGCAATAGAGTTTTATATTTTCAGGAGAGTTCTTAATGAGGAAGCTTTTGTTTAAAGCTTATTATGGATTATTATGTCTGAAGAATTTCTATTTAAACAAGCCAGTGGCACACCTTACTGATGAGTGAAGTAAATCTGATTTTTTTTTAAAGTGTAAATTTTTGTGTAACCTGTGATAGGAGGCATTTCATTAATAAGGTGGCTATTAAAAAGAAAGGTAATATATGAGCTCTTACTAATATTAAAAAATGAATAAGAAATTAGGAAAATTTCAGTATATTAAAAGCACTTCTTTGAAAATTAAGTATAATGAGGTGTACAATAAACAAGGTCAAACAAGTTAATTTGAAACGATGAAATGAGGTGAAAAGGAATTAAAGGAGATTGCTGGAGCAGATTTATTCACTTACAGTATGATGATGTCATTAACAAATGCAGGAGCTGCATTATGGGCAATTGACATTACCAGCAGCCCAAATGGCCTTTGGACAGAGAGATTTCCTACTGCTCTCTTGATGGGCTTATTAATTGTGTTTCTGAGCACCTTGGAACAAGCCAGGAGGATTTCCATGAAGAATTTTCAACAGTATTGCCTTTGAAGCCCAGCCTTTCAGGAAGAGGTAACTTCGGCGTCCTGCCTTTGATTCCAATGGACCGGGTGTTAGAACGAGACTATTTTAGAAAATGTGAAAGGGCTAAATTTGACATTTGATTCACTGTACTCCGGGATTTTAAACTGTGATGTAAATGAGTTTGAAACCGGTCTTTCTTCCATTTTCCCTTTTCAAAATGTAACACAGTTAAATGACAGAGATTAATTACTGAGGTAATTACTGTTGGGAAGCAAAGGGGCAGTTGAATGAGACGGTTTTACTTGTGATGACCAAGTATTTCTTGACAATTATGCTTAATTCCAACGACAATTATTCTGCGGGGCCAAATCTGCCAGCACAAGCCCACTGAGGCATTCCACCCATGGGGGAATATTCGCAAGAGATACTGGACAGAGGGGCGGCAGTCTTGTCCCCAAGGGTCTCCCCAGGGGCCTTCCCCAGGGGCACAGATAAACCCCTACTTGGGTCACCTGCCTGCTTCCTGTTTCCTGCGCTGGTGGGGCTGACCCTGGGCTGACTTACCACTCTGCATAGAAATGAGCACGTAAGCATAATATGAGGCCTTCCTGTTTCTGCCCCCTCCTTAAACTGTGCTCCAAGTATCTAAGTGTGAAGGACATCACTGCAGAGGGCACTGATGGGGCCATGGATCCTTGTGACTCAGGTCTGTAAGATAGACGAACAAGCGACACAGGAGCCAGTAATAAAAGTCTGAAATTCTAAACAGTTGTACATTTCCCCGATGAATTAATGCTGGATCATCATAAAAAAAAAAAAAAAAAAAGATGATCCCAAGGAAAAGGCTCACAGATTATTGACTAAAATAATTGGCTCTCAGATCTCAGCTGTCCCTGGACCACCTTTGGGTCCATCCTCACTGCAGCCTGCTCTGCGGCCGCTTCCCCGGGGCAGGGTTACGACGTGCTGTTAGCCCCGCAGGCGGATGACGGAGCGGGCCTTCTGGAAGAGGGCGACATCAACCCCGCAGGCTGTCACAGCCCGCCGTGACAGAGACAGCCTGGCTCCATCACGCAGTCCCTCCCCCGGGGCGGCAGGTCAGGGCAGAAGCCAGGGCTGCTGCAAGGGTCCCTGGCTGGGCGTGGAGAGTATCTGGGAGAGGAAAGGAGAGCAGAGCATCCTAGACAAAGAGATGAGCTGAGCGTGAGCATGAGACAGAAGCAGACGCACAGGCTTCGGAAACAAACAGTGCTGGGTGCTGTGATACATCCCTCAGTCGTGTCCGACTCTTGGCAACCCCATGGACTGTAGCCCCCAGGTTCCTCTGTCCATGGGATTCTCCAGACGAGAATACTGGAGTGGGCCGCCCGTACCCTCCTCCAGGGGATCATCCCGACCCAAGGATTGAACTCACGTCTCCGGCATCTTCTGCATTGGCAGACAGGTTCTTTACCACTAGTGCTACCTGGGAGCCCTTGAAAACAAACTGATGGCTACTAAAAGGTGGGAGGAGGGATAAATAAGTAGTTTGGAATTAACACATACACACTACTGTATATAAATAGGTCATCAACAAAGACACAGGTACTGGTCCCTGGTGTCAGAAAGGTTGGGGACCATCGCTATATAGCACAGGGAACTCAACTCAATATTTTGTCATAACCTATATGGGAAAAGAGTCTGAAAAGGGATGGATATGTGTATATGTATAACTGAACCACGGTCTGTACAACTGAAATGAACATCACAATGAAAATCAACTATACTTTAGTATGCAATAACATTTAAATTAAAAAAGGCAAAACCAAAAAGGAGAAAAATGAAGATCCCCACAATGGCCTTTAAGCGGCCACTATTTGCTCACTTCCACACTGTAGCCTTGAGTCCCGACGTGAGATCAGCTTAAAGAGGGAAACATCTGGCCACTGCTGATGGCATCAGACAGGGGTGGGGTGATGAGGAGGAGGATGGGAAAAGGGGAAAAGGAGGGCTGGGGGGCTGGAGTAAGAGGGAGGAGGGGGGTGGGGAGGACGGAGGGGAAGCCCAGGAGGAACGGGAGGACGAGTCAGGCTCCGCCGCCCCTTCCAGGTGTCTTGCAGGCATGATTTCATCCGTGAACCATAATCAACTTCCTTAATGAAATATGTAATTAACATATTATAATTGTGGTAAAGATGATTTTGACAGAAATCATTTTCCATATCTAATACTATGCTAATTTAATCTGTTCCTTACTCTCCGACATGACCTTTAGTGATTAAGTTTTATGGCAGAATTGTTTTCTTTTTTTTTTTGATGGATTGATTTATCCACAGTGGTTGAGACCCTTCTCTTGCCATGACTGTCATTCTTTTTCTCTCTTTAAAAATCTCTCACTGCCACGTGTGGCCACACACACACGGGTGTGTACACACACATGGAACAAAAGAAAGAGGAAGGTCTTTCCTTTGTGACTTGCAGAAAACTAATCATCAACTCACAGGTACTGGAAGGGAATGGTTAGATAACCCTAGATGAAAATATTTTATTTCTCCTAAATATAAGTTCTGGATCCTGGAGCTTATATTTTGAGTTATATGAGTGTGGCAAATATGATTCATGCAAATAAAATAGAGCAAATCCATCAAACTATTTGACCACCCAAAGTATGAATAAAGAGGTAGAAATACAAATAATGTATCTGACCAAATGTCTGACCAAAATTTGGTCTCATACCACCTTATACTACATTTAGTTTCATATGTTTTCAATCTAGTTACGTTATCTCTAAACAGTCATATTGAATCATTTTATAATGATATAGTATATACATATAATTAAGTATTGGGCTGGCCAAGAAGTTCATTTGTGCTTTTTTATAGCATCTCATAGAAAGTGACCACACTTTTTTCTTCTCTTATTGCTGATTGCATGAAATAGATTTGAATCTTAAAAAGATACAAAGGGTTTCATGATGACTTGAAATATGTGGAGAGTCAGAGACCAATGGTGCAATAGGCAAATACTTTCCTTCAACTTATAGTTAGAAAGATGCTGTGCAATACTGCCCACCATGTACCTGAGTTCATGAGGAAATATATAAGGTATAGGATGCAGTCCATCCTATTCTATTCTATTCTATCCATATCCCAACAGTCTATCCTAATCTATTCTATCCTATCCTATTTGCATCCCATCCCATTAAAAAAATGCTGGTTGAGAGCAAATAAGTGGATTTCACTATTTTCATGAGCCCAGACGGAAACAAACAACTCTGGGTGAAGCAGTCAGGTCTCATGATTACATGCTTTTGGCTTTTAGGTACAGTTCTATATCATAAGCCTCTCTTCTGGTCAGTTCCCCCACTGGTAACAGAAGACTGTGTGTGACTAATTTTGTCACGTTTAGGAGGTTACACTTAGGACGAGTCAATCAAGGAGCTTTTAATTCTAATTCAAAGTTCTCAGTACTTACCTATGTCATTGTCAAGTCATTAGTGTTATTTTCTGATCTGCTTTCCATGTGTAAAATGGACTCAAAATTATAAACCTTATATGTATATGTATAATTTTGAGTCATAATTTAAAAACTTTATTGTAAAAATAGTATGTTAGATATGTTCAACATGGAAAAGAAAACTTTTGGAAATAGTTCAGTTCAGTTCAGTCGCTCAGTCATGTCCGACTCTTTGCGACCCCACGAATCGCAGCATGCCAGGCCTCCATGTCCATCACCAACTCCCAGAGTTCACTCAGACTCATGTCCATCGAGTCGGTGATGCCATCCAGCTATCTCATCCTCTGTCGTCCCCTTCTCCTCCTGCCCCCAATCCCTCCCAGCATTAGAGTCTTTTCCAATGAGTCAACTCTTCGCATGAGGTGGCCGAAGTATTGGAGTTTCAGCTTTAGCATCATTCCTTCCAAAGAAATCCCAGGGTTGATCTCCTTCAGAATGGACTGGTTGGATCCCTTGCAGTCCAAGGGACTCTCAAGAGTCTTCTCCAACACCACAGTTCAAAAGCATCAATTCTTTGGCGCTCAGCCTTCCTCACAGTCCAACTCTCACATCCATACATGACCACTGGAAAAACCATAGCCTTGACTAGACGGACCTTTGTTGGCAAAGTAATGTCTCTGCTTTTCAATATGTTATCTAGGTTGGTCATAACTAAGCATCAATAATAGCTGCCAAACTTGCTTTATCTACATCATAACTAGGAGGAGTGAAAAGAAGTAATTGGTTGAGACAGTCATATGAATTGTTCATTGTATTGGGTTTTATCCATAGCAATTATACATAAGCAGTATTTGGTACCTGAACCGATTGGTCAACAAATCCTTAAGGTAAGTGAAAGTTCGCTCTGCCATTTCTAGCTCTATGTGTAAATATCATGGAAATGGCAAGCTGCATACCTTTTTATTCCAGATGAGAAGCAGTATCTGCAAGTAAATTGAAAAGCACATCAAGAACTATGTTTGGAAGCTTGTCTTGAGACTCATTTCCTGATAAATAGGTCATGATGAGCAGTCATGAGAACTTGAACCCTCTGACTTCCATATAAAGAGATGGGTTATGTCCTTCTGCTCTCTTTGGGTTCATCTTCTTGAGTTGTTTCTTTGAGATCTTCTTAATGGAGGTGTTTACTACCATGACCTTCCTTCTTAGTACAGGTTTTTGCTGCATTCCTAGGATCCATGTTGCGACTTTTGAGGGATTACCCCTGTGCCTACATAGCTGAGTGGTCAGCCAACTATTCAGGCAGAGATTGTGATCAGATGCTTTGCATCTGTATGATTTCCACCTTGGCCAATTAATCTGTGTGAGCTGGGAAGCACACCCAGAGTTCAGCCACTCCTCCAGTAAATCTCAGCTTTTCCTTTCTTCTCAGCCCTCTTCAGTCTGCCTTGCCACATGGGTGCTGTTCACAGTCAGCCAGAGTTGTGCAAAGTGCTTATCTTTATCCCTCCACGGCTTCTGCATTTCTAAAAATCACCCCCATATATTTCTGTGGGCTAATCTTTGTTCTAACTGGGACTGCAACTTGGGCTAGAAAAGCTGTGGGTTTTCCTTGTTCATTTCCTAATAAGTTTGCTGCATTTACTGATGAAGCATCTTGAGTTTTCAGCCTCCATTCCACGTCGTCTGCCCTATTTTCCATGGCAGCAAGACTACTGGTTCAGGGCCATTCCCGCCCTGGTAAATCAACAAGGTCATGAGCTGGGTGGGGGTGAGGGGATGGAATTTCCCTTTCACCTAATGTTACAACCCCAATGTCAGTAGATTTTCATGATTAAATACCTCTCACCTTGTTGTTTAAATTTGCTCAATCTTTCAGTTCAGTTCAGTTCAGTCGCTCAGTCGTGTCCGACTCTTTGCAACCCCATGAATCGGAGCACGCCAAGCCTCCCTGTCCATCACCAACTCCCGGAGTTCACCCAGACTCATGTCCATCGAGTCAGTGATGCCATCCAGCCATCTCATCCTCTGTCGTCCCCTTCTCCTCCTGCCCCCAATCCCTCCCAGCATCAGAGTCTTTTCCAAAGAGTCAATTCTTTGCATGAAATTGTTGTTCATATGCGTTTGTACTTATTCAAGTGGGAGGTGATTTGCTTCTTCACACACCAATGCCAGAATTCCCTCTATCAAAATCAGATTTAAAGAAACTTTTTATTATATCAAAGAGAAGGAAAATTCAGTTGAAATATGAAGCAGATTAAAAAGTGCTTTATAGAATCTGTCATATGCTTATTTGACGGTGGAGAACCCTTTCTCAGGGTTCTCTGCCAGATCTCACATTCCTGTCTGTGTGTGCTGAGTCGCTTCAGTTGTGTCCGACACTTTGTGACCCTATGGACTATAGCCTGCCAGGCTCCTCTGTCCATAGGATTCTCTAGGCAAGAATACTGGAGTGGGTTGCCACTTCCTTCTGCAGAAGATCTTCCCGACCCAGGGATCAAACCCACATCTCTTGAGTCTCCTGCACTAACAGGCAGGTTCTTTACTACTAGCGCCACCTGGGAAACCCCTTCCTCCACCAACATGTGGATTTATTTCAGATGGCTTGAGAATCTGAAATCTTGAGATGGCCTCAGATATCCATTTATAGACATAAAAGACACTAATGTTTTCATTTTTTCATTGAGGCAGGCACAGTCATATGCCTAAAACTTGAGAATTTAGGCTTCCCAGGTGGTACTAGTGGTAAAGAACCCACCTGCCAATGCAGGTAGAGACTGGAGACAAGGGTTTGATCCCTGGGTCAGGAAGACACTCTGGAGGAGGTCATGGCAACCCACTCCAATATTCTTGCCTGGAGAATACCAGGGACAGAGGAGCCTGGCAGGATACAGTCCATGGGGTCAAAAAGAGTCAGACATGACTGAAGCGACTTCACATGCATGCATGAGAACTTAAGGCTCTCCAGTCATATTGCCCTACTCATGGTTGGTAGGAGAATATACAACTTCTGTCAGGAAAATATAGCGTTAATTCATTGAGATCTTCCCTAGAACTGAGCATTACAAACAATGAAAAACAACATATGAAAACCTAGTTAGCATTTTCTAGGGAAAATAAAAAAGTACACAGGGTCCATATTCTGGAGAAATAAAACATATCATAGAAATTGTATTTTTAAGTGCCAACAACTGTGACTTAATAGCAGCACCCTGAAGTTTCTCTCTCTTTTTTAAATAGCTGATAGACAAGGCAAGGGAGATTTATCACTTTTTAATTAAGCTCATGTCAACTTGTGAGGCTTATTTCAGTACAAAATCTGTTGACCAAAGTCCTTTTGGAGGAAACTGGCCCTTGTTGAGGCTTAAGTATGCATGTGGAATTTCACAATGGGTGAGAACTAGTCCCTGGGCTTAGCTGCCACATTTCAACCAGGATAGACTGCGCATTCCAGTGCTTCCTCTGTGCACAGCATATTTATGGAAATGAACTAAAGATCAATCTCTCTTATTTTAAAACCCAGAGCAGCAGGTCTCACTGCCCAGAGGGGAAAATAAATGCTGGAATAAATCTTCTGAGACTCCAGCTGAACCCAAACCAAAGGACACTGCACCCACCACCTGACTGCTCCCCCACGTGTGGAATTCTAAAGTCCTCAGAGCAAACCCATGGTATCACCAACTCTATGGAAATACAGTTAAAATGGGGACTTTGGTTCTTGTTACCAAGTTTTAATAGTTTCCCTTTAATAATAATTAGTAAGTTTGGGAGAGGTTAATTATTAAGAATCTCTGTGTGTCTCTGATAAATTGGAGGTATGAGGGAAACCAAGGGAGCTCATGTAAAGCAGTCACCTGATTTCAACAGTTTGGTAAGTAATGAAAACTATGTACTAAACGCAGAGCACAGTTAAGCTTCCCAGGTTGAAGATGACTCATTAACTTTTCAAATGCTGCCTGCCATTTTAAAGGATTACCATTGATGCTTTTGAACTGTGGTGCTGGAGAGGAGTCTTGAGAGTCCCTTGGACAAGGAAATCAAACCAGTCTATCCTAAAGGAAATTAATGCTGACTATTCACTGGAAGGACTAATGCTGAAGCTGAAGCTCCAATACTTTGACCACCTGATGCAAAGAGCTAACTGATTGGAAAAGACCCTGATGCTGGGAAAAATTGAAGGCAGGAAGAAAAGAGGGTGACAGAGGATGAGATGGTTGGATGGCTCCACCGACTCGATGGACGTGAGTTTGAGCAAACTCCGGGAGATGGTGAAGCCTGGTGTGCTGCAGTCCATGGGGTCGCCAAGAGATGAACATGACTTAGCAACTGAACAACAACAGCAAACTGTGGTAAAAATCCAAAATAACAACTATAAACTTCGTGGCTTGAGCTAGAGGTCAACAGTCATGCATGGACATGTTGGGAGTTAATGGAAGAGGTGTCCCTTCCACCATGTAGAAGACCCGGTGAGAAGGCACCATCTATGAACCAGGACCCTGAATCTGCTGGTACCTGGATCTTGGACCCCCAGCTTCCAGAACCACGAGAGAGAAAAGTCTGTCGTTGAGACACCCCTGCCCTGCCCCAGCCACAGCATTTTGTTACAGCAGCTGTAATGTACTGAGACACCACTGGTGCCCATCACCATCCGAGATGCCTTCCTTGTCCCCTTGTTTGGTGAACGTGGCCCCGGGAGAGGACTGCACATTGGTTGTATCTCTTTCTCTTCTCCCTCCATCCCACACCCCCAAATCCAATTAAGTGACAGTTTCTGTGATTCTATCCCCTAAGTCGCTTGTCTTTCCCTTGGCTCCTCCTAACTCAATGGCTGACATACTTTGGTGTCTATTTTGCTGTTTCCTGGTGGAGCATCTTGCAGCCCCCTCTTTCATGTCTGCCTCTGGTCTCTAACGTCTGCAGAGCCTCTGCGCAGCTGCCAGGGCTTCCTTCCAACGCAGATGTCAGCGTGTCACTCTCCGCTGTAGAAACCCTTTCATGACGTGCCTACCAGCCACTAGTGCCGACTAGTGGCTCCGTGATAGCGCCTGGGACACGGAGGCACACTTCCTCACTGTCACTTGGAATGTCGCCTCTCAGGACCACAGAGGGCGTGCTGTCTGGGCTTTGAGGGTCGAGGTGGGGACACGGAAGGGCTCCTGTGTCGCTGGGCCAGAGGCAGAGAGTTTTGGGGCTCCTGTGCATGTGGCTGGTGGGGCGGAGCACAGCTCTGACTCCCCTGAGGAGCGGCCTGGAGTGAGGGGTAAAGGAAGTGCTTGAAACAATGACTGGAAGGCCTGAAGACCCTCACAAAGGAAGCTCCAGGCAAACAGTGATGTTGAACCTCGGACTGGGGAGGCAAGGGGGCAGAAAGGGGCATGCACAGACTCCCTCCCCAAAGTGGGGCAGGGAGGAGGAGCGGGTGTGTCATTCCAGTCTAAAACACGTCAAAGGAGGATTCTAAAATGATTTTTATTAATAATTAAAGAATAAAGAATTGCAAACCTGCAGGCCATAGTAACCCTCCCGCTCTTCACAGAGCACCTACAAGATCTGGGCTCTGAGGTTGGCCCATTGCTAAGGACGCTTGTTACGACCTCGTAGAGACATGATATACCAGCCAAGGTTTTACAGAAAAACAGCATAATTAAAAGTGTCACTATAATTGCAGCACATTTGCTTTATATAGGAGCAGGTGGAGGCTAGGACCTGGGGGCAAATAAATACCTCTTTGTTGTTGTAATATAAAACAGGGTTGTTTTTTAAAATTATTATTATGACTTAGGGCATTTCATTAAAATTGATCAGCCAGGTTTAATACAGGATTGACTGCTGTGAATTTGTAAACTTACCTTAAAGAAAAACCAATTTGTGTCAAAAAAATCTGCAAACCAATCACTCAAGTAACTATTAGAACGTGAATTTCTGCACTGTGTGAGTTGTGCAGTGTGTGGGGGGCAGATAGTATTTACACGCTGTGTGTCTAGGACTAGAGATGTTCCAGCAGCACTGGGGACAAAAGTGGTGTATTAGGACAAGTGGCTGGATTTTTGCTCCTTTTCACTGAGAGACGACACCCTGTCTGTTCGCTCTATTCGACGAGGCCCTGATTCGTGGTCTGTAATTTGAAGATGAACAGCATTCATTATCAGCTACCTCTTCAAGTTCAGAGCAGAGCATAATTTAGGACTTAAAATGAAAACACTGTGGACAGCAATTCTATTTTCCTTGATGATACAGTCTCTCTTTGACTTAATACAGGGATACGGCCAAGTGCTGGGCTTGAGCTCGTCCCGTGGGCGTATTTGCTACCTAAACATTAAAAAAGAAGAGGAAATTGCCACTCTGCCATGAGTAGGTCCACCAAGCATGCACGCTTGGCCGTCACCCCTCGTTCTGTGGGCTGTCCTGCCCACAGTCCTGCCTCGGGGGACACGATTAAGCTCCCCAGTGAGTCTCAGGGGATGCATTCCTGTTCCAGCTATTGGAGTAAGTCTTGACTCCTGTGTGCCCATCACGAACTCACATTACTATAGTCTTGGTTTAGAGACAGTCACACCATTCATATCTAGCTGGAGAAACTTCTCTCTAATGGGGTATCAAGAGGGATTTCTTGCTTCTGAGTTAATAAAAGAGGAAATAATTGCTTTGCTTTCCTGGGTGTTACCTTGTCCAGATGTAGCCCTAAACTGCTCTGGCCATTGTGGGTGACAAGGTCAGCCTGGTGGACCACCTGGGGTGGGGTGGGCACGAGATAAAAAGAACTGGGTCCTTCTTACTTCACCAAGACGCTAAAGTCACCAGCATTGGGGCCCCTCTTGTCATACGAGCTCCTTTGTCCATGGAATTTTCCAGCTAAGAATATTGGAGCGGGTTGCCATTTCCTATTCCGGGGATCTGCCCCACCCAGGGATCGAACACCTCTTGAATCTCCGAATTGGCAGGTGGTTTCTTTACCACTAGCACCACCTGGGAAGGCCCATCATTTGTTTAAACCAATTCAAATCAGGATTTTCCTTCTTGTGGCTGAAGGGTCCTAACTGACATACAGTCTGCTGATAACGATCACCAACAATAACAAAAACATGACACCCATTTGGTACTACTGAACATTTATTGACACATACTAGGATGAAAAAATGCTGATTACTTGTAGTGATGATGTCATTCTCTGAGGGAGACTTAGTGCCCTGAATGATAGGATTAAATTTCATAATGAACTTGCATTCAGGATAAAAAGTATATATATAAAGTGGAAAATTACAGTAAAACATACATGGCAGCATCTACTTGGAAGTAGCTTAAGGCTACGAATGAACTTGGATGAATTATTGTTAAGACTGAGGATAAGCTGGGTATGGTTCCAGGTGCTTAAACTGAGTTTAAGGCAAGATGAAGCAAACAAGAGCACCATGATGCCACAGCAAGAAAAGGACAGAGCTGAAATCCATAGCTAAGGAGGTGATTCTAGAGTATGTGCTTTTACCATTAAACTGAAGAGTCCCACAACACTGTAGGTCAAGGGTCAGGGGGCTGACATGTGGTTCTGTGTGCAAAGGTCATGTAAGAAGCACGCGGTAACCCTCATTCACATCAAGTCATCTGCATAAGATTTAAGCATCTTTGTATGGGAAGCATTGGAGTTCATCCAAAATAACACAATCAAATAAATTTGAAAAGGTTGGAATATTAAGATTCACTTACACAAGAAAATTAGTTGAGAAAATATGCAATTAAATTTATTTAGACTAGAAGAGATGCATCCTGCTGCTGCTGCTGCTGCTGCTAAGTCGCTTCAGTCGTGTCCGACTCTGTGCGACCCCATAGACGCATCCTGAGGTTTCAAAAATTTGAACTTTGGTTGCCAGAAAAATGGTGATCAACTATTCCTTATAATAAGATGCAGTCAATTTTTTGAGCTCTTGCAATATGCTGGGCACATACATTTTATATTCTTTTTTGTTCCCTAGAAGTCAGTCACAGTGGCTTTACCCTGCTCTTTTTTCACTTCTGTTTGGAACATGTTTATTAATGGCTCAGACGGTAAAGCATCTGCCTACAATGCCGGAGACCCAGATTCAATCCCTGGTTCAGGAAGATCTCCTGCAGAAGGAAATGGAAACCCACTCCAGTATTCTTGCCTGGAAAATCCCATGGACGGAGGAGCCTGGTGGGCTACAGTCCCTGGGGTTGCAAAGAGCTGGACACGACTGAGTGACTCCACTTTCACTTTTCACTCTTATACTAGTTCAGTTCAGTTCAGTCCAGTCTCTCAGTCGTGTCCGACTCTTTGCGACCCCATGAATCCCTGCCCATCACCAACTCCCAGAGTTCACTCAAACTCATGTCCATTGAGTCGGTGATACCATCCAGCCATCTCATCCTCTGTCGTCCCCTTCTTCTCCTGCCCCCAATCCCTCCCAGCATCAGAGTCTTTTCCAATGAGTCAACTCTTCACATGAGGTGGCCAAAGTACTGGAGTTTCAGCTTTAGCATCATTCCTTCCAACGAACACCCAGGACTGATCTCCTTTAGGATGGACTGGTTGGATCTCCTTGCAGTCCAAGGGACTCTCAAGAGTCTTCTCCAACACCACAGTTCAAAAGCATCAATTCTTTGGCGCTCAGCTTTCTTCGCAGTCCGACTCTCACATCCACACATGACCACTGGAAAAACCATAGCCTTGACTAGACGGATCTTTGTTGGCAAAGTAATATCTCTGCTTTTCAATATGCTATCTGGGTTGGTCACAACTTTCCTTCCAAGGAGTTAGCATCTTTTAATTTCATGGCTGTAGTCACCATCTGCAGTGATTTTGGAGCCCAAAAAAATAAAGTCTGACACTGTTTCCACTGTTTCCCCACCTATTTCCCATGAAGTGATGGGACTGGATGCCATGATCTTCGTTTTCTGAATGTTGAGCTTTAAGCCAACTTTTTCACTCTCCTCTTTCACTTTCATCAAGAGGCTTTTTAGTTCCTCTTCACTTTCTGCCATAAGGGTGGTGTCATCTGCATATCTGAGGTTATTGATATTTCTCCTGGCAATCTTGATTCCAGATTGTGCTTCTTCCAGCCCAGCGTTTCTCATGATGTACTCTGCATAGAAGTTAAATAAGCAGGGTGACAATATACGGCCTTGACGTACTCCTTTTCCTATTTGGAACCAGTCTGTTGTATGACATCTTTATTTTAATGTTAGTATACATGAATGAATTTAACTCAGTCATGTCCAACTCTTCAAGACCCCGTGGACTGTAACCCATCAGGCTCCTCTGTTCATGGGATTCTCCAGGCAAGAATATTGGAGTGAGTTACCATTTCCTTCTCCAGGGGATCTTCCCAACCACGGAATCGAACCCAGGTCTCCTGCATTGCAGGCAGACGCTTTATCCTCTGATCCACCTTGTATTTTTTAAACATAAGAAGAGTGAATTATGCCAAAATTAACTGTGCAATTTTACAGAAATTGATGGATTATTGTTATTATAAGAATACCTTTTAATGATGATGAAACTGTTCATTGTAGAAACACTAGAAAACAGAGAAAAGCAAAATGAGCAAAAACTTAAAAAATTTTTGAAGCCCTACAATAATCACTGTTGATACTTTATACTGAAACAAAAATATGTATATATGTGTGTTTAAGTTACACAAAGATGCCCTAGTATTGTGCATGGTGTTTTATAATCTGCTTTTTACTTGGCTAAATCTTAGAAACCTTTTCTATTTCAGTAAACACTTATTTACAATATACACTGCACTTCCTCCTAGCAAGGTATAGATCATATATTTTATTTGGTCCTCTAATAGTGGACATTTGCTTGTTACGTATTTTCCGGTTTGCTAAGAGCTTTGAGTATAAATTTCTGATGACTGAATCTTTGGTACATTCTTAATTAACTTCTGGGTACAAATTACAAAAGGGAAATTACCAGGTCAAACTGAATGCATGCTTTTAAAATTTTTGATAATTACATGCTTGTGGACATCAGTGTTTCTTCTTTTTGAATGGTCAGTTGATAAATTTTGTCCACTTTTAAAATGGAAGAATTTGTATCTTCTATTAATTTACAATGTCTTTACCTGTCACAACTATAACACAACGTTGTCTCTTCATGTTGAATTTTGTAAACTGTGCCTTTTGGCAGAGTCAAATCAATTGGACATTTCCTTAATAATTTCATTCTTTTCTTTTTGCTTAAAAAGAGCTTCCCAATTCCAAATGTCTCTATAGATCAATGGATATTTTCAGTCTTTATAGTTTGATTTCCTTGTTATTTATTCTCTGATTATTTTTATGGTTATTGCTATTATTTATTGATTTTAATATGTTTTGCTGATTTTCAGCTGACTCTGTTGGTTTTCTTCTATAGACTGTTATCAGGAATTAGTAATTCTGATTCCTTTAAATTCTTATACTATTTTCCTTTCTCATGCCTTGTCACATTGGTCAGAAAATCAAGCACCCAATATGATATAACAGTAATAAAAACAGGCAGTATTATTTTATTATTAATTTTAAAGAAATTCTTATAATCTTACCTCCTGAAATATTTTATTGCCTATTGGTTTGAAATGACCTCTTTTTTCATTTTAAAGAAGCATCAGCCTGTCCTAAGTTGTTTACCGTGCCTGGATGTTAGACTTTATCTAGCAGCTTTTTGCTATTTATCATAATGCTGCTGCTGCTGCTAAGTCGCTTCAGTCGTGTCCAACTCTGTGCGACCCCACAGGCAGCAGCCCACCAGGCTCCCCTGTCCTTGGGATTCTCCAGGCAAGAACACTGGAGTGGGTTGCCATTTCCTTCTCCAATGCATGAAAGTGAAAAGTGAAAGTGAAGTCACTCAGTCGTGTTCAACTCTAGCAGCCCCATGGACTGCAGCCCACCAGGCTCCTCCGTCCATGGGATTTTCCAGGCAAAAGTACTGGAGTGGGGTGCCATTGCCTTCTCCGATTTATCATAATAAACTATAGCTTTTTTCTTCTTATCTATTGATGTTTTATATCAATTTTCTGATCTTAAAACACTCGAATTTCTAGTATAGATCTCATTTGTTTATACTCTATTAGTCTATAAGTGGAAACAGTGACAAACTATTTTTTTGGGCTCCAAAATCACTGCAGATGGTGACTGCAGCCATGAAATTAAAAGACCCTTGCTCCTTGGAAGAAAAGTTATGACCAACCTAGGCAGCATATTAAAAAGCAGAGACATTACTTTGCCAACAAAGGTCAATCTAGTCGAAGCTATGGTTTTTCCAGTAGTCATGTATAGATGTGAGAGTTGGACTATAAAGAAACCTGAGCACCGAAGAATTGATGCTTTTGAACTGTGGTGTTGGAGAAGACTCTTGAGAGTCTCTTGGACAGCAAGGAGATCCAACCGGTCCATCCTAAAGGAGATCAGTCCTGGGTGTTCACTGGAAGGACTGATGCTGAAGCTGAAACTCCAATACTTTGGCCACCTCATGCGAAGAGCTGACTCATTTGAAAAGACCCTGATGCTGGGAAAGATTGAAGGCAGGAGGAGAAGGTCACGACAGAGGATGAGATGGTTGGATAGCATCACTGACTCAGTGGACATGAGTTTGAGTAAACTCCCGGAGTTGGTGATGGACAGGGAGGCCTGGCGTGCTGCAGTCCATGGGGTCGCAAAGAGTTGGACATGACTGAGCGACTGAACTGAATTCTGTAAGTAATTTACTGAGCTTTGCAAAAATGTTTTGTCTATTTTGATAATTGAGATTAGCCAGCAGTTTTTGTTTTCTGTTTCTCTTATTTCCCCATGTTTTGTCTTTCCTGTATGTTTCTCTATTCTGGAATATTTTCTGCATCAAGTTTAGAATCTATTCATTGGAAGTATGAAAGAAACTGCTAATATAATTCTTGGGGGTTATGTCTTTACTGGAAAATAATTTGCTATCTGAAAACTTTGAGGAATTCTCTATAGTTAAGGGGAGATTTAAGCCTTCCACATCTGCTTTGGTCTCTTTTGGTAATGAATGTTTAACTGATATACTTAATTAACACAAAATTAAATATACTTTTTGCTTGTTTCATTAATCTCACCTATATCTGCTTTTGTGTTTTCTTAATCCTAATTTTATGTGAATTGTAAAGCTCTTTATTTCTTGATTATATATGCAAGAAGTTAATTTTTTTAATATTTTAAAAGACTTTTAAAATTTTTTATTAATTAAGCCATTTGATTCTAAATTATTTTATATTAAATCCATAATTCATTCTTTATCATGTCAGGTTTATTTTGTTTTCCTTTACCTAACTTCTTAATTTGACCTCGTAGTTGATCTATGTTTGTATAACTTTAAAAATGAAAAGTGCTTAATGATTTGACTTAGCGTGTGAGCACAGTGTTGTTCGCATTCAGACATGCAGCTTCCTCGTTAATTCCTACGTCATCCATAATTGTGGTTTGAATTCTTCTTTGCTCAGTTGTGTGGGAGACTAGTCTTGCTCTGCCCAAGGTCTAAGAGATTGCTTTTACTGTGGTTGTCTAAAGTTTTATTATTTATTTCTAGCGTGTATGTATGTGTGTGTGTTGAGATAATGTTGAATATACAATTTCTACTTCTGGGGAATTTATTAAAGTTTTATGGCATAATGTATGATAAATACTAACACATATTTAAGACTGCATGTAGACTGTGATAAATAATAATATTTTAATTCAACCATATTGCTTGTATTATTTTATTCTTCTGTGTAACTGAATAATGATTATTAATTCTCCCTCCCTCCTTTCCTTCCTTCCTTCTACCGATAATTAATTCACCATTTTGTGCTCCTTCCTTGTTTCTCATGAAGTTGCTATATTTACTTTTTGAGCTCATCTTTCTCTTTGTCCCATGATGGTACAAGTGACTCACTGAGCACACCCCAGGCATTATGCTCTCTTCTTGACCTCACCATCATGTTGGTGCTGGAATTCCACATGTTACAATAGAGCCCCGATTCCCTACCGCCTGCCAGTCCCTTCGCTATCATTCCCCCAGAGCGAGAGTGGGTTCTGCCACAGCCCGGCAGCATGGCTGAGTTCCAGAAGGAAGAGTTGTATGCCATCTTTATTCTGCCTTCCTTTCTCATCCATCCCAAACCCACTGATACCCTGTCAACCAAGGCCTTCCTCCTCTGTTAGGGAGGTAGATGCACCTTCTGTACTTTTCGGAGTGAATATCGGTCATTTTGGTAGAGTTATGAGAGTGGCTTAGAAATCTGTGCTTATCTTACCAAAAAAACTCATTGTTAAAGCTCTTGGAAGAAATAGTCGATGCTCACTGGTTGCCTTCAGTCCAACATAACTTTTTTTTTCATATGATTTTGCTAAAACTCTTCTCCAGAATGACATGCCTACCATGTTAGCTATGTTTAAGCCAGGATTCCAAATATATGGAATTTAGAAAGATGGTAAAGATAACCCTGTATGCGAGACAGCAAAAGAGACACAGATGTATAGAACAGTCTTTTGGACTCTGTGGGAGAGGGCAAGGGTGGGATGATTTGGGAGAATTCCACTGAAACATATATAATATCATATGTGAAACGAATCACCAGTCCAGGTTTGATGCATGATACAGGGTGCTCAGGGATGGTGCACTGGTATGATCCAGAGGGATGGGGTGGGGAGGGAGGCGGAAGGGGGGTTCAGGATGGGGAGCACATGTACACCCGTGGCGGATTCATGTCAATGTATGGCAAAACCAATACAATATTGTAAAGTAATTAGCCTCCAATTAAAAAAAAACAACTATGTATTAAAATGAAAAGAAAAACAAAATATATAAGCCATATCGGGTTAACAATCACATTTATTGAAGAACAAACACAATACATACACCCTTGTTTAGAGTCAACACCTATATTCCACAGCTACTGCAAGAGCCTAGTGACAGTGAACTGGCCATCAACTTAACTTTGAGATTTTTTTTCATTTTTGAAATTTGATGAGTAAGCTGTGGTAGATCTTGATGTGTCCTTTCTATATGACACCAAAATAATTGATTTTATAAATATGGCATAAATCAGGCCTGTCTTACTAGCAGTGCATGAGAGAAAACACCCAAGAAATTAGGATTTCTCTATTAGCGGTAAGGTGAAAACAACCGGCTGAACAAATAGACCCCAACTGACCTCAATATGTAATGACTTACAGAGTATGGGTATTTATTTGCCTCACACACAACAATTCTGAGATGGGAAATTCAGGTTAACTGGGCACCTCTGCCCTGCAAGAGCCTTCTGGGGCTCAGGTTTCTTCCCATTTTCTGCTCTGTAATCCCCAGTACCTCTGTCATTTTCTGCATGGCTGGAGCTCAGTCACTCCATCTGGTTTCTTGCCAGCAAGAAGGGGGAAGAAAGGAGACAGTTCTGAAGTCTTAATTCCCAAATCCAGAAGTGGCATCCATCATCTGTGTTCATGTTCTGTTAGTGAGAACGTAGACATATCTTACATCTAACTTCCGAGGAGAGTTGAGAAGTTTAGTCCAGTTAAGCAAGTATGTGTGATGAGGCTACAGTTTTATTACCATTGAGACCAGGAGAATGGATTTTAGAGGGAAGCTACCAATCTTTTTCTCAATGGCCATCTTCTGCAACAGTATGTTTTCAGAAATAAGAGGGAAAAGCCAAATCCATCTTAGATAGAACTAATAGAACGGAATTCTTCAGATCCTAAAAATTAATGACCTGATAGTCCTCTGCAAAGATCTCTCTTCTCCATTGTATTATTTAAAATTTTGGGATCGACATGTAGATACTTCTATATTTAAAATGGATAACCAACAAGGACTTACTGTTTAGCAGAGGGAATCTGCTCAGTGTTCTGTGGCAGCCTGGATGGGAGGGGAGTTTGGGGCAGAATGGACACATGTATATGTATGGTTGAATCCCTTTGCTGGCCACCTGAAATCATCATGACATTGTTGACTGGCTATATTCCAATATAAAATAAAAAGTTTTAACAAAATGAAATAAAATTTTAGTGCCTTAAGAAGTTCAGAGATCATTCAGTGTTGTGCAAGCAGAGTTATTTATCACTCATGTTACTCCAAATACAGTAGAAAGGGGCTTTTAGCTTTGAGGAAAATAAGAGCAAGAGGAAGCCTGGTTACCACATCAGTTTTGTGAAAATCTATCATATAGAATTTGGACTGTAAAGAAAGCTGAGCGCCGAAGAATTGATGCTTTTGAACTGTGGCGTTGGAGAAGACTCTTGAGAGTCCCTTGGACTGCAAGGAGATCCAACCAGTCCATCCCAAAGGAGGGCAGTCCTGGGTGTTCTTGGAAGGAATGATGCTAAAGCTGAAACTCCAGTACTTTGGCCACCTCATGCGAAGAGTTGACTCATTGGAAAAGACTCTGATGCTGGGAGGGATTGGGGGCAGGAGGAGAAGGGGATGACAGAGGATGAGATGACTGGATGGCATCATTGACTCAATGGACGTGAGTTTGAGTGAACTCCGGGAGTTGGTGATGGACAGGGAGGCCTGGCGTGCTGCGATTCATGGGGTCGCAAAGAGTCGGGTATGACTGAGCGACTGAACTGAACTGAACTGAACTGATCATATAGAAGAGAAAGCAAGTTAGAAAACAGTTGTTACAACAATTTTTTTTTTTTTTTTACAACAATTGTTAACAGGTGACCTGGTACTTCTGAGAGCTGTTCTGAAATGATATTTCTATAAAAAATAGTAATTTATTCAACATATCTTATCCAACATTTCTTGAGCTTTTGCTGTGGGCCGAATACTCTTCTGGGCACAAGATACACACTGATGGGACACCACCTCCATGGGCAAGTCTACATCCTATCATATCATGTGGTATATATTTTCAATACATTTCCTATTTGCTTGAATAGTTGAATCTCCTTCATCTGAGAGCACTTCAGGTATTACTTCTCTATTTTAGTTTAGTTGACTGATGGTGTTTAGTTTTTTAGTTGTGGAATTATCACAGGATAGTCTAAAATCAAAATAGTGTCACCTTATTTTTTACTTTTGTAAAATTCTGTCTATGCTTTAGGAATTTTCTTTCAGAAAATCATGTTTTAAATGCCCAATTAGAGAATGCAAACTAGAATCAGGTGGTGAAGACAGATTTCCAAAGGATTTGGACAATTTATTCAGTCTTTTCCATCTTGAATTCTAAATTTGATCTATAAGGCTCAAGGGGATTAAAAAATGCTTTAAAATACACATAGTATGGAAAGTATGATTTTTATGTGAAATGCACTTTTCAAATACACACTTTGTTTCTTGCTTTATATATCAACGCTTCTTTTTGCAAGGTCATCATTACTATTCACCAGACCAAGATAAAAGAAGGAGAAGAAAGTAGCACTTCTAATACCTAAAGTACCCTAATTTTGGTTACAATCGTTTAGAGGTAAAGAAAAAAATACAGTGAGACAAACCGTGTGAGAAATTCAAAGCTTTTAACTAATCTAAGTAAGGAAATCAAATCCTTTTTGTTCTTTCCTTTTTAAAAAAGTACTTTCGGGAAGAGATGGGCATAGTGGATAAATAAATAAAACATTCAAAATTATTCTATTAAAGAATGATTATTACAGGTATAAAATTTTAAATTACTGCTTTGTATCACTATCTATTATAATACATGGATATCAGTAATTATTACTGGCATACGTGTATTATAAAATTACAAAGTAATAATTTCTAGATACCTCAGAAACACATAAGCATACACAAAGGCTTTTTGGAAAAATTCTTTAGAATGAGGACCTGGGGTATGTTTATTTAGCAATTTAATAGAAACCTAAACTTTACAAAAATGTCCATCTGTTAGTCTCAGGACAAGACTGGCACATAATAAACTCTCAGTAAATACTTGCTGAGTGAACAGATGAATTAGGCATCTAGCAAGGAGTGTCTTACTGCCTCACTAGTAAGAGACATCATCACCATGATGGGTGTTCACAGAAGGGCTCTGACCCACAGGGCTGCTGCCCAACAAGAGCAGGGCAAGCATTCCTTGAAGCAGACAGAGTTTCTGCTCCTTTTTATTAGTGATGGCATTCCACTGTAAGAAAATACTGTAGTTTGTTTATCCATTCTCTTCTTGGCAGGTATTTTGGTTGCTTCCATGTTGGGGCTATTTCAAGTAAGACTATTACGGATATTCCTTTTTTCTTTTTTTAATTGAAGTAGAGTTCATTTACAATGTTGTGTTGGTTTCAAATGTATAGCTAAGTTTTTTATATATATAAATATATTTTGCAGATTCTTTTCCATTATAGAAAGGGAAATCTGGTCTTCTTGGCCATGTGCGTGTGCTTAACCATTCAATCATGTCTGACTCTCGGCAACCCCATGGACTGTAACTTACCAGGCTCCTCTGTCCATGGGATTTCCCAGGCAAGAATACTGGAGCGGCTTGCTGTTTCCAGCCCCAGGAGATCTCCCCAACCCAGGGATCAAACCTGCGTCTCTCCGTCATCCTGCGTTGGCAGGCAGACTCCTCACCACTCAGGGAAGCCCCATTGTCTTGGCCACCCTTGTCTGCAAAGAGCTTCTGAGACGTGGGCTCAGGGGAGGTTAGAAGTCCTAGCGGCCTGCACTTTCCATGGTGAAATCATCACTGGGGGCAGAAATAAACTCCATCTTCCTGGCTGTGCCCGCCTGGAGCAGGGCACCCAAGTGGAGCTTCTGGTAACACTGACGTGGCAGGGAGAGAATGGACTGCTGATTGTGTCTCAGATGCCACACGCTCTTGCTGTTCTTAATGAGATGTAAGAGATTTTCTTGAACACATGTTTCTCCAATTTCTTTATGCCCTTAGGACAATTTCCAGAGACTTTAAATACTTGACTCTAATGGTTTTTACTAGTTATATAGTTGTTTTGCTGCAGAGCGGGTCTGGGGGCCCCTCACTCCATCATGCCTAAAGTCTTACATCCAAGCTCACTGGTTTCTGGACATTTTATTTCAAGAATGAATCAACCATGAGGAAAGATGGCTCTTCCCAAAGCCATGGGAAGGAAGCCCAAGCCTCTGGACAGAGAGAAGAAATTGCTCTGAGCTTCTCCTCGCCCGAAGCTCACTCTCTCCAGACTCCTTAGCTGCCCGCCCCGCTGCTCATGCCCTGGGAGGCTGTGTGGCATGCCCGGAGTGTCACTGACATTCACCAGTTACATCGTTCTCAGTTCTAATGATCCTACTCATATTAGTCCCCCATGAGTCCAGTGCTCTGGGTTTCCTTACATGGCAACAAGGTCAATTCATGAAAGAATTAGAGCTCGTGTCCATGGGATCGCAAAAGAGTTGGACACGACTTAGTGTATAAACAGCAACAATTCTGAAGGAGGCAGTGCTCTTCCCCATCTAGGGAGCAAATATGCAGCTTAATAATGGGCTTTGAGGGGTGACGTTCCCATTTTATAGTCTTAGAGAGCAGTTTCCAAATCTTGTGACTATGGTAAATCTTTCACCATACCAACAGGAAACAAGAAATAGCAGCAACTGTAATGTTTTTATAAGGTTAAATTTAATCACTTTAAAGGATGAATTGTGGACTTTGCATCTTTCTATTGTTGTTGTGAAGTCAAGTGGGCCTTAGAAAGCATCACTACGAACAAAGCTAGTGGAGGTGATGGAATTCCAGTTGAGCTATTTCAAATCCTGGAAGATGATGCTGTGAAAGTGCTGCACTCAATATGCCAGCAAATTTGGAAAACTTAGCAGTGTCCACAGGACGGGAAAAGGTCAGTTTTCATTCCAATCCCAAAGAAAGGCAATGCCAAAGAATGTTCAAGCTACCACACAATTGCACTCATCTCATATGCTAGTAAAGTAATGCTCAAAATTCTCCAAGCCAGGCTTAAGCAATACATGAACTGTGAACTTTCAGATGTTCAAGCTGGTTTTAGAAAAGGCAGAGGAACCAGAGATCAAATTGCCAACATCCACTGGATCATCAAAAAAGCAAGAGAGTTCCAAAAAAAGGTCTATTTCTGCTTTATTGACTATGCCAAAGCCTTTGACTGTGTGGATCACAATAAACTGGAAAGTTCTGAAAGAGATGGGAATACCAGACCACCTGACCTGCCTCTTGAGAAACCTATATGCAGGTCAGGAAGCAACAGTTAGAACTGGACATGGAACAACAGACTGGTTCCAAATAGGAAAAGGAGTACGTCAAGGCTGTATATTGTCACCCTGCTTATTTAACTTACATGCAGAGTACATCATGAGGAACGCTGGATTGGAAGAAGCACAAGCTGGAATCAAGATTGCCGGGAGAAATATCAATCACCTCAGATATGCAGATGACACTACCCTTATGGCAGAAAGTGAAGAGGAACTAAAAAGCCTCTTGATGAAAGTGAAAGAGGAGAGTGAAAAAGTTGGTTTAAAGCTCAACATTCAGAAAACGAAGATTATGGCATCCGGTCCCATCACTTCATGGAAAATGGATGGGGAAACAGTGGAAACTGGGTCAGACTTTATTTTTTGGGCCTCCAAAATCACTGCAGATGGTGATTGCAGCCATGAGATTAAAAGACGCTTACTCCTCGGAAGGAAAGTTATGACCAACCTAGGTAACATATTGAAAAGCAGAGACATTACTTTGCCAACAAAGGTCCATCTAGTCAAGGCTATGGTTTTTCCAGTAGTCATGTATGGGTGTGAGAGTTGGACTGTGAAGAAAGCTGAGTGCCAAAGAATTGATGCTTTTGAACTGTGGTATTGAAGAAAACTCTTGAGAGTCCCTTGGACTGCAAGGAGATCCAACCAGTCCATTCTACAGGAGATCAGACCTGGGATTTCTTTGGAAGGAATGATGCTAAAGCTGAAATTCCAATACTTTGGCCACCTGATGTGAAGAGTTGACTCATTGGAAAAGACTCTGATGCTGGGAGGGATTGGTGGCAGGAGGAAAAGGGGGCAACAGAGGATGAGATGGCTGGATGGCATCACTGACATGATGGACATGAGTCTGAGTGAACTCCGGGAGTTGGTGATGGACAGGGAGGGCTGGTGTGCTGTGATTCATGGGATTGCAAAGAGTTGGACACGACTGAGCAACTGAACTGAACTGAATTGATCATTGTTAAAATGACCTTTCTGTAATGAAATATTGGTTATAGTAGATGGCAGTTTTGCTTGCTTTGATTTTAATATTAATATGTTATGTTCTTGCCTACCACGTGCTGTTGTTCAGTCACTTGGTTGTGTCCAGGTCTTTGCATACCAGGCTCCTCTGTCCTCTGCTATCCCCCGGAGTTTGCTCAGATTCATGTCCATTGAGTGGGTGATACTATCTAACCATCTCATCCTCTGCCACCCCTTCTCCATTTGCCTTTGATCTTTCCCAGCATCAGGGTCTTTTTCAATGAGTCAGGTCTTCACATCAGGTGGCCCAAGTATTGGAGCTTCAGCTTCAGCCTCCATCCTTCCAATGGATATTCAGGATTTATTTCTTTTAGGATTGACTAGTTGGATGTCCTTGGAGCCCAAGGGACACTCAAGAGTCTTTTCCAACACCACGGTTTAAAAGCATTAATTCTTCAGTACTCGGCCTTCTTTACAGTCCAACTCTCACATTCATACCTGACTACTGGAAAAACCATAGCTTTGACCATACGAACCTTTGTCAGAAAAGTGATGTCTCCACTTTTTGGTTACTAAATATGTTTTTGCAAATGTCATTGTTTCCCATGTTGGGGACCTGGAGCTAGTCTAACCCATCGAAATAACTAAAGGTGGACATTTCACATCAAATTAAAGACAGCAGAAGTCCTATTGAATGCAATGAAGATGGCACCTGGGCCATGCTGAGGTTTTCTCCACCACTTAAATCTCTGTATCTAATGCAAAATCTCATAATGGTGCACTACTAGAGAAATTAGGACAACAAGCTTTAATCCATTTGACAATTTACCCTTTGCTCAAGCAGACATCCTTTCTGAAGCCGAAGTCTTGCTAAGTCAGAATAATATCACTCTAATTGTCCTCCCAGGCATATGATTTTGATAAAGAAGGATATCTGATTAGTCTTACAGTTTACTCACCATATAAAAGAGACCACTTATTTTCAGTGCTAATTTCTAGGAAGGTATAATGAGATTTTTGTTATTAAGGAATAATCATCCAACTCATTTAACAAAGTCTAAAAAGCATCTAATAAAGATCACTTGCTAAAAATAGAACCACACATTTGCTTAACTTTCTAGATTTTATAATTTTAGTAAATAAGAAGACTCTGCATTGTTAGGGCAAATCCGTCACTATAAACTACCTAATTTGCTGCATTAATTGACTGGGAACGAGTCAACTAAATCAGATGTCATACAGTAAGTATATAGAAAGTATATTCACTTAGTAACTGATTTTCTACCAACTGAAATATGTGGAGATGCCTAAATGCATCTTGTTTCCCTTTGTGAGGTAAATTAATGTTGTTATTAGCCGTTTGCTGTCCTTCAGATCCCATTTTTAGAATCTAGCCAATTTGTCAGGTCTCTGTGGGCACAGGTTACCATCTGACCATGGTGAGATGTAAGCGTGCCTCTAAGGAGCTTACTTAAGGTCCCAATGATTCCCTTTCTCTTGTATCTTCATCTTTCTACATGCCTGTCTTTTAAATTGACAAAAGACACTAGAATCTGAAATTTTCCTGAGGTCCATTTGTCTGTTTTATGACTGAGTAGTAATTGGAGTCAAATTGTCTAAGAATGTCTTTCCCAACTGTGATGGCAATGGTGATGGTAGTTTTCCTCTAGCGTCTGGACTGAGTACCAGAGGCCCGGGAGTGCTTTACGTGCATTACTTCGTTTAATGCCCCTGGATTAAATGAGCAGAACATCAACCCTGGGTACTCACTGCAAGGACCGATGCTGAAGTTGAAGCTCCAGTACTCTGGCCACCTGATACTAAGAGCTGCCAACCCACTGGAAAACACCCTGATGCTGGGAAAGATTGAGGGCAAGAGGAGAAGGGGACGACAGAGGATGTGATGGTTGGATGGCATCACTGACTCAGTGGACATGAATTTGAGCAAACTCTGGGAGACAGTGAAGGACAGGGAAGCCTGGCATGCTGCGGAACAACTTAGTGACTGAACAACAACAAAAACAGTACTTCTCGTGAAAGTGGTGATTTACCCTGAGAATTTCCATCTGCCAGAGCAGCCTTCCCAACCCTGGATGCACATTTACTCATGAAGAAAACTTTGAAACACGGAAGGTGCTTGAGCCCCACCCTTGGAGATGCTGATGAACTGGCCTGAGGCGGGGCCCAGACACCGGTATTTATTCTAAAAGCACCTGACATGGTCCCTCTGAGCTGCCAGGTTGCGAACTACCACTCTGGGGCATTGGTCTTTTCCTTGGTAATGGTACATCTCAGAAATCACCTAACCTCTCTGAGCATCACCTAGAAACTAGAACAATCACTTCCTTCAAAACTGACAAGTCAGCTGTGTTGCAATCAAGCCATAAATGATTGTTTGCTAATATACCCAAAGCCTGAATGGTGATTATGTTAAATATTAATATTGTCATTGTGTGACCAACACCTGGGTAAAGTGAGGAAGATAAAGGATATTGAACTTGCTAGTCTGACACTGTGTTTTGTATAAACTCAAACCTGTATGATGCATAGAAAAAAAAAAGCCTCTTCAGTTACTTTCGTTCTACACCATGGAGTCACTGGAAGCATCTCGGAAGGTTTGGACATTGTGTTTTAGCACGTCTAAGGATGGAACACATCGTTAAGCTTCCTGGATCTCAGAATTACATTACAAAACTTTCCTTCCTTTGTCCCCCCTAAGCAATCTAACTAGTTCTGGGAAGGGACCCAGAACACATAAATTTAAATATGAAGAATATACACATAAGATAATGAAACAGTTGCCAACAAATACATTTCCAGAACACAGTTCCAGCCATACACAGGATTAATGGTACAAAATAGTCTCATAATAATGCTGATAATCAAAACGCTAGGGAAATCACAGGAAAAAATAAGATATCCTTTATTTGCATGAGTCACATTAAATTTCAATGACATTTGATCAAAGCATACAAATATGGATAGCCTATTAAGAACCCAAGTGGTTTGAATAGTGAATGTTTGAAAACAGATTTTCTTATATTTAAACCATACTGGCTATGTACACCAAAATTTGGGTTAGATTTTGAAATGCCTGATAGAGGATCTGACTTTCTGTGGGCTTCAAGGGACACCAGGCAGCAAATGAAACTCAGAATTGCTGATACAGCAAAGGCAGGAGAAATTTAAGTTGATGGGAAGAGTTGAGCCTTTGAAGACTTTTCAAAATTCCACAGGGCTCATGGATATGATAGCTGTTTATTTACTCGAGGCTTATTTATCATATTATTACATGTTAAATGTATACAATACATAAATAAAAAATTATTACATATTTTTGTTACATTTATATAAATTATAAATTACTATGCATTTTGAAAACCTACATTTTAATAGATGTCTATTACAATTTTGGCATGCAATACAAGATCAGAACTTCGATACCAAAAAAAGAAAAAAAGTTCTTCCTTTGATAACCCTGGAAAGAAGAGTTTCATGCGTGCTTTCTGAGTGCTATTCCCAAGAGTGGGTTACTTCCTGTCTTCTAAATTCAGACACAAATACATTCACGATGCCGAATACAAGTAAAACATTTTCTTTTCATTTAAATGTGTTTATAAATCGCATGAAATGATTCCAGCTTGTAGCGCTCCTTTGGCAAACATTGGCAGATACAGATTTTTGTCACATAAATCAGCTGCAGCCGGAGCCAAAGACTCTCTCGCACTCTCACAGATTTGACAGGAGTGTACACAAGAGCTAAACAATGCCAAGACTAATATTGTTTTAAATAGATATATGCTACATTTTAAAAGGAAGGGAAGGAATGTCAAGTTGGAGCAGAAGTCAGTTATGCAGCACTCAGGAAGCAGAGCGCAAAGGCTGTTTTGCAATCTACACACCCTGATTGATAACTATTGACTTTCTAATTAGCTTTTCAGATGGGTTAAAAAAAAATCCACGGACTCCCATTTTTCCCAAGCAGCCAGCATCTGCCTGCCCCCTCAGCCTCAGGCCCAGCTGTGCCCTTCTCCAGGCTGGCTCAGGGCGCTGGACTGCCTTTCTGGGACCCTCCGAGCACCCCTCATCCTGCTCCTGAGCTATGCCTTCCTCCTTTACTCTGATGTCCTGCCCCACCCTCTCCCTCAAGATCTGACCCTCACAATGTCCATGACACCTGACCCTTCTCTTCTGGGGGCTCCCCTCCTGGGGCTTTACCTTGGGTCCAGCCTCTGCTTTAGACCCTGTGGGGCCCCTGCCCAGTGGGGAGTCAGGCAGAGCGGAGCCTGGTGGAGAAGGAGCCAGCATCAGAGGGGGCCCTGTGGGTGGGATACACTTCAGGGAGACCCCGGGGTGTGGAAGAAAGCAGAAGAAAGAAGAGTTGGGGGTGATGAGGAAGGTGCAGATGGTGGAACGGGGCTTCCCTGATTCCAAATGGAAAGCCTTGCTTTGTGGACAGGATTACACTAATAACTTTCACAAGGAGTCTGCATGGGAGGATGCACGTAGCCTACCCCGTTTTGTTACGATAACCTTTAAAAACAGATCCATTTGTCCAGTAAAAGCTGTTTTTAGTCCCTTGCACAAAACTGTGATGTTAGCAAGAGAAACAGAATTCAGAATCTGTGTTTATGGCACAAAAACGATTTCTAGATTTAGGTGAATTCAAAGTGAGTATCAACTGTTTGCATTGACTTATAGAACCACTCTACATTAAATGAGCAAATTTTAGATCCATTTAGAAACATAAAGAGTTATGTATCAGACTCCTCTACACCAAAAACGTATGATCGTTTAAATAGACGGCTTCAAACAGACATATTCATGGGCCTAGGTGCACTTGAATCTAAGCAGCAGAAAACAGTTACTTTATTGATGATAACTTTCTAAAAAACTGTATCTGAAAGAATGTCTGTTGTCAGAGAAAATGAAAATATTGAAATAAAAAAACAGCTTTGATACTTCTAACATCATTTAGGTATCCATTCATTCAGCTGTCACAGAAGAGCTTTATCACCTAAGACATACAATGCATTCTGTGATTGCGACACTATTTTTGGCAACTGTTTTCTTAAGCTGAGCTTTTCATCTCATGAGCTATTTGTATCCTTGATGATGACAAAGCTGATGCACTTTCTCGAACTCTTAATTTTAGATTCTAGGTATATCAGTGTATAGTTAGGATGAGGCTCTCAGTACCAAGCCTGAACAATAACTTACAAACTTGTGAACGTGTGTTTTACAAGTGACCAAGAACAAACATGGAAATCAATGTAAACTTTTCCATTGACAAGCCTCATAACAATGATCTTTCATGTTGCAAATCATTTGCTTTACACTTTTTCTCCCTTTATTTAATTCTCCCTAACCCAAGGTCCAAGAAATGGTTTAGAAAATTGCAGTTTGATACTCCTTTGACTTTTTTCTGTGCCTGCGTCTTTGCAATAATCCGCTGTCCTTTCTGAACTGATAAACAACCATTTTATTCTATTCAAGGTGGTCTTTTGACAAGAGCTGAAGCCTTTGTACCTGTCACCTTCTGGGTCTGAGGCCACTGTAAAACCTTGGGAAGCGTTTAATGCAAATATTGACAATGGCTTATGGGGCACTGATTCGTAAAGGACTAAAGGTAACAGTATCGAGTACTTTGCATGATTTGCTGTCCCAATCACTCAATAAATAATGGCATTTGTCTAGAAAGAAAGTCTAAAAAAGTAAATGCAAAAGCGATGAGTTCTTCAGAGGTAGTTAAGTGTTGAAACAAACACGCCTATAAAGTAGATTTATGTAACCATAAAGATCCTCGTTTAAATGGAAGAAAAGGGGAAAAGGTGGAAGTTTGTGCATATAAAAATCTCATATGTTGATTGACATGGTCTTTACGTGTCATCCATACATTTTCCAGAGAAAAGCTCAAGAATTATAGCGGTTTTCTGAGGATCACATAATGAATTAGATAAACAAATCCTGTGGGAATGTGTTTCAAATTTGATATGTAATTATAAAGGGAATTTATGGATAAATATCTTTTTTCCCTCTGTTTCTTCTTTTTTTTAAATTGAAGGATAGTTGATTTCAGTGTTGTTTTAATCACTGATGTACAGCAAATTGATTCAGTTATTTATATATGCACATTCTTTTTTAATATATTCGTTTCCATTATGGTTTATCGTAGGATATTGAATACAGTTCTCTGTGTTTTACAGTAGAACCTTGTTATTTATCCATTCTGTATACACAAGTTTATATCTGCTAACCCCAACCTCCCATTTTATCCACCCCCCCAAACCCTCCCCCTGGGAACCTCCAGGCCGCTCTCCATGTCCGTGCTTCTGTTTCTGTTTCATAAATAGATTGTGTCATATTTCAGATTTCACATGTAAGTGATATCATATGGCATTTGTCTTTCTCTGACTTGCTTCACTTCATATGATAATCTCTGGTTGCAGCCACATTGCTGCAAATGGCATTATTTCGCTCTTTTTAATGACTGAGTAGTATTGCACTGTGTCTATGTGCCGCATCTTCATCCATCCATCTGTCAGGAACATTTAGGTTGTTCCCATGACTTGGCTGTTGTCAACAGTGCTGCTGTGAACACAGGGGCGCACATACATGTGAACAAATTAACACAAATCAGAGGAGAGTGATGAATTCTGCTTTTGCTTTCCTTCTACATGAACTTCAGAAGCCGAAGGTTGGCTTCCCTTCTACCTCCGCACTCCCCACCCCAGTTGACAAAATGAAACAGTACATCTTAAAGGCTATTTATTTTTTAAGTAAACATAACACTATTTCCAGGTACTTAGCAGCTGATGAGGAGGTTAGATGCTCTCGATGAATCCAAGGTGATATTCATGTTCCTTCCTTGACAAAAGAGATGATGGTGGGAATTTGTAGAAAGGTAAAACCTTTCTTTCAAATCTAGGAAGGAAAGAATTAAAACAAGAACAAAACCACATGAAGTGTACTATCCTGATGTCTTCAGGACAATCTAAGGAATAAATCACACCCAAATAATGTTCCATTATTGCGAATAGACAAAGGTTTAGTTTTCAGATGGAAGTGACTGTATGACCCTGAGCAAAGAAAGGATGAAGGAGAGTTGATGTTATTAATGCTCAAAAAGTCTGGTCTGACTGTGTTTGACTTTTTGTGACTCCATGAACTATAGCCCTCTGGGCTCCTCTGTCAATGGGATTCTCCAGGCAAGAGTACTGGAGTGGGTTGCCATTTCCTCCTCCAGGGGATCTTTCTGACCCAGGGATCAAAACTGAGTCTCCTGAGTCTCCTTTGTTACAGGGGGATTCTTTACTGCTGAGCTGTCCAAAAAAGTGACTCATGATTAAGCAAGAGTGAGTTGAAAGTAAAATTCTGGAAAGTATGTCTCTTTTCCAGGTATCATTATGTTCGTGAGTAAAAGCTGTTGATCTTGTTTTAAACCGTGTATAGATACCTGTGTGTGCTTTAAAAAAACTTTAATGGACCTGCTGACAAGATGTTCTGACAGCTGTTTCCTCAGGTGGACTTCGTTTTTTTCTGTGTATTTGCATAAGAAATGAAATCACCCTGTTTTGATAGGCATTCAGCATTTTGTTTTAATGCTAATTTGCTACTTGACCTTTTGCTTCATAAACTAAGAACACTTAGTGCTCACAAACATTTGGGAATAAAAGGTTTTGGAGATAGATCATAGATCATCCTAAGACTGTTTTTTCAAGCTAATAAAAAACAACTTCCTTGGAATGTAGTATAGACATCCATAGAAATTTCAGTTACCTAAATGGTGGTGAAAGAAAGCTGCCTGTTAAATAGGAAGAGATATTAAGTGGCATTTTCCTCACATGCTGTGCTGTGTGTGTGCTCAGTCATGTCTGACTCTTTTGTGACTCCAAGGACTGTAGCCCGCCACACTCCTCTGTCCATGGGATTCTCCAGGCAAGATACTGGAGTGGGTTGCCATTTCCTTCTCCAGGGGATCTTCCTGACCCAGCGATCGAACTCTTGTCTCTTGCAGGATTTTTTTACCTCTCTCTCAGGCAGATTCTTTACCACTGAGACACCAGTTTATAATGTATCTAGACTATAGTATAACTCTTCCCTGGTGGCTTAGACGGTAAAGCGTCTGCCTACAATGCAGGAGACCTGGGTTCAATCCCTGGGTTGGGAAGGTCTCCTGGAGAAGGAAATGGCAACCCACTCCAGTATTCTTGCCTGGAAAATCCCGTGGACGGAGGAACCTGATTAGGCTACAATCCATGGGGTCGCAAAGAGTCAGACACCACTGAGTGACTTCACTCACTCACTCACTCAGACTATAGTATAGTGTAAACATAATTTTTATATGCACTGGGGAACCAAAGAATCCATGTGCCACCCTTTATTGCCATGGTCTGGAACTGAAACCATTGTATCTCTGAGGCATGCTTGTAGACCCATAGCTTAAACAAACTAAGTTTGTAGAAGTAAAATATTCATAGATAAACTAAATTTAGTCTTTGAAACTTAGTCTGCTTTTAACCCATGTTGTCTCTGGGATATGAAATTGCTAAATAATGATGGATCATATGTGATGCTCACTGAAAAAACTATTTCTGTAGAAATAGCAGGAGGAAACATACCCTGAGCTACCCCTTCCCTGCGCTCAGTCATCAGTGCCTGGAATAAATCTATTTTCTGGTCCAACTGGCTGCACCTGTGGCAGCAACCTCAGGAGTAGGGATGGGATTTAGAAGGAAATTATTCATCTGTGAGTTATCAGTGGGTCATTTCCATCAGAGAGAGACATAAGACAACAGTTAAGCAATACTGACCAAGGAAAGTGCTCTGTGGTTTACTTACAAGGCACTTTTTCTTTAGATTTCTTTTTATTTTATTTTTAGTTTTATTTATTTATTTACTTTACAATATTGTATTGGTTTTGCCATACATTTTCATGAATCTGCCATGGGTGTACATGTATTCCCCATCCTGAACCCCTCTCCCACCTCCCTCCCTGTGGGTCATCCCAGTGCAACAGCCCCGAGCACCCTGTATCATGCATCGAGCCTGGACTGGCAATTCATTTCGTATGTGATAATTTACATGTTTCAATGCCATTCTCCCATATCATCCTGCCCTCACCTTCTCCCACAGAGTCCAAAGACTGTTCTATATATATGTGCCTCTTTTGCTGTCTCGCATACAGGGTTATCGTTACCATCTTTCTAAATTCCATATATATGCATTAGTATACTGTATTGGTGTTTTTCTTTCTGGCTTACTTCACTCTGTATAAGACAATCCAGTTTCACCCACCTCATTAGAACTGATTCAATGTATTCTTTTTAATAGCTGAGTAATATTCCATTGTGTATATGTACCACAGCTTTCTTATCCATTTGTCTGCTGATGGACATCTAGGTTGTTTCCATGTCCTGGCTATTATAAACAGTGCTGCGATGAACACTGGGGTACATGTGTCTCTTTCAATTCTGGTTTCCTAGGTGTGTATGCCCAGCAGTGGGGTTGCTGGGCCATATGGCAGTTTTATTTCCAGTTTTTTAAGGAATCTCCACACTGTTCTCCATAGTGGCTGTACTAGTTTGCATTCCCACCAACAGTGTAAGAAGGTTCCCTTTTCTCCACACCTTCTCCAGCATTTATTGCTTGTTGACTTTTGGATAGCAGCCATTCTGACTGGGGTGAAATGGTACCTCATAGTGGTTTTGATTTGCATTTCTCTGATAATGAGTGATGTTGAGCAACTTTTCATATGTTTGTTAGCCATCTGTATGTCTTCTTTGGAGAAATGTCTGTTTAGTTCTTTGGCACACTTTTTGACTGGGTCGTTTATTTTTCTGGAATTGAGCTGCAGGAATTGCTTGTATATTTTTGAGATTAATTCTTTGTCCATTGCTTCATTTGCTATTATTATCTCCCATTCTGAAGGCTGTCTTTTCACCTTGCTTATAGTTTCCTTTGTTGTGCAGAAGCTTTTAAGTTTAATTAGGTCCCATTTGTTCATTTTTGCTTTTATTACCAATATTCTGGGAGGTGGGTCATAGAGGATCCTGCTGTGGTTTATGTTGGAGAGTGTTTTGCCTATATTTTCCTCTAGGAGTTTAGTAGTTTCTGGTCTTATGTTTAGATCTTTAATCCATTTTGAGTTTATTTTTGTGTATGGTGTTAAAAAGTGTTCTAGTTTCATTCTTTTACAAGTGGTTGATCAGTTTTCCCAGCACCACTTGTTAAAGAGATTGTCTTTTCTCCATTGTATATTCTTGCCTCCTTTGTCAAAGATAAGGTGTCCATAGGTGCGTGGATTTATCTCTGGGCTTTCTATTTTGTTCCATTGATCTATATTTCTGTCTTTGTGCCAGTATCATACTGTCTTGATGACTGTGGCTTTGTAGTAGAGACTAAAGTCAGGCAGGTTGATTCCTTCAGTTCCTTTCTTCTTTCTCAAGATTGCTTTGGCTATTCAAGGTTTTTTGTATTTCCATACAAATTGTGAAATTATTTGTTCTAGTTCTCTGAAAAATACCATTGGTAGCTTGATAGGGATTGCATTGAATCTACAGATTGCTTTGGGTAGTATACTCATTTTCACTATATTGATTCTTCCAATCCATGAACATGGTATATTTCTCCATCTATTTGTGTCCTCTTTGATTTCTTTCACCAGTGTTTTATAGTTTTCTATATATAGGTATTTTGTTTCTTTAGGTAGATATATTCCTAAGTATTTTATTCTTTTCATTGCAATGGTGAATGGAATTGTTTCCTTAATTTCTCTTTCTGTTTTCTCATTGTTAGTGTATAGGAATGCAAGGGATTTCTGTGTGTTGATTTTATATCCTGCAACTTTATTATATTTATTGATTAGCTCTAGATTTCTTTTTAAATAGTCATCATTTCTTTTTATTGAAGTATAGCTGATTTAAAATGTGTTAGTTTCAGGTGTACAGCAAAGTGACATAATTGTACATATATATGTATATAAATATAAATATAGGCTTCCCAGTGGTGCTATTGGTAAAGAACCTGCCTGCCAATACAGGAGATGTAAGAGATGAGGGTTGGATCCCTGGGTTGGAAAGATACCAAGGAGAGAGCATGGCAACCCACTCTAGTATTCTTGCCTGGGGAATCCTTTAGACAGAGGAGCCACAGTCCATGGGGTTGCAGAGTTGGACACAACTGAAGCAACTTAGTATGCATGCACACATGTATATATACATGAAAAGTAAAAGTGAAAGTGAAGTTGCTCAGTTGTGTCCAACTCTTTGTGACCCCGTGGACCGTAGCCCACCAGGCTCCTCCATCCATGGGATTCTCCAGGCAAGAATACTGGAGTGGATTGCCATTTCCTGCTCCAGGGGATCTTCCTGACCCAGGGTTTGAACCCAGGTCTCCGGCATTGCAAGCAGAGGCTTTAACCTCTGAGCCACCAGGGAAGCCGTATACATACATACATATATATATATATATATATATATATATATCCTTTTCCAGATTCTTTACCCATATCAGTTCAGTTCAGTTCAGTTCAGTCACTCAGTCATGTCTGACTCTATGTAACCCCATGAATCGCAGCACACCAGGCCTCCCTGTCCATCACCAACTCCCGGAGTTCACTCAAACTCACGTCCATCAAGTCGGTGATGCCATCCAGCCATCTCATCCTCTGTTGTCCCCTTCTCCTCCTGCCCACAATCTCTCCCAGCATCAGAGTCTTTTCCAATGAGTCAACTTTTCGCATGAGGTGGCCAAAGTACTGGAGTTTCAGCTTTAGAATCAGTCCTTCCAAAGAACACCCAGGGCTGATCTCCTTTAGAATAGACTGGTTGGATCTCCTTGCAGTCCAAGGGACTCTCAAGAGTCTTCTCCAAGACCACAGTTCAAAAGCATCAATTCTTTGGCACTCAGCTTTCTTCACAGCCCAACTCTCGCATCTATACATGACCACTGGAAAAACTATAGCCATATAAGTTATTACAAAATATTGAGTCTAGTTTCCTGTGCTATACAGTAGGTCCATGTTGATTTTCTGTTAATATGTAGTCATGTGTGTATGTGAATCCAGATCTCCGATTTATCCCCCACCTCCTCCCCCTTCTGTAACCATAAGTTTGTTTACTTGGTACCTCATCTCATCATGGGCCTCGCTTAGTGTATACTGGCTCACTCTACTGGGCCCGGGGAAGCCACATCCCTGTAGGAAGAAAAGATAGAGAGAAGGAAGGGAAGCGAGCATACCTTCTTACAGCTGTCATGACTGTGAGAACCTTGGCAGCAAAGCGGGAGTGGTGGTAATCACAGTGACACAACGATTTTGACAAGACAGACTGTTGATGAGTCCATCTGCATACAGATGGGCAGCACCCTGTCTTCAAGTCCTGCACGGGGAGCCCGATGTGAAGGCACGACACATTCCTACAGAGCAGAGCTGTGCTCCCTCCAGTGAGGTGGCCAAAAACTCGACAAAGGAAACTCAAATTTTGTTTTTGAGAGAAGAAAGGATAAAAGAGAAAGGCTGAGAAGATAAACGGATTATGTGTAGCTGCCTGTTTCCTGTAGGAAGTGGCCAATCTTTTGAGTCCATCTATAAGTAACTTCCAAGGAAGAAGATCGGAAGGCCGTCCAAAAATCTGACCATTCAAGAACTCCATCTAACCATGAAGGATGGATTCATCATCAAATTCTGGGGATGGCCAAGTCTTTGCTGGCAAGCATCAAGGCCCTGTGAATGGTAGGAAGAGGAAAGGTGATGGGTCCTTTTGGACCTACCTTCTTTTCAGAGATGCAAGTTTAATTATTTGTCTTGCTTTTGCCACATTTTTCCTCCTAAAAAGAGACATTCTAGTTGCAAAGAAGTAGAGTCAGGTATGTTAGGGCAATTCCCAGGTGGCTCAAGTGGTAAAGAATCTGCCTGCCAATGCAGGAGATGCCAGTTCAATCCCTGGGTCTGGAGAAGGAAAGAGCAACCCACTCCACCAGTCTTGCCTGGGAAAAATCACATGGAGAGAGGAGCCTGGTGGGCTACCATGGAGTAGCAAAGAGTCAGACACAACTGAGCAACTCAGCACAGTAATTAAATAGTGTCTACTCTCGGCCTATGAGATCTTAGAACCTGAGAGTTCACTTCTGATAAGACAGCTACACTGCTAACATCAGATTTCCTTTGACACTTAGAATTCATTGCTAATATCTAGAGCTGAGAGACCTAACCCGTGTCTCACTCCAGACATTCTAATAGCTGGGTGGCTTCAGCCACTGGGCAACCACCTCAATTCTAGGCTTCTGTCCTTGCAACTTCCTGCCCTGAACTTCCTGGGCCCAGACTGAGCTCTCCAAGTCCTCCTGCAAACACCATTTTTGTCACAACATGCAGCCATTACTTGTTTATTAAAAACAGTATCGTGTTTATAGGAGTCTTTATTTCTGACTGAAGCATTTTCTAGAACATCTGGTTGGTTACACTTTACATAAATTAACAGACTGTCATCTCCTCTTGACAGTTACCTGTTTACTTTCACTTCATTAAATGCCATTTTTCAGAAATAACACAAGATATATGAAACACAACATGTAATTAAGCAAAACAATACAAATAAACATAAATAATCATAATGAGAAGGAGAAAGAAAAAGTCTACTGGAGCATAATGCTGGGGATTTGACTACTGCTTGGCTTTGCAGGTAAACCTAGTGATTGCAACTATGTTCTGCAAAAACCTATTAACCGATTTGCTAGTAACATATAGTGTTTAATTTAAAATAGAGCAGAAGTCTTCCATTTTAAATAAATTCTTTAGGTGGAACCAACTTCTCAATTTTTAGTATAGGAAAATCCACATCAAAGTAAGCAAGATATTAGGGCAAAAGCTATTCAAATAAGAGACAAGGATCTGTTATGGAAGATGTTAGGGTAGGGAGGTTCCCAGGAGGCCCCAAAAGAAGCTGAGACTCCCATTACATTTAGGCATTTTCAGCTACTTTCCTCAGTTCTGTATTTGATGGGGGGCATATTGATGCTAAAGCTGAAACTTCAGTACTTTGGTCACCTCATGCAAAGAGTTGACTCATTGGAAAAGACTCTGATGCTAGGAGGGATTGGGGACAGGAGGAGAAGGGGACAACAGAGGCTGAGATGGCTGGATGGCATCACTGACTTGATGGACGTGAGTCTGAGTGAACTCTGGGAGTTGGTGATGGACAGGGAGGCCTGGCGTGCTGCAATTCATGGGGTCGCGAGGAGTCGGACATGACTGAGCGACTGATCTGATCTGATCTGATCTGATATGGTTTAAATGGGCTTCCCAGGTGGCCCTAGTGGAAAAGAGCTCACCTGCCAATGCAGGAGATGTAAGAGACACAGGTTCAGTCCCTGGGTCAGGAAGATCCCCTGGAGGAGGGCACAGCAACCCACTCCAGTATTCTTGCCTGGAGAATCTCATGGACAGGGGAGCCTGGTCTACAGTCCATGGGGTCACAGAGAGTTGAACATGACTGAGAGACTGAGCACAGCATGGCATATCATTTTAACGGAGAAAAACTTGTCCAAACAGATTCAGCTTCTCAGTTTGCTGTCCTGTCTCTTCAAGGGAATTGTTGTTATCTCTACTTTTATCTTAACTAACTTTAATCTATGGAGAAATTCTTTTTTGTTGTTGTTTGCTTGTTTTTATGAATTGCCATACCATTTACATGCATGAGCAAAAATTTACCAAGTTGCTACTTTAGAAGGAGATTTCTAAAAAAAAATTTTTCCTTCTCTTTATTATTTTCATTTTTCTATATCTATCTATTAGTTATCAATTTATCAGTTTATCTATCTATCATCTCTACTACATTTCAAAGTGATCCCCGGGCCACAGGAGAGGAAAATATAATACTATCATTGCATCTTCTATAAGTAGCAATAGTTAAAAATTTCCTGTTACTATTCCTCCCCAAATCGCATTGCAGCAGTTGACTTCTACCAATGTTGAATATACATGACTCTCAACAGAATCTAACCTTTTTCTCCTAATATACATAACACCATCCATTTCCCCCCTCACCACATTGTCATTCTTCTACTCTGCGTGTCAATCACAGGTTCTTTACTCGTATTCCGTGGGCCAGTGTTCTGAGACATGCAGGAAGAGAAGAGAAGAGAATCTACTTCTGCCTGGCTTTGGAGAAAGGGTGCTCCATAGGCAGAGTAAGATTTTATTTCAGAAAGTCAAGTGCTTGGCAAAATACACTCAAACTTAACCTTATTTAACTCAATGGGAAAGTGCAAAATTTACACTCTGTATTTTCTGCTCTATTTTCACTTTCCAGATAAACTTTTTTCCCCCAATAACACTCCTAATAGACTTGCCAGATTTGATACATAAAGGTTGTTAAGTGAGAAAAGGAAAAACAAAACCAACTCAAATAGATGAGACTATTCCTCCACCGTCTGAATCTATGTAAGGCTTTCGAGGAGAATGACAACTTTATGGCCTTTAAAATACCAGGAAGCCTTTGGCAAACTAAGCTGGCTCAAGGAGGCATGTAAATTTCATACTTAATGTGTATGGAAGAGAAAACTAGACATTTTCAGCTGCACAAAGATTAAACATTTTTGTGTGGCAAAGAATGACAAACAGAAATCAAGAGAATCAGAAGGTTGGAAACTATAACACAAAGAACAGAAGACTGCCCTCCTCCATGTATAAAAATCTTCTAAAACTGATTTAAGCATTACAAATAATCTGAGAAAGTTGTTAATATGAGCAGGCAGCTCGCGACAGCCAATAAACTCAGAAAGATGTTGAATTTTGCAAAGAGTCAGGGAAGTGGGAATTAAAATGATAGTGAAATCAGAGATGCAAAAAAGAGATGTAAGGAAAATGATAACTTCTGATGCTGTTGGAAGGCAAGGAAGAGCTTAGTGATGGAGTAGGAAGTGCCACAGATCTTTTTCCAAAATGAGCTTGGAAACATTTCTTAAAATTAAAAATACAAATACTCTTGAATTCAAAGATTCCATTTTAGGAATCTATCTCAGAGAAAAACAAAAACAAAATCACTACCAGAACATCAGAATATATTCTCCAGATTGTTGAGTACAACATTGCTTATGTTGTTTAAAAATATGAATCACAATAAGAGCAGTTAAATATATTATCATCTACATTATTGAGGGGAGCAGTCAGATACATAGCTTTAGAGTCAGATATACTACGGAGTATTGAGCAAACATTACCTTATGAGTTACCATTATGCCAATTAGCATATGGTTAAGTGGGAATGGTTAGGTTGTATAGTATTATAATGCATATGGTATTATCCCACTTTCTTGGAAATGACCGCATGTTTGCACCAAGAGAAGGAGGGGATGTGGGGGTGTTGGTGCTGGGTGTAGGGGGTCCAGTTTACAGAGAGAAGCTGACCAGGATAGGGAGACTTATCTTTCACTGAATTATTCCATTGGTTGCTAGTTATATGGGATAATGTCTATGATTCAGAAAATCAAGAATTAAATATATGTCTCTAAGAAAGAATGTAGGGAGAGATGCAGGGAAAGCAAGGAGCTTCATTTAATAATAATCATCTGATCTTTGTTAGGGAGAGAAAAGGGACACTGGGCTTTCCAGGTGGCTCTAGTGGCAAAGAACCCCCCTGCCATGGCAGGAGATGTAAGAGAGGTGAGTTTGATTTCTGGGTCAGGAAGATCCCTTGGAGGGAATGGTACCCCACTCCAGTATTCTTGCCTGGAGAATCCCCTTGGTCAGAGGAGCCTGGCGGGCTACAGTCCATGGGGTCGCAAAGAGTTAGACATGACTGAATCGACAGCACGCATGAACAGAACACAGAAGAGGAAACTGCAGTCCGGGATTGCCTCAGGTCTTCAGGACGCATGGGCTGCAGGGACACTGAGCATCGTGGGGTGGGCTGGGGGTAGCCTGACTGGGGAGAGATGTCTCCCCAGACTCCTGGGAGAGCAGCTTCTCCCAGCCACTCACCTCACTGAAGACCTGGTCCACCAACCAGGGCTGTGGATGACCCCAGAAAGTAAGCTCTGGTCCCCGTGACAGGAGGTAGACAAGGTTTTCACAGCCAGGGAAGGGGGTTGAGAAAGCCAACCTTGGTGTCTTGGCTGCAACGTGATGTCAGCAGTACCCCCTTGGCAAGTCCTGGGGAGGGGGCAGTGGCCATGGTAACAGGTGACAATTGCGCCCCCACCTGGAACTGGGCATTCCAGGAGCCCAGGAATAGATTTCTCAGGGTGCCCAGAGGACAAAGGTCAGGTTACCCTGGGCCCCGACTCCAGGAGGACTTAGCAGAGGCTGAGCTTCTCTTCTAAACAGGCTGGGGAGCAGAGGACACCGCCCTGTGACCACCCTGAGGTCTCATGTCTGGCCCAGAAACACAGTGTCGGTAATTTAATGTTGTGAGACTCTGACTTCCCAGATTGGATATTTCTATGCAATGCTTGATTTGTCTGCTTCAAAATCAGTTGTTGCTGTTCAGTTGCTCAGTCATGTCTGATTCTTTATGATCCCATGGACCTCAGCACACCAGGCTTCCCTGTCCTTCACCATCTCCCAGAGTTTGCTCAAACTCATGTCCATTGAGTCCGTGATGCCATCCAACCACCTCATCCTCTGTCGTCCCCTTCTCCTCCTGCCCTCAATCTTTCCCAGCATCAGGGTCTTTTTCATCAGGGGAGTTCTCAAAATCAGTTCTAGGAAAGAAAACACATCAGGTACAAAGGTAGAAGGCCAAGAGTAAAAGAGTGAGATGTGGGGTGCAGTCCAAGATTTGGGGCCAAGCTGTGTTTGGGCCACATTTCTTTGAGCTTAAATCCTCTCAAACAGTAGCTGTGTCCGTGTGCCTTTGGTTCAGCGTTCAGCGTCTCGTAGATCCCTCGCGAACCGCAACGGAGTTGACGTCCCACGCTCAGCTGTGTGAACGAGTGCTCTTCCCTGCTCCCGCGGGGAATGTCCCAGGGTGCAGGGGTGCAGGGCCAAGTGTGGGGGAGCCACTGAGCCTGTTCTCCATGGAGAGTCCCGCTGGGCACTCACTTGAACAGAATGCAGATCCTCATTCTCCCTCATTCGCTATGTTATGCCTTTCAAAGGTGTCCAGACTTCTTCCATCAACTCTAGCTCAGTCCTGAAGTAGAGCCCACTTCCTTGGGCACCGTCCCCTACCATGGCCCCTGCTGACCTGGGCTTCCCGGCTCCCAGGGGGGTTCTACAATCACCTAACTGCATACCCTCTCAGATGCATTTTCTCTTTTTGTGCCTTGAGTGAAGTGCCTGAGTGTTTGGCATTTTCTGGAGACTGTTGGCTGTTCCGAGATGCCATTGTGCTTTCTCCATCACATGTGGTCCCTTCAGAGATGCATCCTAAGCAGGTGTGCATCCTTGTGCTCAGAATCTGGACACCAGGACATGTGTCACTGGACACAAGTGGCCACCTTTCCATGAACTGATTTGGGTGTACATGGACACCTCTGTGCCAGTGTGAGTGGGACAGAGCAGAGGGATGGCTGGAGGGAGGGCTTGCTGGACTGGGGGGGCACCCCCATGCTGGTCATTTGGCTGATGTAAACTGGGAACCCCCACCTTGGTCCATCCCGCTGGGAAGTGAGTAAGTTAGCCAGGCCTCAGACGATTTTATCTAAATGACATATTCATGATTTTTTTTTTCTTACAGTGCTGATTAAACTAGAGCTTTTTCGTAAAATTGATTGGTGGTTTTGAGATTGTGCAGACCAGACCACAATCCAATTCTGTGCGGTTGTCCACATGTTCCCACTGGCTGCTCAGTGGATGGACACTGTCCTCAGCTCATGTCACTGCGGTTTGATACTTGGAACAGTGGAACTGACAGAAAACAGAGAGAGAAATAGAGCAAACAGCAGAAAAACAAAGGCAAGATTCAAGCAGCCAAAGGAAGAGAAAAGGAGAGGAATAGGGTCTGAGGACTTTGGATGCCTGAAGGAGGATGATGGTCAGGTCTTCAGATGGAAAAGCTGAAGGTGAGGTGAGAAGGATCAGAGATGATCTTCTTGGACAACTTGTCCATTCCAAAAATACCTTTCAGCATCTAGACTGCCTGATTTTAGAGTGTGAAATTTGGGTTCTGATTCTCCCAAACAGAAGGGATTTGTGCACTGAAATTAATGTTTTTTTTGCATAAAGTTTAGAGCCATGCTTCACCAACATGGGAAAGTCACACACAGTTCTTTCTGTCTTCATGTTGTCCTTTCAGACGAACAGTTTGTGGGACTAACTCTAGGCACCTTTAGTCTGAGACTGCAGTGGGTGGGGCATGATTTGTTCCATAATTTGAGATAGAATCTGGATCATACACTCCCCTTCCTGCACACTTAGAACCTCCAGGATCAGTCCACTGAATACTAGTCACTTTGACACCACTAACTGGCACCCCTATTTTTACAGATGGAGAAACAGTGTTTCAAGAAAATTCAGTGACTTTCTCAGTCATACATGTGAAGGAGTGGAGCTAAAATTTGAACTCAAGTCTGTTTTGCCTTCAGACTATATGAAATTTCATATTTACACATATAAATGTCTATATGAAAGTAGGTACCAACTACATATTACCACCCCTCCAAACTCCACACAAAATATCAAGAAAGTCTAAATTTGTTTAGAGAAACAAGCTTATGAAGGATAGTTAAAGAAGCTAAAACAGTATTCTTAGTGATGAACTTTTTGCTATAATTCAATTCTAGTTAGTCCTAGGAGACTAATGTTTGTCAGTGTGAAGAGAAATGTTTTCATTCAGCAAAAATGTACTGAATGTTCTAATAAGACACCATGGAAATTGGAAAATTAACTTGTCAACTAAACAACACGTGAAATTTTGGACCAAACCTAGCATGAGTTGCTGCTGCTGCTGCTGCTAAGTCGCTTCAGTCGTGTCCGACTCTGTGCGACCCCATGGATGGCAGCCCATGAGGCTCCCCTATCCCTGGGATTCTCCAGGCAAGAACACTGGAGTGGGTTGCCATTTCCTTCTCCAAAGCAGGAAAGTGAAAAGTGAAAGTGAAGTCGCTCAGTCGTATCAGACTCTTCGAGACCCCATGGACTGCAGCCTACCAGGCTCCTCTGTCCATGGAATTTTCCAGGCAAGAGTACTGGAGTGGGGTGCCATTGCCCTCTCCGACATGAGCTGGAGACTGCTTACTTGCAAACCCCCAGTATGAATGTATTGAAATATTTGTTATCATTGAGGGCAGAACTAGAGGGTCTGCATTCAAAACCCAGGCTCCCCATTCTGCAGGTTGTCTTCTCAATTAGTTTATGAAAATAGGGTTTCCATATGCTCCTGCAATCCCATTCCTGGGCATGCTTCCAGAGAAAACTATAACTTGAAAAGGTATATGCACCCTTATGCTCACAGCAGCACATAGCAGCACTATTTGCAATAGCCAAGCCATGGAAGCAATCTAGGCGTTCACTGACAGATGAGTGGATCAAGAAGCTGTGGTCGTATAGACACAGGAATATCACTCGGCCATACACAGAATGAAATAATGCCACTTGCAACAGTATGGTTGGACCTAGAGATTGTCATTCTAAGTGAAGTCAGACAGAAACAAATATCATAGAATATTGCTTTCTCTGCGGAGTCTTAAAAAAGGCACAAATGACCTTATTTTTAAAACAGAAGTAGACCCACAGACATAGAAAACAAACTTATGTTAACAAAGAGGAAAGAGAAGAGGAGGGATAAATTAGGAAGTTGAGATTAATCTGTACATACTACTACTACATATGAAACAGATAAGCAATACAGACCTGCTACATAGCACAGGAACTCTACTGTATATACTATGTGTTCGGCCACTCAGTTGTGTCCTACTCTTTGCGGCCCCATGGACTGCAACCCATCAGGCTCCTCTACCCATGGAATTTTCCAGGCAAGAATACTGGAGTGGAAAATTCCATAGGCAGAGGCCATTTCCTATGCCAGGGGATCTTCCTACCCAGGTATCAAATCCACATCTCCTGCATTGGCAGGCAGATTCTCTACTAAGAGCACCACCTGGGAAGTCCACTCAATATCCTATGATAACCCATAATGGAAAAGAATCTGAAAAGTAATAGTTAATACAGTACATGTATGACTGCATCATGTATAATAATAGTATATGTACATCTGAATCACTATGCTGTGTACCTAAAACTATCAGGACATTGAAATTAACTCTTCTAGTTAAAAAAATAAACCCAGTCCCACCATTGACTTTACACTTGACTATGGATGGAGGTTCGTGACATTGTACAGGAGACAGGGATCAAGACCATCCCCATGGAAAAGAAATGCAAAAAAGCAAAATGGCTGTCTGGGAGGCCTTACAGATAGCTGTGAAAAGAAGAGAAGTGAAAAGCAAGGAGCAAAGGAAAGATATAAGCATCTGAATGCAGAGTTCCAAAGAATAGCAAGAAGAGATAGAAAGCCTTCCTCAGTGATCAATGCAAAGAAATAGAGGAAAACAACAGAATGGGAAAGACTAGAGATCTCTTCAACAAAATTAGAGATACCAAGGGAACATTTCATGCAAAGATGGGCTCAATAAAGGACAGAAATGGTATGGACCTAACAAAAGCAGAAGATATTAAGAAGAGGTGGCAAGAATACACAGAAGAACTGCACAAAAAAGATCTTCACGACCCAGATAATCACAATGGTGTGATCACTCACCTAGAGCCAGACATCCTGGAATGTGAAGTCAAGTGGGCCTTAGAAAGCATCACTACGAACAAAGCTAGTAGAGGTGATGGAATTCCAGTTGAGCGATTCCAAATCCTGAAAGATGATGCTGTGAAAGTGCTGCACTCAATATGCCAGCAAATTTGGAAAACTCAGCAGTGGCCACAGGACTGGAAAAGATCAGTTTTCATTCCAATCCCAAAGAAAGGCAATGCCAAAGAATGCTTAAGCTACCACACAATTGCACTCATCTCACACGCTAGTAAAGTAATGCTCAAAATTCTCCAAGCCAGGCTTCAGCAATACATGAACCATGAACCTCCTGATGTTCAAGCTGGTTTTAAAAAAGGCAGAGGAGCCAGAGACCAAATTGCCAACATCCACTGGATCATCAAAAAAAACAAGAGAGTTCCAGAAAAACATCTCTTTCTGCTTTATTGACTATGCCAAAGCCTTTGACTGTGTGGATCACAATAAACTGTGGAAAATTCTCAAAGAGATGGGAATACCAGACCACCTGACCTGCCTCTTGAGAAATTTGTATGCAGGTCAGGAAGCAACAGTTAGAATTGGACATGGAACAACAGACTGGTTCCAAATAGGAAAAGGAGTACTTCAAGGCTGTATATTGTCACCCTGCTTATTTAACTTCTATGCAGAGTGCATCATGAGAAACATCGGGCTGGAAGAAGCACAAGCTGGAATCAAGATTGCCGGAGAAATATCAATAACCTCAGATATGCAGATGACACCACCTTTATGGCAGAAAATGAAGAGGAACTAAAAAGCCTCTTGATGAAAGTGAAAGAGGAGAGTGAAAAAGCTGTCTTAAAGCTCAACATTCAGAAAACAAAGATCATGGCATCTGGTCCCATCACTTCATGGGAAATAGATGGGGAAACAGTGGAAACAGTGGCAGACTTTTTTTGGGAGGCTCCAAAATCACTGCAGATGGTGACTGCAGCCATGTAATTAAAAGACACTTACTCCTTGGAAGGAAAGTTATGACCAACGTAGATGGCATATTCAAAAGCAGAGACATTACTTTGCCAACAAAGGTCCGTCTAGTCAAGGCTATGGTTTTTCCTGTGGTCATGTATGGATGTGAGAGTTGAACTATGAAGAAAGCTGAGCACTGAAGAATTGATGCTTTTGAACTGTGGTCTTGGAGAAGATTCTTGAGAGTCCCTTGGACTGCAAGGAGATCCATCCAGTCCATTCTAAAGGAGATCAGTCCTGGGTGTTCTTTGGAAGGAATGATGCTGAAGCTGAAACTCCAGTACTTTGGCCACCTCATGCGAAGAGTTGACTCATTGGAAAAGACTCTGATGCTAGGAGGGATTGGGGGCAGGAGGAGAAGGGGACAACAGAGGCTGAGATGGCTGGATGGCATCACTGACTCGATGGACGTGAGTCAGAGTGAACTCTGGGAGTTAGTGACGGACAGGGAGGCCTGACGTGCTGCGATTCATGGGGTCGAGAAGGGTCGGACACGACTGAGCGACTGAACTAAACTGAACTGATGGGCAAATTACTTCAGTTCCGTGTGCCTCTGTTTCTAGCTGTAAAGTGAGGTAGGTGCTAGGAGTATTCACCTCAATGAATGGTTGAGAAGCCATTGAGTTGGTGAGTAGAGGACTCAGGTGATTGCCTGGTACATATAATTCAATGTATTAGTAGCATTAGCTTATGGAATGATCTTCCTGAATTTTTTAGAATGATCATATGGATCATCTTCTCTGAGATGCTAATATGGTAAATTAGCTTAATAGACTTTCTAACAGTAAAGAATCTGGCATATCTAAAATTAACTCATTGAAGAATAACACACTATATTTTTTATGTGTGCAGCACTAAGTTTGCTCACATTTTGTTGAGAGTATTTGCAAGCAGAATGGGATTGGAATCCCATCCCTGGAATCCCAGGTGGCGCTAGGTGGTAAAGGATCTGCCTGCAATGCTGGAGATATAAGACACTTGGGTTCAATCTCTGGGCTGGGATGATCCCCTGGAGGAAGGCATGGCTACCCACTCTAGTATTCCTGCCTGGACAATCTCATGGACTAAGGATCCTGGCCAGCTACAATTCATGGGGTTGCAAAGAGTTGGACACAGCTGAATCGACTTAGCGTGCATTAGCAAATGGGGTTGACTTGGCATTTTCCTTTCTTTTTATCATGCTTATCTACTTTGATATTTGGGTTATACTCTCTACAAATGGGAAGTGTTTGCTCATTGTCTATTCCCTGGAAGAGTCTATGTAAGATTGATATTTCCTAAATGTTTGGTAAAATCATCAAGGCCAGTGTCATCTTTGTCCATTTTGTCTCCAGAGGATTTTACAGTGCTAACTTAATATTTTTTAAATATTAGAGAAGTAGGATTTTTATATTTCCTCTTGGGTTATTTATATTTTTGTAAGGAATTATTCATTTTGTCTAAACTTTCAAATGTATTGCCATAAAGTTGCTCATAATATTCTCTGATTTTTTAATATCTCTTGTTTATGTAGTCGTGGCCCTCTTTTCATGCCTAAAACTGTTTATTGCTGCCATCTATATCCTTATGAGTCTTGATAATTTTGTGCATCTTATAACTTTATAACAAAGCTAGTATTTGGTTTTGTTGGCTCATTCCATTATATTTATTTTCCTTTTATTGATTTCTGCTGTTTATTATTTCATCCCTTTATTTTCATTAGATTTATCCTGTTAGTATTTTAATATCTTTCTTTATTGAAGTGAATCAATAACCAGTCCTTTCCTTCTAACATGAAAATTTGAGATTAAATATCTCTAAATATGGGATTAAGTAAAATAACACAACTTTTGATACATAGTATTGCATTATTTTTGTTGTTGTTATTGTTCAGTCACTAAGTTGTATCAACTCTTTGCAACTCTGTGGACTGTAGTCCATCAGGTTCCTCTGTCCATGGGATTTCCCAGGCAAAAATTTTGGAGTGGGTTGCCATTTCTTTCTCCAAGGGATCTTACTGACCCAGGGATCGAGCCCATGTCTCCTGCATTGGCAGGAGGATTTCTTTACCACTGAGCTATTAGGGAAGATGTATTATCTTTAATAATAAGTATTATATAATTATCCCTATGATTATATTTGATCTTTTAAAAACATTTATAAATGTAGGTTTCTAAAAATAATTTTATCTTTTTACTGTTAAATTATAATTAATTCTAATATTTTTAAACATAATTTATATACTGTTTATTCTGTGAAATTTGTTAATTCTTGATATAAGGCCTGGTAAAGGTTCAATTTTTATAAAAATCTCATATATTTGAGAAGATTATATATTCTCTAAATGTTTAGTGAAGGGGACTATATATATTCATCAGATAATATTTGTTAATTTTATTATTCTTCTGTTGAATTTTTGTTGCTTTATCTATCAACTAATAAGAACCTACGATATAGCATAGTGATCTCTACTCAATATTCTGTTAATGACTTACATGGGAAAAGAAGCTAAAAAAGAATGGATTTATGTGTATGTGTGACTGATAATTTGTTGTACAACAGAAACTAATCCAATACTGTAAATCAACTATACTACAAAAAAAAATAATTTTAAAAGGTTAAATGTTCATGTAAGACATGATTTATGCAGTAAAATATAGATGCCCATTTTTATGTATCCAAAACTCTAGGATGAGTGGAAGACAGCTTTCACCCTGACTCAGGCAACCACAGTTACAATCGACTGACGTGTCCACCAGGAAAATACCATGTAGGATATCTCTGTTCAGACACTGTGGGGTGAGCCACAGCACTCTGCCATCACACCAGAATCACTCAGAGCTCTCGAGCAGCATCATGGACGATGAAATGTAAGCAGGGTACCCATCTTAACGTCAGTGATCATCTCATTTCCCAGCTTACTAAGGCTGTTGTTGTAATAAAATTTGAGTAATACAATCAATTTATAAATTTATTTGGTCGATTAATTTTATGGTCTTGCTATTTGGAGGAGTCTGATAAATATAGAAATGACCAAAATGTGGGTTTTCATAAAGTTGACAATGGAGAGTGGAAGAGGAAAGAGGAGGGAAAGACATTTACGCAGGCTCGTTTCTGAGTACCTTCACGGTGCCTGTGGCCCCTGCTTGTGTGGGCAGTCCAACAAAACCCACTTGCTGAAATCTGGTGGACCTTCACTGAAGGCGTTTTAGGTGCTGGTCCAAAATGGTGCAGAACACTAATGATCCAGAGTTTTGTTTGAAATGAATATCCTGTGGCTGTGAGTAAGGGGTGCTTGATTCAGGGCAAAGATGGATGTGTAGTTTGCAGTAAATTAAACTGAAAACGTCTAGGACTGACCCAAAGAGCCTCCTGAAAATCCACTCATCCGCAGGTGACCCTATGTCTGTGTGAGCAACCTTGCCTCGTTAGAATTGTACGTAGACTCTTGCCCTGAATGGTATGTTTTAACAGGTATGAACTTTGGGGTTGCTCTTCCTTCAGTGTCATCTCTTCTCTAATCACCCAGAGCCCTGGCTATGGGTTAGAAGTGATTTGGATCAGTGCTGACCAAGGGGCTCTCCTGTGAAACAAGACTGCAGAAGGTGCAAGCGAGCTGCCAAGAAGGGCTACATTGTGTTCCTCCTTCCTAGAGGTTCTCCAGCAAGTGAAAGCAGAGGTTCTTGAGTTGTTTTAGAACGAAGACACCCATTTGACTTCTCTGCTTCCCATCACCTTGAAGCTCAGATAGCTTTTCTTTCCTCTTCCTTCTTCCTCTTCTCCTCTTCCTCCTCCACCTCCTTCTCTTTCTTCTTCCCCACCCCTACGCCCGGCACTGCACCCATTCCCACACCGATGTCTCAGCATCTTCAGAACAGGTCTCCATGCAACAACGCTTGTAAAGCTTATTTGAGATCAGCTCCGTCTCATCTCTGATTGGCTGACAATACGGAATTCACTGCAGCAGCCAACAGACATTTCCTTGTGACAGATGGGCCATGGTTATTTCATTTTTAGTCTGTTTTGTTTAGCGTTTATGTTGACGAAGAGGAAAGAAAAGATTTCCTGGAAGCGGGGAGGTGTTTGTTGTGTTTCTCGAGATGCCTGCAAGGCACAAGAATCCCTTCAACTTCGTGGTGAGACGATCACACTGCCTGAGGGGAACCCGCAGCCAGTCTGGCGTCTGGCGATGCAAATCAAGCCCTGAGACTGACAAAGAAGAGACGCACATTTGATATTCCACTAGTTTCGAAAGCGCCCAAAGTAATATTTACAAATAAGATTTTTGATGATGCCAGGAGAAACAATTGAAAAAATAAAACAGAAAACCACACATTCTTCTACAAGCAAATAGAAATTCAGTCCTCGTCATACGACAGTTTCTACAGCCGTGTGTTTTGGTGACTGTATCTAATGCATATGTGAACCCATTAGATAGTGACGTAGGCTTTCCAGGTTAAACTGGGATGGGAAAAGCATTTCTAGGTTCAGTGGTTTAATTTTTGGTAGGCAAAGTTAAGCTTTGGAGAGCGCAATGGCATCCCACTCCAGTGCTTTTGCCTGGAGAGTCCCATGGATGGAAGAGCCTGGTGGGCTGCAGACCATGGGGTCGCTAGGAGTCCGACATGACTAGGCGACTTCCCTTTCACTTTTCACTTTCATGCATTGGAGAGGGAAATGGAAACCCACTCCAGTGTTCTTGCCTGGAGAGTCCCAGGGAAGGGGGAGCCTGGTGGGCTGCCGTCTCTGGGGTCACACAGAGTCGGACACGACTGAAGTGACTTAGCAGTAGCAGCAGTAGCAGCAGGCAAAGTTAAGCTTATTCTGTGCATGAAGAAGTTGGAGAGAGATGGATGGGGACAGGGCACCTAAGCTGGCTACACAAAGATGCTTCATTTGTCCTTGTCATTTGCAATTATTATTTTATGGTAAATATTAATTTCTGTCTATTGCTTATTTTATTGTTTTTATTATCTAGGTAATTTGTCATTATTTTATCTGAGGCTTTTTTTTTTTTAAAGGACCCTATGTGTTTCTTTCTTATAGCTTAGGAAATGGTTGCTTGGGAATTTTTGATATTCAGTTCAGTTCTGTCACTCAGTCATGTCCAACTCTCTGCTACCCCATGGACTGCAACACACCAGGCCTCCCTGTCCATCACCAACTCCCAGAGTTTACTCAAACTCATGTCCATCGAGTCAGTGATGCCATCCAACCATCTCATCCTCTGTCGTGCCCTTTTCTTCTCTCCTTCACTCTTTCCCAGCATCGAGGTCTTTTCCAATGAGTCAGTTCTTCCCAACAGGCGGCCAAAGTATTGGAGTTTCAGCTTCAGCATCAGTCCTTCCAATGAATATTCAGGGTTGATTTCCTTTAGGATGGACTGGTTGGATCTCCTTGCAGTCCAAGTGACTCTCAAGAGTTTTCTCCAACACCACAGTTGAAAAGCATCAATTCTTCAGCACTCAGCTTTCTTTATAGTCCAACTTTCACATCCATACATAACCACTGGAAAAACCATAGCCTTGACTAGATGGACCTTTGTTGGCAGGGTCTCTGATTTTTAATATGCTGTCCAGGTCGGTCACAGCCTTTCTTCCAAGGAGCAAGCATCCCTCAATTTCATGTCTTCAGTCACCATCTGCAGTGATTTTGGAGCCCCCCAAAATAGTCTGTCACTGTTTCCATTGTTTCTCCATCTATTTGCCATGAGGTGATGGGACTGGATGCCACAGTCTTAGTTTTCTGAATGTTGAATTTTAAGCCAACATTTTCACCCTCCTCTCTTTAGTTCCTCTTCACTTTCTGCCATAAGGGTGGTGTCATCTGCATATCTGAAGTTATTGATATTTCTCCCGGCAATCTTGATTCCAGCTTGTGCTTCTTCCAGCCCAGCGTTTCTCATGATGTACTCTGCATAGAAGTTAAATAAGCAGGGTGACAATATACAGCCTTGATGTACTCCTTTCCTGTTTTGGAACCAGTCTGTTGTTGCATGTCCAGTTCTAACTGTTGCTTCTTGACCTACACACAGATTTCTCAGGAGGCAGATAAGGTGGTCTGATAGTCACATCTCTTTAAGAATTTTCCACAGTTTGTTATGATCTACACAGTCAAAGGCTTTGGTGTAGTCAATAAAGCAGAAGTGGCAGGAACCCCTCACAAGAAATGGAGTAGCCATCATGGTCAACAAAAGCGTTCGAAATGCAGTACGTGGATGCAATCTCAAAAACAACAGGATGATCTCTGTTCATTTCTAAGGCAAACCATTCAATATCACAGTAATCCAAGTCTATGCCCCAACCAGTAAGGAGGAAGAAGCTGAAGTTGAACTGTTCTACAAAGACCTACAAGACCTTTTAGAACCAACACCCAAAGAAGATGTCTTTTTCATTATAGGGGACTGGAATGCAAAAGTAGGAAGTCAAGAAACACCTGGAGTAACAGGTAAATTTGGCCTTGGAATATGGAATGAAGCAGGGCAAAGACTAATAGGGTTTTGCCAAGAAAATGCACTGGTCATAGCAAACACCCTCTTCCAACAACACAAGAGAAGACTCTACACATGGACATCACCAGATGGTCAACACCAAAATCAGATTGATTATATTCTTTGCAGCCAAAGATGGAGAATCTCTATACAGTCAACAAAAACAAGACCAGGAGCTGACTGTAGCTCATATCATGAACTCCTTGTTGCCAAATTCAGACTTAAATTGAAGAAAGTAGGGAAAACCACTAGACCATTCAGGTATGACCTAAATCAAATCCCTTATGGTTATACAGTGGAAGTGAGAAATAGATTTAAGGGACTAGATCTGATAGATAGAGTACCTGATGGACTATGGACGGAGGTTCGTGACATTGTACAGGAGACAGGGATCAAGACCATCCCCATGGAAAAGAAATGCAAAAAAGCAAAATGGCTGTCTGGGGAGGCCTTACAAATACCTGTGAAAAGAAGAGAAGTGAAAAGCAAAGGAGCAAAGGAAAGATATAAACATCTGAATGTAGAGTTCCAAAGAATAACAAGAAGAGATAAGAAAGCCTTCCTCAGTGATCAATGCAAAGAAATAGAGGAAAACAACAGAACGGGAAAGACTAGAGATCTTTTCAAGAAAATTAGAGATACCAAGGGAACATTTAATGCAAAGATGAGCTCGATAAAGGACAGAAATGGTATGGACCTAACAGAAGCAGAAGATATTAAGAAGAGGTGGCAAGAATACACAGAAGAACTGTACAAAAAAGATCTTCATGACCCAGATAATCACGATGGTGTGATCACTCACTTAGAGCCACACATCCTGGAATGTGAAGTCAAGTGGGCCTTAGAAAGCATCACTACGAACAAAGCTAGTGGAGGTGATGGAATTCCAGTTGAGCGATTCCAAATCCTGAAAGATGATGCTGTGAAAGTGCTGCACTCAATATGCCAGCAAATTTGGAAAACTCAGCAGTGGCCACAGGACTGGAAAAGGTCAGTTTTCATTCCAATCCCAAAGAAAGGCAATGCCAAAGAATGCTCAAACTACCGCACAATTGCACTCATCTCACATGCTAGTAGAGTAATGCTCAAAGTTCTCCAAGCCAGGCTTCAGCAATATGTGAACCATGAACCTCCTGATGTTCAAGCTGGTTTTAGAAAAAGCAGAGGAACCAGATCAAATTGCCAATATCCACAGGATCATCAAAAAAAACAAGAGAGTTCCAGAAAAATATCTCTTTCTGCTTTATTGATTATGCCAAAGCCTTTGACTATGTGGATCACAATAAACTGGAGAATTCTGAAAGAGATGGGAATACCAGACCACCTGACCTGCCTCTTGAGAAATTTGTCTGCAGGTCAGGAAGCAACAGTTAGAACTGGACATGGAACAATAGACTGGTTCCAAATAGCAAAGGAGTACTTCAAGGCTGTATATTGTCACCCTGCTTATTTAACTTCTATGCAGAGTACATCATGTGAAACGCTGGGCTGGAAGAATCACAAGCTGGAATCAAGATTGCTGGGAGAAATATCAATAACCTCAGATATGCAGATGACACTACCCTTATGGCAGAAAGTGAAGAGGAACTAAAAAGCCTCTTGATGAAGGTGAAAGAGGAGAGTGAAAAAGTTGGCTTAAAACTCAACATTCAGAAAACAAAGATCATGGCATCTGGTCCCATCACTTCATGGGAAATAGATGGGGAAACAGTGGAAACAGTGTCAGGCTTTATTTTTTTGGCTTCCAAAATCACTGCAGATGGTGATTGCAGCCATGAAATTAAAAGACGCTTACTCCTTGGAAGAAAAGTTATAACCAAATAAGATAGCATATTGAAAAGAAGAGACATTACTTTGCCAACAAAGGTCCGTCTAGTCAAGGCCATGGTTTTTCCAGTGGTCATGTATGGATGTGAGAGTTGGACTGTGAAGCAGGCTGAGCGCTGAAGAATTGATGCTTTTGAACTGTGGTATTGGAGAAGACTCTTGAGAGTCCCTTGGACTGCAAGGAGATCCATCCAGCCCATTCTGACAGAGATCAGCCCTGGGATTTCTTTGGAAGGAATGATGCTAAAGCTGAAACTCCAGTACTTTGGCCACCTCATGCGAAGAGTTGACTCATTGGAAAAGACTCTGATGCTGGAAGGGATTGGGGGCAGGAGGAGAAGGGGACGACAGAGGATGAGACGGTTGGATGGCATCACTGACTCATTGGACGTGAGTCTGAGTGAACTCCGGGAGTTGGTGATGGACAGGGAGGCCTGGCGTGCTGGGATTCATGGGGTCACAAAGAGTTGGACACGACTGAGTGACTGAACTGAACAGAACTGAGATGTTTTTCTGGAAGTCTCTTGCTTTTTCAGTGATGTTGGCAGTTTGATCTCTGATTCCCCTGTCCTCTTTAAATCCAGCTTGAACATCTGGAAGTTCATGGTTCACATACTGTTGAAGCCTCACTTGGAGAATTTTGCTCATTAGTTTGCTAGTGTGTGAGATGAGTGCAATTGTGCAGTAGTTTGAACATTCTTTGGCATTGCCTTTCTTTGGGATTGGAATGAAAACTGACCTTTCCGGTCCTGTGGCTACTGTTGAGTTTTCCAAATTTGGTGGCATATTGTGTATAGCACTTTCACAGCATAATCTTTTAGGACTTGAAATCTCTCAACTGGAATTCCATCACCTCCACTAGCTTTGTTCATAGTGATGCTTCCTAAGGCCCACTTGACTTCACATTCCAGCATGTCTGACACTAGGTCACACCATCGTGGTTATCTGGCTTATAAAGTTATTTTTTTTTTTATAGTTCTTCCGTGTATTCTTGCCACCTCTTCTTAATATCTTCTGCTTCTATTAGGTCCATACCATTTCTGTCCTTTATTGTGCCCACCTTTGCATGAAATGTTCCCTTGGTATCTCTAATTTTCTTGACAAGATCTCTAGTCTTTCCCATTCTGTTGTTTTCCTCTATTTCTTTGCATTGATCACTGAGGAAGGCTTTCTTATCTCTCCTTGCTATTCTTTGGCATTTTTGACATGGACCTTTCTAAAGTTTAGGCAAAAACTGTGAACGTGCTTCTTCTTCACTCCCTTTGCTATTTTTAATTTACAGGTTGCACAATAGCATTCTCTCGAGGTTTCTTTCATTCCTGTATGGCAATAATTAATTATTGTTTGTAAAATTGAATCTTTACCAAAATGTTTTTTTCATTGTTCTCAGAGTAATAAGCAGTTGACATGGTAAGTAAAGTATTTTTCTTTTTCAGTAGAGTGAGATTTTTCCATCAGACCTCTGGGTAGTTGGAATGGACTTTCAGTCTGACAGGACCTTTCTGCCAAATATGTGCTCTATTTCTTTCTCAATATTGCCCAACTTCTGCTTCTGGGAGATTGGTTAACAGTATCCTTCTACCTCCCTTATTATAGAGTTTCACCCCATCCTGATGGCAACATGGATACAATGGACATGAGTCTGGGCAAACTCCAGGAGCTAGCGAAGGACAGGGAAACCTGGCTTGCTGCAGTCCTTGGGGTTGCAAAGAGTAGGATATGACTTAGAAACTGAACAACAACCCCATTCTGTACACATACTTCTCATAGCCAATCTCTTTTTAATTTATGCATTCAAGAACATTTCCTTTAAAAGCCTTTAAGCTTTTTATTTTGAATTAATTATATAATCATAAGCAATTCTGAGAAATAATACCATGAGATCCTGTATACCCATCACCACACTTCCCCTAGGAGTGACATTTTGAAAATCTAGAGTGTATCACAGCCATCAGGTTGACATTCACACAATCCACTGGCCTCATTCACATTTCACCTATTTCACATGTACTCCTTTGAATGTGTGTGCGTATTTGGTTTTATGCAATTGTGTTCTATGACACAACTGTTCTATGACAAGTACCCGAGCATACACACAACAAAGTCCTATGTCACCCTTTTCCAACCCCAGCCACCTCCCATCCAACTGTGCTTAATCCCCACAACCATGACCTCCACTCTGGGATGCTCTCATTTCAAATGTGATGTAGGGTCGCAAGGTGCCTAGCCTCTGACACTTCTGATAGCTCTTGCTCTTGGGATCAACACCTTTTCTTCTTGAAATGACCTGCATTCTTCATGCTAACTCTGTTCTTAGTTTCTTATAATCTTCACCCCTGACAACATCAGCTCCAGCTGGTACAACTGCTTGGAGTCAAAGTCCCATTTTGCATCTCAAACACAGAAGTCTCATCTTTAGCTGTTGGCTCTCTGACCACAGCTGTTTGGTTTCTCCCCTCAGCTGTCTCAGGACAAACTCTCCCACCCTTAAAACTCCTTTTGAACAATTTGAGCCACTTTGCAATGACAAAAAACAGACCACTTTTGAGTTTAGAGTGGGAAGGGTCATATGATGAAGCCAGGGGAGCAGGTGGGACTATATCAGGAGCTGAGACGCTTCCACTGCCTGGAGTCAGAAATAACTCTAATAGTGCTATATGAATAGCCAACATCTTGCTAACTTTCAGAAGGGGGCACTGTCCTCTTCCCTGGCCTAATTCTTACAGGCACCATCTGCAGTATCTACCATGGAGCAGGTATCATGTAGATATGTTTATAGTTCTCTCGTGAAATGTTCATGGCATCTCTACCATCAGGGGCATCAGGTCTATTAACCTGAAATTAAGGATCTTTTCTCTAATGAGGCAGTGGATGCAGACAGATTAAAATTTGCCACTAAGATCAAAGATCCTTCTCGGAACAGACTTCCTTAGGAATTCAATCAATCACTCTGTAGCTGAAGTTCCTGAGTTCCTGCAATGGCATATAATACACTCTTCCTCTTCTACTGGGATCGTTTCTTTTTATTAATCTTCCTCTAACCACGAACATTTTAAAATAAATTTCTGTGCCATCTAGAAGATAATGCATGCTGACTTGTAAAATTTGTTTCATTTATACTTTATACTTATGCTTTTATGCATTCTTCTTTATCGTCATTGTTATTCTTTCCTTGGAATCTCTTCCATTATTTTTCTTCATTCTACATCATACCAATGTATCAATTCTAACACAGTATCCAGTTTCTTACCCCACGTCTCACACTGAGGTTAGAGCCCTTCTGGTCAAATTCTTATTCTTTCCTTTAAGTCTTTGTAAGATGCATGTTGCCCACGGTCTACCAGCCCATCATTCAGATGTCATAAGCAGTGATCCAGAAAACTACATGCTCTTGCTTTTATTTTTAATCTAGCTACACCTATTCTACATCCTTTTTCCTCTTTCAAAGTCAATAAAAATAAGTTTCAGGATTTTTTAAGGTCTCTCATTTATTCTCACATGAATCAGCAGAAATGAGTAATTGTCACATGTTTGATGAAGCTTGGCAGTCCTTCCATCATGAGAAACTCTCATTACCCACATCAAGGCGATGAATGATCACCTCTCATGGAAACCGTGACATCTTCTGTTCCTGGTGATCCCGTAACAGGATCCCCTGAACTCATTGATACCTGAGGATTTTTGCTGTCCTGGGGGTGTGAGATGTCAAGTCTTTGAAAGGAAGTTCTCTGTTCTGTGGGGCAACAATTGGATAAACTATTTTTATTGAGTCCTGACTTCTAATTATTAAACTTTGGCAGGACACTTGCATCCTTTCTTGTTGTTGTTTCATTGTTCAGTTGTGTTCAACTCTGCTACTCCATGTACTTTAGCCTGCCAGGCTTCTCTGTCCATGGAATTTTCCAGGCAAGAATACTGGAGCTGGTTGCCATTTCCTCCACCAGGGATTTTCCCAACCTAGGGATCGAACCCGAGTCTCCTGCATTGGCAGGAAGATTCTTTACCACTGAGCCATCAGGGAAGTCCACTTGCATCCTTACCAGATTTTAAGTTTTTGATCAGTTTTTTTTTTTTTTTTTTTTACTATTTTCTCCATCCTAATTAGGAACTCTGCATCAGGCATAATAGAGAGAGAGAGTTTTTCAAATCTCTTCATCTTCTACCTGGGAGTCTAGCTTGATAAGACATCCAATTGATGTAATGGCTCCAAGCAGGAAGAGTGGGCAACCTTCTGGTCTCTGGAAACTGTCTTCATTCATATTATATGGGATCAGCAAGTTGAATTGGAGTCTTTCTCATTTACAAGAGCATTGGATCTAATATATGTGCTCACCTTTGAGCTGCTAGTGACTCCGGGCTTCTGGAAAACCTATTTTTGACTTGCTGGATTATTCAAACTCTTCTCAAGACACAATTTTGTAATACTTGTTCCATATTAGAACTTCACTAAAAAAAAAAAAAATCACATCATGTGATGTGTGCAATCCAACTCCCCAGTTCAGCCCAGCACACACATCTTTCTCTTCCTCATAATCTCACTGCCCTGTTCCATCCCAGGAGCAGGGTTTAATTAATATAAGTCTGTAATTTGTTTCCCTAATTAGTAATATTATATGATTCTTGTGAACTGGTATCTAATTTCCTCATCACTAGATGTGAGGGGGTTGGGGAAAACCATGGAAGCTTTGTGAAAATATCTGTTCCAACAACTACAGATATTTAGTATGTATGAATGTTATTTTTTGAAAAACAGTATATGAATGCTATTTTTAAAAAATAACAAAAGAAGAGGGAAAAAATCTCCAAGGTCTTGAGGTGTACAAAACAGAACATCCAAGTTTATGAACCATAGTGTAACTTTTAGAAGTTGTACTTTATGGTTTGGAATTTTATTCCATCCTCTGGATAATACTGAGTCAGAAACTTCTGGAAATCTAACATAAAATAATTAGATGGACAGCATATCATGTATGTGGTCTTATAAGAAGAAAATAGAACGCTTTTGTAGCTATATTTTTATTGATCTGATTTTTAAACCCTTGGGTGTGTCAAGAAGTGGAATTTAAGCAAGAACTAGAAACATGAACACTGCTGTCCTTCATTTTGTCGATTGCTTTAGGGTAGTGTGGGATGGGAGGAATGTATCTGTTTGATTCTGTTCTTTCTCTTTCTCTGGGATTTTCTGAGTTTCCCAGTTACTCAGCTAAGCACAAACTGCTGTTCATACAGATGCAGCACCATGATTTGTGATTTGCTGGCTGTCATGCCCATTACTACCTGACTATGCTGTTACACTGTCACTCCTGGTTGCTGCCTCGATTTGTCTCCACAAGGAAGAGGATTTGTGAAGAAGAGGAGAAAATAAAAACCCTTCCATCATCCTGGTCCTGATTTTCACTTGGAAGCACACAGAGGTCGTGCAAAAACATCAGGGAAAAAACACATACGCCCCTTTCATCCTCAAAAATTAATTGCCAAGAACATAACTTGGAGATTTTTTGTAAGCTAAACAAACAGTCTTCTAGGAGCTTGAAATTTGGTGGAGTTGAGATCAGTTCTCAGGAGTATTTCCACCCACAAGTCTCAAGTTGCTTCATCAGACAAAGCCCAAAGCACAGTTCTCCAAATTAAGAATAAGCCTCCGTTTCTTCATGGGCTTCCCTCATAGCTCAGTAGGTAAAGACTCTGTTTCTTCAATCAAGCTCCCTCACATGGCCATCTTCAAACCCCCAAGGGTGACATCCTGGCAGCCAGCTCAGAGTTCTTTGTGCCACTCACCTCACTCAACACCTGATCCTCCCAGAGCCCAAGCAGTGGAGAATCTACACAGCACCATGTTCATTCCAGTTTGGGGTAGACTTTCAGTCTGTGAGTCTAAAGCACTGAATCAGAGTAAAAATGAGCAAGCTATAACAAATGTTATTCAAGGTAGTTCATAGACTTAAATATCTGAGATATAAAAATACAAGTTCCAGAAGAAAACGTAGAAAAATATTTTTATTACTTTAAGATAGGGAAAAAGATCTCTTACACAGGGCACAAAAACCATTAGCTATTAAAAATGTTGACAAATTGTACTTCATTGACATTGTCCTGCTTGACAAAAGACACTCTAATAGAGTCAAAATTCAAGCCACACACCAAGGGAATATATTCGTAATACATCCATCCAACATAGTCATTTCAGAATAAAAATATCTCAGTGAGCCTACAAGAAGGGGGTTTGCCATTGTCAGTCATCTTACAAATGAAAATTAAAGCTGCAATGAGATGCTACTATGATACCAACTGTTGACAAGGATGTGGAGCAAGAGGGGCTCTTGTATGTTTCTGGTGTGGGTATATATGGCTGAAAAATATTTGGAAAACTGTTAGGCAGTAGAAACTAAAGCTAAACATGTGCCCACAGTCTGACCCAGGAAATCCACTCCTGGGTGTGTAGCCAACACATGCCTAAGAGTGTTTCCAACAGATCTGCTCATAGTAATTAGAAAGTAAAAACAACCCAAATGTTGAACAACAGACAAACAGATAAATGAATCATGATGTATTTATACAAGGAGATACATAACAATTAAAAAACAAAAAGAAAAACAAAACCCTACTGCTATCTGCAATATCACAGAGAAGAGTTTGGTAGATACGAAAGAGTAAAAACTGTCTGATGTTTATATGGGGTTCAGTAACAGACGAAACTAACCTAGGCCATTAGAAATCTGACAAGTGGTTCTCTCTGTGCATTATTGACTGAGAGAGAGCAGAAGGGGGAGTTCTAAGTTATATAGGTACATGTACATATACATCAAGTTCATCAAGCTGAATATTTCAACTAGCCCACTTGGCTATATCATGTCATATTCTAACAAACAAGTGAAAAAAAGGATTATGGACGAAGACAGGGTGGGTGGTAAGATTGATCTAGTTTTGCTTTCACTTTAGAATATAAAAAGCTGGAACCCTAACAGCAAGAGAGATGTGGATAAACTATAAAATCATTTCGTTTTGTTGAAACCATCAGAGAGGTTAGGTACAAGGAAAACAAGTAGCCGTAAATCAAGGGAGAGACAGTCAGTCCTCCCACCCCTGCCAGAAGGGTGGAGATGTGTGTTCTTGCCCATCTCCCATGGCAGAGTCAAGGAACAGGAGATTTCAGGCACTATGCAAGTGGGTGGGAAGAGCGCAGTTAAAAATCTGAAGCATTTCTAAGGCCACGTGTGGACGGGTGTGAGAAAGGAGACTTCTTGGAGATGTCAGATGTTGGAAGGCTTGTGTCCATTTAAGAGTCTCTTTTCTCAGATGTCCACCAGATGCTGACAAAAGATCTTGGTAGAATGGGGAAGCAAAGAACAACTGGACCATGATGCAGGTCTGAAGACAAGGATGGCCATGGCTGTGGGATGGGCATGGAGCCCTACCTGATGCTTCCTCCTTATGGAACCAGAGCTTCCTCCTAAAGGAGAGGCAGATAGTATGCTGTCCATGGGCAGAGGCAGATTTACTGCAGCTAGGTGGGGAATAAAGGGGAAATCTTCTACCTGGAAGGAAAGCTAGAAATCGCTGGGCTCATGATCCAGTATCCTAGACCAGAAGAAAGGCAAGAGACTATGTCTTAAACAAGATCTACCAAAGGCACAAGGCAGAGATCAGCTGAAGAGGAGGAAGCTGAGACTGTGGGAAGCCCCAAGCTTGAGACTCCAGCACACAGATCCCACTGAAGACCAGGGCTGGAGAGTACCACAAAAGCCAGAGGTCAACAGGATGCCCTGCTAAAGTACTGGTAAAATGGAAACTGAAAATCTGAAATTCCATACGGCTGGTGCCTGACTTTGGAATAATCACCTTTAGAGAAAGATAAGTTTCTTAAAATGTTAACAGGCCTCCTGGCCAGAAGATGATGTAATTCACCTGAACTTTTGCATATGATAAGTTTGAAAGCCTGGCTTAGATTAGGACCAGGAACTGCTGTCTTTGCATGACTCCACCCCTTCCCCCATTATCCTCTATGCACAACTTAAGGTATAAAAACTACTTTGGAAAATAAAGTGCGGGCCTCGTTCACCGAAAGTTAGTCTCCCCATGTCGCTCTCTCTCTCAAACTCTGGCTGAGTCTCCATCTGGAGTGCGGAACCCGCCATGCTTGCTAATTATGCCTGGGCTTCTAAGATCCGACCGGGGAGGCCTCAGTGTCTCCTCTCCTTCAGGAGAATGGAAGGACGCCTGAGGCCTACGTAAGTGGTGCAAACTTCTTGTCTTGAAGTTTTATTGGTCTCCCGCGTAAACCAAGCTACTCAGCCTCTTTTCTCCACTAAATTTTCCTACTGAGCTATCCTCATCCTATTACTCTTTATGTCTTTGATAAAATATTTAAATAAATAGGTTGCCGACGCCGTCCCTGCTTCGAATACCCTGGATCAGCCGGGGCTGGTCCCCGGCACCATACCTAGCCAATATATCTATCATAAATAAAGTCAGAATAAAGACTCTTAAAGGGAAACAAAAGCTGAGAGAATTCAACATCAGCCAGTCATCAGGGAGAGGAAATAGGGTAGCAGTCAGAAGCCTAGACAAGAACTCTGGACATGACTGAAAGGAAACTTTCCAGTTTGTAATCTCTCTAAATAATCACTATCTAGTCAAGGCTATGGTTTTTCCAGTGGTCATGTATGGATGTGAGAGTTGGACTGTGAAGAAAGCTGAGCACCGAAGAATTGATGCTTTTGAACTGTGGTGTTGGAGAAGACTCTTGAGAGTCCCTTGGACTGCAAGGAGATCCAACGAGTCCATTCTAAAGGAGATCAGTCCTGGGTGTTCTTTGGAAGGAATGATGCTGAAGCTGAAACTCCAGTACTTTGGCCACCTCATGCGAAGAGTTCTCTTTGGAAAAGACTCTGATGCTAGGAGGGATTGGGGGCAGGAGGAGAAGGGGACGACAGAGGGTGAGATGGCTGGATGGCGTCACTGACTCGATGGACATGAGTTTGGGTAAACTTGGGAGTTGGTGATGGACAGGGAGGCCTGGCGTGCTGGGATTCATGGGGTCGCAAAGAGTCGGACACGACTGAGCGACTGAACTGAACTGAAGCAAAAATGCTAGCAGTGCATTCTGGATTTATAGTAGGATAAAAGCAAGTGTATGGCCACAGTAAGATAAAAGACTGTAGGAGGAAATTAGAAAGATACTGTTATGTTTTTATAATTCATGTGAAACGTATACTATTTGCACAGCCACAAAACATTTTCTCAGTGTTTTATTTATAACAGTTTCATGGTCACAGCAAAATTGAGAAGTCTTGTGTACATATACCCATACATAAGTGTCCAAGGCAGAATTAGTCATAATGCCATGAACTAGAAACACTGTAAACATCTTTTAACTGGTGAACGGATAACCAAGCTGTGGAACATCCGTATGATGAAATACTATTAGTAGTAAGTAAGATGGAGAAGGCAATGGCACCCCACTCCAGTACTCTTGCCTGGAAAACCCCAGGGGCAGAGGAGCCTGGTGGGCTGCAGTCCATGGGGTCGCTAGGAGTCGGACACTACTGAGCGACTTCACTTTCACTTTTCACTTTCATGCATTGGAGAAGGAAATGGCAACCCACTCCAGTGTTCTTGCCTGGAGAATCCCAGGGACGGGGGAGCCTGGTGGTCTGCCATCTCTGGGGTCGCACAGAGTCGGACACGATTGAAGCGACTTAGCAGCAGTAGCAGTAAGTAAGAACAAACTACTGATACACACAATATGGATGAATCATATATATATTTGCTAAGTGAGAGAAGCCAGACCTCCAAAACTACATATTATATGACATTCTGGAAAGAGATAAATGACAGAAATAGACCTTTGTTTCCCAAGGGTTGGGGCTGAGGTGAGGGGTTCCTGCAAAGAGGCACAAGGAAAGCACATTTCCTTTTAGGATCGAGGAAATGTTTTGTATGTTGATGAGGGTAATGATTATGTGGCAACTTGAGCCTCTTTTTTGTTTTTTAATTGGAGGGTAATTGCTTTACAATGTTGTGTTAGTTTCCACCATACAGCAAGGTGAATCAGCTACATGTTTCATATAGCCCTCCCTCTTGGCTCCCTTTCCCCTCCCCCCATCCCACCAATCTGGGCTCCCTGTTATGCGGCGGCTTCCTGCTGGCTAGCTGTTGGACATATGGCAGCATGTGCTCGGCGGTGCTGCTCTCTGTTTGCCCACCTTCCCCTCCCTCGCTGTGCCCACAAATCCATTCTCAACATCTGCGTCTCTATTCCTGCCCCGCAAATAGGTTCATCAGGACCATTTTTCTAGGTTCCTTCTCCTCCTGCTTTCAATCTTTCCCAGAATCAGGGTCTTTTCAAATGAGTCAGTTGTTCACATCACATCCAGGACTGATCTCCTTTAGAATGGACGGGTTGGATCTCCTTGCAGTCCAAGGGACTCTAGAGTCTTCTCCAACACCACAGTTCAAAATCATCAATTCTTCGGCGCTCAGCTTTCTTCACAGTCCAACTCTCACGTCCATACATGACCACTGAATAAACCATAGCTTTGACTAGAGGGACCTTTGTTGGCAAAGTAATGTGTCTCTGCTTTTTAATATGTTGTCTAGGTTGGTCATAACTTTTCTTCCAAGGAGTAAGCGTCTTTTAATTTCATGGCTGCAGTCACCATCTGCAGTGAATTTGGAGCCCAAAATATAAAGTCAGCCACTGTTTCCACTGTTTCCCCATCTATTTGCCATGAAGTGATGGGATCAGATGCCATGATCTGTGTTTTCTGTATGTTGATCTTTAAGCCAACTTTTCACTCTCCTCTTTCAGCTTGGAGAAGTGTTAATGCAAAAGGATGTCTACTTCTTATTCCACGTTTGACAGACAGCCAATCTGTGGTCTATGAGAGACGGCCAGAGGCTGGAACATCACACCACAGTGTGCTTCCCTCCAACCCTTTGCGGGCACCTCCCCACCAGGGAGTGAACCCAGCTGGTTGGTGCAGGACTAAGAACTTGTCAGTGTTGTGCTTTAGGGTCAGCCTCACAGGGCATGGAGCTGGATGGAGTAGAACCTGGATCCCAAAGGACATGAAGATACCAACTGTAGCATCCTTTGTTGAAAAGAGCATTTCACTTTGATGTGTCAAGATTTATCAGTCTTACCTCTTATGGCTTGTGTTCTGGGAGTCTTAAGAAATCGTTGGTGTAAATGTGCATCAATTTTCCGAGATTTGGGGCTTAATTCTACTTTCCCTTGGGTATCTTTCAGTAAGTCACCAGTCATTGACAGGAATGCCTGTAAGGGATAAATCGATTCTGTAAATCTAATTATTCTGATTAAGAATCAGGAAAGTCTTAATGAAGTAGTCGAGAATGCTTGTATTTCTTCTGTGAATAAGAAAAATGTAAAAACTATTTGAAACTCTACACAAAGCCACAGGAGAAAGAATGGCCTGATATTTGCATAATGGTTAAAAGAACCACCTTTTGAGGCCAGCCTGTTGAAGTATGAATTCTAGTCTAATGGTTAAAGCTCTGCGATCTTGGATAAATTACTTATTTTTTGTCTCTTACTTTTTTATCTGTAAGATGGGGTTAATGATAGCCCTTTCTGAGTTAATACATGTATGTGTCTTAGAACAGCACTGACATGTATTAAGTGCCTTGGAGGTGTTTTCCATAAAATGAAATATGGTGTACCTTTAAACAACTAATGACAT